>NC_059431.1:107885310-108185310 GCF_021028975.2 Sphaerodactylus townsendi | reverse complement strand
GGAATGTTTATGGTAATAACAATGATGTTTATGTTATGAGGATTATGCTGAAGCAAGTTTAATTGTATTAGTACAAAACAGATCAATGCTGGGGTTGACGTAATGTGTTTAGCATCAATATAAAGGTTGCTAAGTGTTGTGCTTTCAGATGGAATTAAAGCAGCAATCGGACAATGGAACATATGGAAGCCATTGGGGGCGGGGGGGGGGGGTTATGTTCCTGTCTAGCAAGAAGAATTAGTGTCTTTGCTAAGTTTCTGGAGAGCCAGTGGTGCATTAGCAGAATTCTTTTTTTTTCCTAGTTAAACCTGAACCCAAATGTTTAGAGAGTCTTAAGAAGCTTGACAGCTGGTTGTAGCCTGCAATTATTCAGAACGTGCTTCTTAATGGGTTATAAAAGGAGTGGGATGTATACAGCGACTTCTCAAGCGTGAGAGACTGTATATAAGGTTGTGCCAAAAGGCCTTACACACTGGATTTATCAATCTATATTAGAACTGGCATTCTAATAATGATGGCAAGGCTTTGGATTTTATCTGCGTTTCTTAAGAGAATCGTGATCAGCAACATTATTAAAAAGTATGAGTCTAATCAGGAGGACAGCCATAGATTTTGAAGATAAAATCCACATTTATGTTAAATGACATACACTAGAGCTCCATGCTCTCAACCTACTTCTGTGGAATCTACATGGCTGAGGAGAGTGAAACTTACAGTTTTATTATGGGAGCTGACAGTGGTCTAAATGAGACAACACTTTTCCTACTGTATGCACTCATCCTATTTTTATTTCTGCTATACACATGTTGCATGTTTTTGTAGTCTCCACAAAAAGCTGTAAATTTCCATTTGACCAGCTGCGAGCGCTGCATAAAAGAAAAATCCACAGGAAAGCAAATTTATCTCAAACCACTGTGAATTCTCTCAAAAAAGCAATCGTCTTCTCAGTCAGATGATTTCTTGCATGCATTTCTTCAATGCTCCTTGCAAACCTAGCTGTTCCCCAACCAGATCGAAAATCCTTTGTAGATAAGTAGGCTGTTAGGGAAGGGTGGTCGAATTTCCAAGCGTCTCTTTGCAGCTGCTGGGAGCAGGGTTGCCAACCTCCAGGTAGAGCCAGGAGATCTGGAATTACAATTGATCTCCAGACTTCAGACATCAATCCCCTGAAGAAAATGGCTGCTTTGGGGGATGGACTCCATGACGTTATACCCAGCTGAGGTCCCTCCCCTCTTCACCCCCAAAGCTTTAGGAATTACCTAACCTGGAGTTAACAATCTTAGCTGGGAATTATAGTTCCCAGGAGGCAATAATGCAATGGCATGCACACAGTTCTATCAGTATGCAGGCATCAACATTACAATCTGGCGGAGAATTTTCAGGTAAAAGATGAAGATCTCCCACCCACCCGCTTGCCAAGACTGCTCAGAGATCCAAAGCAAGCCAAGGGGAGTTTGCCTCGCTGGAAGCAGAACTCTGTGTACGAGTGAAGTGCTTAACCCTTCCCTAACCTACCCCCTTTCCCTCTGCAACTGTTCTCTCCAAAGGGTTATCCCCCAGATTAGACTTGGTGTCTCAGTAAAAGAAGGAAACGCTCTTGACATAGCAGATTTGCGGAGGGAAAAGCTGAAAGGAGGAATGGGTTCAGATTAGCCTGTGCCCTCCCACACACGCCAGCTGGGTGACCTTGGGCTAGTCACAGCTTCTCAGCCTTACCCACCTCACAGGGTGTTTGTTGTGAGCGGGGAAGGGAAAGGAGATTGTAAACCCCTTTGAGTCTCCTACAGGAGAGAAAGGGGAATATAAATCCAAACTACTACTACTACTACTACTACTACTACTACTACTTCTTCTTCTTCTTCTTCTTCTTCTTCTTCTTCTTCTTCTTCTTCTTCTTCTTCAGTGATTCCCTCCTTGATTTGCACTTAGGGCTGTCAGTAGGCCTGAAAAAATTATGTCCTGGTTGTTTTTTTTAATGGAGGTGTAATGGGATGTTATTTACCAGATGACATGATTTACCTTCATGCTATTAAAAGCTTCAACTGCCTATTTACACACATTGAGTCTCTATTAAAGGAACATGGGATATTTTTTTTCTTCCAGGCCTGCTGGCTTTCCTGTTTGCACTTCAGAGACAATTATGGGATTTGGAACCTTACATCAACTTGATACCTAGCTCTAGCTGGGATTCTCCATTCTAACTCTTTTTTACATTGTCAGAGAAGCCTACTTTTACTGCTGCTAGGTGTGAATGTCCATTTATTCTGTACAGGAAAAATGGAAGGAAGATATCTGATTACCAGGTTGCTATAAAAGGAAAGAAAGGCTATGATTTCCTGAGGTTCAGGTTTCAAGTCCCACTTGCCTCAGTACTATTATTATTTTCCAAATACACATACAGAATACAACATACTGCTGTCAACTTATTGTTATGGTGGTTCGCTTTGCCATGTGGCCTGCCCTCTGCAACTTCTAGCCTCACCCCCCAACAAACAACTGAATGCTGCCAATACCATTCCCATCTGGCAAAGTTTTGCTATGCAACTAGTGTGTGGCCACACAAATACATTGTGAGAGGAGGAAACAGAACCAGAAAAAGTGGCAACGTCTCTGACTATATCAGAGAGATGTTAAAGAGATGGCCCCACACGCGCACAAACTTGGCAGCACACACCAGACAGTGTCTCTTAGGGCTGATTCACACTGCCAAATTCCCACACACAGATGTAGATCGTGGGTATGAGGCCACATTGACAAAGACAATGTGTTCAACGTAGTCCACAGGAAGTCAGCGGCCACCTGCGTGATCACAGCTGCTAGAAAAAGTAAAATTACAGCCATAGAAATGCCTGCTGAATGGTTCACAAGATTGTAGAGTACTCTAAAGATGTCAGCCTTTTCAGTTGTTACAGTTTTGGTGTTCAAACAGAACAGCCAAGCGCCCTGTAAGGGGGGCGGTGTATTTCCAGCCCCCTGCTCCCATTACCCACTGCCACTCTGACTGGTGGTGGTAGAAAACCATTGCACTGCGCACAACACAAGCTACAGAGTCATGTCACTTTCTGTTTTAAAAAAAGGTAAAACCATAGAGTTTTCAGCAAACTGCCTTACCATAGAGTTGCTGGTGAGTCCTAGAGCTAACCTATGCCTCTTCTGATTTGTTCTTTTTTTCCAGAAGTGATGTGATTTCACACGCAGCATCTCGCCCATCTCTCACCCCACAGCCCCACCCCGCCCCTTAATTCAAACTGTTCATAAAGGGAGATTGCACTACCTGAAATTCTACCCACAGGCATGGATCCAAACTAGCATTTTCACAGGTGCATAATAATCTTATATCTCCTTCTCGTGACAGTTCAAAATGTTTCCCAAATCCTACTCTGGAGGGTTCCCTATTCTCCAGAAACCATTTTGAGATGTTGCAGGAGGAGTGAGGTAAGAAAGTCTTGTTCTGCCGACAGAAATCCTGGAGCATGTGGAAAGACTTGTGGTTGCTGATTTACATGAATAGGACGCTATTATTTTCCAGCTTCACTATGTGTGAATTTATTTTTACAACAAGTCTAGAGTTCTTAGCATGCTCATCTAAGCAGGAAAATACATGTTTGCCCTATTCATACAAAATAGCATCGATACAAGGAGAGGAGTAAAAATTGTAAAGACTGAAAAGTCTTGTGGCCACATTACAAATATATTTTATCTTCCTTATGGACTGTTTGCTATCAGGGGCAAAGGTCAGGTTTTATCCTACCACAATTGCAATAGTCAAGACAGTCCATCACTGCTCCACACAGCCTTGAGGCCCACTTCAGACAAAAGTTGCCCAGATTATGGGACAGCAAATCTTGGAGTTTTAGATCAGGACATGGTGTAGGCCTGACTCTTCAGAATCTCCAAATCCCCCCCCCCCAAAAAAAATGTGTGGCTATTGTGCTCTGGAGAGTCTAGGCTCCAGCATAACCTATCTGCAGCTCCTTCCTCTGATCAGCACTCTTAGTGATGCAGAAAGCATACAAGAAATGTCTGAACCCCAGAATTTCCAGTCTGGGTTCAACCACATCCAATATTCCTGGTAAGTCTCATAGTGAATCACTTATATGAGATAAGGTTACGCCTGTGGCTAAACTTATTCCAAGTGCTTCCCAGTGCCTTCAGGAAGAAATAGGTTTTGCTCCTTGCTCCTTCTGGAATTAGATGACAGACTATGTATTTCTTTCGTGCAACCTAAGGGAAGTTGATAAGTCCATGTCAATTGACTCATCCCTTCTTTACACTCCTTCTTCACATAAGCAGGTGAGACACTTGGATAAAATGGGAATAAGCATTAGTACAGTCACATGGAGGGACAAATAAAAGATTGGTAGACTAAAAAGAACCCCTTCACCCTATACCTAAAAAGACTACATGTACAGCACTATATGTGAGCTTTAGTGTGGTAGAAATTCCAAAATGTTGGTGCTGCCACGGGAAAAAGTCCTGTTCCTGTTGTTCACTGACAGTACTCCAGATCATGGGGGACCCACAGTACAGGGCTTCTGATTATGGTCTTGGGGGTTGGTCTGGCTCATATTACGGAAGGTGGTTCTTTGGTATATTGGACCAAATGATGGATTCTATTCCACTTATTGGGTATACTCAGAGGTGTAGCAAGGGGGGAAAGTGCCCGGTGCACTGGTGCATCCTCCACCCTGTCCCCCCCGGAATGCCCCCCACCATGCCCCCGGAACGTCCCCGCCATGCCCCAGAACACCCTTGCCAAACCCCCACAGAGGCGCTCGCCTGGTGCGTCGTGCATACACACACACACACACACCACCCTCTTGGAGCTACGCCTCTGGTTACACTAGAAAGTGATAAACAGCCCAATTGATGAAGTGTTGGACGAGGATCCGAGAGACCAGATTCAGATTTTTATTCTGCCATGGCAGTCACTAACTGATTCTCTCTCAACCTCACCTGCCTCGCAGGGTGGCTGCTGTGAGGATAAAATGGAGGAGAGACGAACAATGTTGGAAACCTCTTTAGGCCCCCACTGAAAAGAAATTGGGATATAAATAAAACAGGGATGAAATCCAGGCTCAGAAATATATAGTTTCCTTTTCTAAAAACAACATGCTGGTTTTCTGCCCTGGGTTAAAATTGAGCCTTTTCCCATTTATTTTAATATTTAAGGTTTGGAATGACTCTTTAAAAATTTTAACAAGCAAAATGGGGGCTTGGACTGCTCAGAGTTCTCAGTAACATGTTGGAATTATTGTGTCTGTTTGTCTTTCATTTTCTCCAATTCCTTCTCAACTTCAGAATGGCGACTTCAAAAAAAAAAGCCACAGAATTCCAGGCTATAAGTAGCATACAGTGGTTGTTTGTCCCAAAATACCGCCAAGCTGACTACAGCAAACACAAATTACAAGCTTTACCTAATCACAGATATGCTACCAAGTCATTTCTGGTTTGCACAAATGACGGTGAGCGGGTGCAGTCTTGCCGCTGCCTGCATTTGGTTGGGTTTCTGTTCTGAGTCTCACTGATATTTGAAGGACTTTATTTCTGATTTGGAACAATCTTGTCTATGGGGAGATGAAGGCAAGAAAAGAAAGAGACGGGATCAACAGTGTTGCTCAGTGTGACACCATGAACTTTTGGAATGCTGCTGACAAAAATAAAGTTTCAGCCATATACCAGGCTCCTAATTCACAAGGTATATAATCTATATCTGCTACTGGCATGTTGCATCACAGATTTAGACAGAAATCCTGAACAGCCTTTCCTGGAAGTCAGTTCCATTGCATAACACAGAGTTGCTGGCAAACAGACCAACTTAGAATTGTCAGCTTATATATCTTTCACAGCTGATCCCCTTCCAATACAATTCTGAGAACTGCAACTTGCCAGAGGTGAAGGCAATAGTGATCTATAATAACAATAAAGACATACTTTCAAAAGTCAACAATTGACAAACTGCAATTCTCGGGATCCTCTAAGGCCCTTTCCGCACAGCGGGTTGCAGTCGGGATAAAGTAACCCTCTTTCCTGTTTTCGTGCTCACATGCATCCATGCAGGCAGTTATTGGACCCACAGAAACAATGTGGGTTGCTGCTGTCGCGCCTTTGCATAGAGACATGTCTATTTTTTTTATTTATCTCCCACTGATGCATAGCGACACAGGCATGCACAAATGAACTCCCACGGCCACGCTGATGTCTCCCGATACCACGATACCACCATTTCACTGCGCAGATGTAAGCCAGGAATTTTTTCAAAAGGAAAGTGCAGCAGAATAAAGTGCCTCCTGCCGGGCCTTTTGCTCGCAAGCATCTGCAACCCGGGATTTTTCAAAAGACTTGCAAATAGTGCAATTCTGAAAAAAAAAACAGTTTGGGGAAAATGACACAGGGCAGACTTGCTTTAGGGGCAGGATTCGTGCAAAGTTCCCCCCTTCAAAACGTTTCTTTTACAGTCCTTAACCCATGTTTATTGACCTGTGTGGAACAGGCCTAAGCGAAGTCATAACAGCTACCAAACAGGTACAGAACACATACCTATTGTATGATATATTTATCCTGAGGATAGCTGTTTTATTTACCTTGCAGGGTTTCTATGCCGTGGAAAGATGCATGCCAGATAGGAATACAACAGTCGTAGAGAGTTTCTAATACAACGACAAAGTGGTGGGAAAACCTCAATGAATAAAAGAAATCCCTAACCCAGCAATGGCCTGAACAATTATCTTATTTTGGTCTGAAACACAAATTAGAGGATTGATTTCCCTTCTCTCCCTAAATGGTGCTTAATTATAAGTGCAGCTAAGGACTTATTGCCACTTCTGAAACCTGCATGTGTGCCTCCGTTCTGCACCTCTGACAGGCCCTCACCTTCTGATGGTGACAAAAGAACTGCTTAAGCAAGTCTGCATTACATGAGAGCAGGGAAACATCTGGAATTAAGCACATGCAAGCAAAATCACATCCATTGGATGCTGGATAATTAGTGCCCCATCTTGGTGATCATTTAAATACTTAAGCAAAAGGCCAAATCACCTCAGGCAAAATAACAGGTTTTTCCTCATAGCTCCTCTATCTGAGCTGTATGTTTTAAGTTATGCATTATCCGAATGCAACCCTGATTGTGCGTTAAGATCTATTCACTCTTTCACTCTGTGGAATGGACTCCCGACTCTCATGGAATTTTCAAAAGGAGGCCCAGATTTTTAGCTGTATAAATTCCTTTGGATGTCCAAATCAGGAAACCATGGTTTAATTTTTCAGAAAAAAATACCCGTATATACTCTTGTATAAGTTGACCCGCAAATAAGTCGAGGCACCTAATTTTACCACAAAAAACTGGGAAAACTTATTGACTTGTGTATAAGTCGAGGGTGGGAAAGGCAGCAGCTACTGGTAAATTTCAAAAATAAAAATAGATACCAATAAAATCACAATAATTGAGGCATCAGTAGGTTAAATGTTTTTGAATATTTATTTCAAAGAAAAACAGTAAAGTGGAAAAGAGGGTCAACAAAACCAACATGGTCTCAACAGTAATTTTTAAAGTACAAAATCCTTAGCTCAACCAGCAACCAAGCTAAAACACAAGAGTTAAAATCCTTCAAAACTTGGTTTTTGGTCAGGGGAGGAATGTTTATGTTAGCAGTAACAACATTTCAGAGTATCTTTAGAGACCCTCCTGATGATACCACCCAGGTTTGATGAAGTTTGGTTCAGGGGGTCCAAAGTTATGGACCTTCAAAAGGGCAGCCCCATCTACTATTAGCTCCCATTGGAAACAATGGGGGATGGGGCACCCCCTTTGAGTGTCCATAACTTTGGACCCCCTAAACCAAACATCACCGAAACTGGCTGGTATCAGCAAGAGATTATCCTGATGATACCACCCAGGTTTGGTGAAGTTTGGTTCAAGGGGTCCAAAGTTATGGACCTCAAATTGTAGCCCCATCTACTATTAGCTCCCATTGGAAACAATTGAGGATGGGGGCACCCCCTTTGGGGGTCCATAACTTTGGACCCCCTGAACCAAACTTTACCAAACTTGGGTAGTATCATCAGGAGAGTCTCTGTGCCCCCTGGCATAAACTGCGCCCCCTGGCAGCCAACAAAGTAAAAACCCTAAAATATTTTTTAAAATACACCTGACTCGCATATAAGTCAAGGGGGGCTTTTTCAGCACAAAAAATGTGCTGAAAAATTCGACTTATATGCGAGTATATACGGTACCTTTAAAATACCTTCTTTCATAATGGAAAACAACTTTCCTGATATATGACATGCTCCTGAATACTGATATTGAGATAACAATGGGAATCTCTTTTTAAAAAATCTCTGAAATTTTGGTGTCGCTAGCGTCACCAGTTTTGTAGGCCCAGTATCATCGGTGTCCAGTCAATAGTTAATGTTTTATCAAATGTTGCTGAAGGACCATAGAGCACTCATATTTCCGAGAAACACTATGGTAGGTGCCTTATCTTTCTTGGTACCAGCCAAATGTTTTCAGAAAGTAGCTGGCTTTAGGTGAGATTTTACCCCAGCTGGGCTGTTTCAAAATGTTGCTTTGGCAGCAGGCAGCTGCCTCCACACCACAGTATCTTCACTACTCAAGTAAAAGTAAACTGTGTGCAAGCAAAAATATGTTTTTAAAATCCTGTTTATTTTAAAATGCATCCTGTTAAACTGAGCTTCTGCCTGAAAGGTTGAAGAGTTACTTTTAAAGTTATGTCTGACATCACTCTACGATATTTTTGGTTTGCTTTATGGCAGGGATATTCAAACTATGGCCCTTCAGATGTTCAGAGACTACAATTCCCATGAGCCCTACCACTTGGCCGTGCTGGCAGGGGCTGATGGGAATTGTAGTCCATGAACATCTGGAGGGCCATAGTTTGAAGACCCCTGCTTTATGGTAATAGGGTTGTCAGAACCAAGGCAGACAAATAGGGGGAGACTGGCTGAGGCAGTGGTGACTCTTACCAGAGACATCCAAGTTTCCCTGGAGCTTTTGAACAATGCTAGAGTGTCCCCAGCTACACACTGATATCATTTCCAGTCACACAGGAAGTGATGTCAGCAAGCCAGGATTTCTTCTTGATTTTTCTTCTGCTGTACAGCTCAATGACCAGCTTTTTTAAAAAAAAGTCTACACCCTCACCACTCCAGCAGGGATTTGGAAACCATATGTGGCAACCATTCTGTGGCTGAGCCTGCCACCTTGAGACAAAATTTCAAAGGGGCCCAGAGGCTCAAAAAGTTTGGAGATCCCTGCATATAGGAAAGCCTATATGAGCATTCACCCAACTGTACTGCTTGGACCAGAACTCACATTTGACACAAGAGCATCTCAGGTAACAGCAACCATAGAGATCATGCAATCTCTGCCTGCAAAATCTAGTCATCCCAGACCAACAAGCTGCATGAAGAGCTTCCAGGAAGCAACAATAAAGTCAAACTTGAGGAGGAAATTGCAACAGGGAGAAGATCGCAGAACCAGGAGGCAAGAAAAGGACAAATATAGTTCTGCAGTAACAGCTTACTCCATAAGCAAGCTGCTTCCTATAAGATAAGACTATTGCTCAATTCTGACGATGATTGCCAAGAGAAACGCTCTGCCCCTTTAACAGAAGCTGAATGTGTAGAAATGAATCTTTTCATGACCCTGGAGCAAATAGCAGCACTTGGTATATAACATCCCATCAAGCATCTATTAAACATACAGAGTATTTTTTTTTCTCCAGGCCTATTGCAACCCTACTTCAGATATACTGCAAACCATGAGTTATTTAAATATGGTCCGTTGTGCCCATGTAACGATGGCTCAGTTGAATCTCTTGCCCACCAATTACTTCACTGTCTCAGATTCAAGGAAATCAGATCCAAGTATGTGAATCTCACTCCTTTACATTTACTCGATCTCCCCGATTTAATTAGATTACACTACTTGTTGGACAACCCTGATCCTTCTCTCTGTATGATAGTGGCAGACTTTCTCCTGGAAATTACTAAATGCCAGTAGATTTCCTTCGTCCTAACATGTATATCCTGTATTGTATATGCTTTTTAATCTGTTTTTTATTAAATATGGTCCGTTTCAGAAACCGAGATGCAGATAAACACAGATAGTTTGCTATGATAAATCCTGGTTTGTTCATTTATTGATTCAGAATATTTCCATAACACCTCTTCAGCATCCTGTTCCAGGAGGCTTACCATTTCAAACCACCATACAAAAAACAAGCCGTTACCAAACAAGCCATTGGAAAAGAACAACATCAAACCGTCAATAAAATGAAGTAGACCATTGAAAAGATAAAAACTCTCATTAAAAGCCAGTATGTGCAGATATGTTCAAGGTGCATACCTCTTGGCTGTTGTGAATTTTCTGGGCTGTGTGGCCAAGGTCAGGTAGTTTTGCTCCTAAGTTTTTGCCCACATCTATGGAAGTAAATCTTCTTTTGGCTGGTGCATATAAGGCATGCCAGGATGCCAGAAACTTAAGAGGAGGAAGAGGTGGGCACGAGCAGGGAGAACTGCTTGCAGGAGGCAGTAGAAGTGGTGCATACTTGAATGTGAACCTCTTTGGCAGGACAAATTTGTAGCCTGGGTGGATGCAGAACCCTGGTATGTAACTGTGGCAGGTCAGAGGTCCCAGGGGTGCCATCCGATTGATGGAGTGGGAGAGGCAAGGGAGGTAAGTGATTCATCAGTGCAGAGATGGGTTGCTGACCCATCAAGAAGGTGTGGCTGGGAATGCCAATGGCTGGAAGGAGATAGCTGATCTGTGCAGCAGCGGTTAGAGGAGAAGGGATTCCTCTGGAATTGTGAGGATCAGGGGCTGTAACTTTTCCTGGGAAAGAAGGGTGGGACACTTAGGGAGAACACTAAAGCTGGTTGTGCAGAGAAGTTGAAAGACACCCCAGGAGTGAGAGGCGCTCCGGGGTCTCCTGGCCTAGGGTGAAAGGGACCCGGCCTGCAGGTACAAAAAGAGGAAACCAGGAATATGGCTGAAGTCACTTGGTATGCCTTTGATAAGGCAATAAGCAGACCACAGAACTAGTAAATAAATGTTTGACTTGTTTATTGGGAATAGAACCCCACCCCATGCCCAGTGTGAGGTGAGCCTCCACCCTAGCTAACCCATGCCTTCCCACCCCTATGCAGCCTCATGCAACAGTAACACTAAATCATAGTTAATAGAACCAGTTGTCAATAAAGCATTTTAAACCCCTGGTTTCACAGACCTGGATCAACTACAGCCTGTAGGAATGATATCTTCCCGTTTGGGCAGAACAAAACAAAAATGCAGAATAATCTGCACCAAATAAGCTTGAAGTACCGAAGTATTATGTATTGTATATAAATAAAAATATATAAACCCTCAAAGGGCAATTTTACAAGTCAACTATGTTTACATATAAGGCAAACAAATATAGGATGTATATTCTCCTTAAAGCAATTTCTTATAAACAAACTAGAGAATCTAGTACAAAGCATCATAGCTATGCAGAAACAAACATACTAAGTATGTAAATGTAACCATAGTTGACTTGTAACACTGCCTTTGGAGGATTTGTGTATTTCACTTATATACAGTACATAGTACTTCAGTACTTTCAATTTATTCGGTGCAAATATTGGGTTTTTTTGCTATTACTGGTGCACCTACCTCCCTTTTTCTATTATCATGGATCCTCCAGGTGAGGCCTGGAATGAGGCCTGGAGCAGCAATGGTGTAGTGGTTAAGAGCAAGTGCATTCTAATCTGGAGGAACAGGGTTTGATTACCCGCTCTGCCACCTGAGCTGTGGAGGCTTATCTGGGGAATTCAGATTAGCCTGTACACTCCCAAACACGCCAGCTGGGTGACCTTGGGCTAGTCACAGCTTCTCAGAGCTCTCTCAGCCCCACCTACCTCACAGGGTGTTTGTTGTGAGAGGGGAAGGGCAAGGAGATTGTAAGCCCCCTTGAGTCTCCTACAGGAGAGAAAGGGGGGATATAAATCCAAACTCCTCCTCCTCCTCCTCCTCCTCTTCTTCGTCTTCTTCGTCTTCTTTGTCTTCTCTGCATTAAAATTTTTCCCCCAGACTATAGAGCTCATTTCCCTGTATGAGATGGCAGCTTTAGAGCATCAAATCTATGTTATCACATCCCTGCTGAGGTCCCTTCTGAAACTCCACCCTGTCCAGGATATGCCCCCAACTTATCCAGGAATTTCCCAAGCCAGAATTGGCAACTCCAACTGGTAATGTTGCTGCCTGCACTTGGATAATCAGTGTAGCCTGTATAAGTGGTTAAATTAAGCCAGGGTTTCATGTTATGTCCGAATCAAACCCACGAGTGCAATTCTCCTCAAAATGTGGTTGCTGTCTGGTTTCCAAGTTTGGTAGGTAAAATAGTTGTGCGGCGCTCTAATTAAGCCCTCCTTTGTGTTCCTCTCATGATATAAATAGAACGAAATATTAGCGCTGTTTAGTTTATTGGGACTTGTATTTATAGAGTATGACAGAACTGAGATGCTGACGATAATCAGGTTTGACACAGCGTGAGGAGAAAATGTGCCAGCTGAGGGATGGGCCTTGATGGGAACCCTGTCTCAAGTTCAGCTGCAGCCGGTGAATGCGGAACATAAGGCTTCCTTCTGTCTTTGAAACAAAAGGGTTCATTAGGAAAGGTCAGAGGAAGAGGGAAGATATATCAGGGTGGTTGAAACTGTGGTGAATTTTGAGAAGAATAGCAATCATGAAGAAAGTAGAAATCCACATAGAGAAACAAGGTAAAATAGAGATTGTGGGTTGCAGACTCAGGGGCAAGGGAGGGAGTGTGACAAGGGAGGAAATAACACACTACACAATGCTGGTAGGGGAAAAGTTGCCCACAGCTTCAATGAATGTTCCGTCGGGCAGAGGGGGTTTCCCTGCCCGGCGCCTCTGCCTCCCAGTGTGGGAAGGAAAGGTGAGTGGAGGGGCCAAACCAGAAGCGGCTCCAGGTGGAGTCACCTCTCCAGCTTGGTAGATCTTCAGGGCCATGGAAAACGGGTCCAAATGGCTTTTTGGGTGGTAAAGGTTGCCGACCCCTGGTTCAGAGGAACAGGAGAATGGAGAGAAGGACGAAGGTGCTTCAGTACCCATCTCCAGCTAGTGCCAGACTGAGATGGGAAGAAAGTGGTTGGAATCCGGTGCGTGCAGCTTATTTTGCATATGCAAACATAGCCTTCCAAGGTACCTCTACTACATCAGTGTAGAATAGATTGACATTTAAAAGAATGAGGAACTGGTGAGATTTGGGGTCAGGGTTATGTTGCAATTAAAGAGCCAAATGCCACTGGCCAGGAGGAAACCATTTCAGGAAATGATTAATTAAACAATAAACAGCTTTTTCTCTAAACGGGAAGACACTGCTGGCCAAAAGTCTGCAATCTTGTGCTCATGTTCTAGGTAGTAAATCCTACCAAACTAAACAAGACTTGCTTCTGAGTAAACATACTTATGGTCTTGGCTGTAAGGCTGCAGTCCTTGATCATTTATGTACCCAAGATCTTTCTCCTGTTCTGGAAGGAACAGATTTGCACAACTGCAGGGGAGAATATGAGACTGTACAGAACCTGTCCCAGTTCCGCAAGTCAGCAAAGGAATATTTCAGCAGCGTAGAAAAAGGTGCAGCATGGAACCAGTCGAAGTGCGGTCCCCCATCAAACAAAACAAAACAAAAACTGTATGTGAACAAAGATCCAGTCCTTTCCCACGATGGATTGGATCAGACCACGATTCTGTCTCCAACAATAGAAAGCTGAAGTCCCTCAAGATCCACAATTTATCTGTCCAAATATACTAATTCTGATCATGGACATTTTATACAACAATCATAGCTAACAGTTTTTGATAGACTGCATCCAATTTGCGTAATGCTTTCTAAAAGTATCTCGCAGGCTCAATACATACAGTAACAGTATTATCACAGTCTTGATACAGGCATTTTTTAAATGAGAACTTTTCCAAAGAACACAGTTTCTTATTTGGATCAGCTAAAAGATGCTGTTTGACTCCAATCCAATCACGTCTTTATTGATAGAAGAAAATACAAGTTTGTGCTGTTTGACTCTTGATCTGCCCCTCTGGTGAGTATGTCATCTACTGCAAAATAGAAGAAAAGTATTGGAAAACCAAAGATATAATGGAAACCGAGTTGACTGAGTTGGGGGATGCCATTGCTCCCACTATGACCCCTTTTGCACATGCAGAATAATGCACTTTCAATCCACTTTCAGTGCGCTTTGAAGCTGTGCAGAATAGCAAAATCCACTTTCAAACAATTGTGAAAGTGGACTGAATGTGCATTATCTGCATGTGCGGAAGGGTGAACTCAGAGGACTACAGGTCTGTAACCAAGAAATCTGTCACCCTCACTGAGCTACCATTCCCAAGAATCTTGGGGAGACATATCAGGTAAGCTTTTATCACTGAAATCCTAAACATCTTAATCCTAAAAAGCTAATTAGGATGGGCACACAGAGACACATATAGTGACAGCCGATGTGGTGTAGTGGTTAAGGTATCAGACTACAACCTGAGTGTCCCAGGTTCAAATCCCAACTCTGCCAAGGAATCTTGCTGGATGACCTAGGCCAGTGGTGGCGAACCTATGACACGGGTGCCAGAGGTGGCACTCAGAGCCCTCTCTGTGAGCACGTGCGAACAGAGTCCCCCTCCCCCCACACACACATCTAGGCTGGCCTGGGCCATTAGGCTTGATTATTAGCATTAAACCTAAGACCTAGTTTTGGGGAAGCAGTGTAGGTAACCCTGTTAAGCCCTGTTAAGCCCCACTGATTTTCATGCGAAGTACTAAAGCGTGATCCTTTACCTGGGATTAAGCTTGGCAATGGGGCTTGCTTCTGAGTAAACCCTCCTAGGGTCATGATTAACCCATTGGAAGAGTTGCACTGTTGCTTCAAAGAAAAGCCACCGACTACCACCAAGTTTACTCCTGAGTAATGCAAGCCTTGGAACCAACCGTTTTTTCTAAACTAAAACCTCAGTATTCAGGTTAAATTGCCACGTTGGCACTTTGCGATAAATAAGTGGGTTTTGGGTTGCAGTTTGGGCACTCGGCCTTGAAAAGGTTCGCCATCACTGGCCCTAGGCCCAGTCACACACTCTCAGCCCTGACCCTGGCTGGTATTTGTATGAGAGACCTCTAAGGAATACCAGGAACATGATGTGGAAGGGAACAACCGCTGAACGTCTCTTGCCTTGAAAACCCTACAGGTTGCCGTAACTCAGCTCTGACATGATGGCAAATATATATATATACCCACAAGGGGGGTTCACAAAACCTGAGGGGAAGAATTCCATCTCCCCCTATTACTGAGCCAGTGTGACCACTTTTCTTTGGGTCCCTCAGTGTCTGGAAACCGTCCTGGGCCTGTAGTAGTTCCCAACGTTCACTGGCACTGCCCAGGCTGGAGCATCTCCCAGTATCTACAGCTGTCAGGTTCCAAGCAGCTCTCAGTGTCTGCCACAGCTGTTGCCTGGTCTGAAACAGTTGCCGGCATCCACTGTGGCCAAGCCGGGAGCAGCAGCAGCCAGGCTTGGCATAGATTCCTGTGGCAACTGCTGCAGCTCAAACAGGCAAGAGAGTTGTCTGTGCATGTGAAGACAACACTATTTTTTTAAAAAAAGTTAGGAATTAAACTCCCCCCCCCCTATGTATTTTTAAAAACTTTTCAGATTTTTCTGAAAACCTAAGGTTAAGAGCTCATGTATCTAATCTGGAGGAACCGGGTTTGATTCCCAGCTCTGCCACCTGAGCTGTGGAGGCTTATCTGGGGAATTCAGATTAGCCTGTGCAATCCCACACATGCCAGCTGGGTGACCTTGGGCAAGTCACAGCTTCTCGGAGCTCTCTCAGCCCCACCTACCTCACAGGGTGTTTGTTGTGAAGGGGGAAGGGCAAGGAGTTTGTAAGCCCCTTTGAGTCTCCTGCAGGAGAGAAAGGGGGGGGGGGCATAAATCCAAACTCTTCCTCTTCTTCTTCTTCTACAATATTCATATGGTCCCAGTCTGCAGATTTTGGTATCCACAGATGGAGTCACGACGTCCCAATTAGATACATAGATATATGATTAGCCTAACCAGCTTGTATGAGTTACTACAGATCATGGAAATAATTACTTTGGTATTACTTACAGTCTTACAGAAAGTCATCTGGGAATACTACAGAATATAATAGGAACTAACGGACTAAAAATTCTCATAGTGTTCAGTATGGTTCATATTATCTTCTCACTTTGACTGCCTTCTCTTTTGGATATGCTTCCAGAGAAATATCATCTAATTAACCTGGGCAAAAACATATTTGCTGCAAATCAAAATGTTTCTACAGGTTTTTTTTTAATTTCTTCAATGGGT
This sequence comes from Sphaerodactylus townsendi, assembly GCF_021028975.2. Taxonomy (NCBI): domain Eukaryota; kingdom Metazoa; phylum Chordata; class Lepidosauria; order Squamata; family Sphaerodactylidae; genus Sphaerodactylus; species Sphaerodactylus townsendi. The sequence continues at coordinate 108,168,899 of NC_059431.1, read as the reverse complement.
GTTTTTAAATGAGCCAAGGGAATTCCCCAGTGAAAACAGAAGAATTTTAGAAAATGGAAATCTAAATGTGGGTGTATAGAATAATATTTGGGATTTTCATATATGCTGAGGGCTTAGCCTCTATCCTAGGGAAATCAGTTCAAAACAAAGCAACCCTAAATTTTTTGTATTATTGCCAGCGCTGGTAATTTATTTCACAATTATTCCTGACGTGGAAAATTTCTCAAAAAATTGGCTCACCATCTGAAGTGATAAAGTCCTCACAAGGGAATAGTAATACATCAAAAATGAATGTAATAATTGCCTTTTTGGATCAGATTTTTTAAAAAAAATATTTGATTTTGTCCCATTGATTGAAACAATCTTGCCAATCGCTTTTGGATCAAGTTGAGATTTCAAGCTTATGTTAAATATGATTATGAAATTAAAGCAGCTATCACAATAGTCCTTACAAGCTTGTGACTGGTTTTTGGTTTTGGTTTATGATTGCTTTTGCATACATTGGGAAAGACATTTTTAGATCGTGCACAGAGAGATACCTATGGTCCCAAAGCAATGTTATGATTTTTGTGGATATACTTAAAATATAGATTGTGCAAGGAAATAAAAACAGGAAAATTGGGTATGAGACACAGAGTACACATGTGTATAAAAAAAGATGTGGATAAAAATGCGAAAAATCACACAAATCAAGCCTAGAAAACCATTAATCAATTATTTAGATCAGTGTTTCCCAACCTTTTCAATGTCAGGGTGCCCTTGACCTCACTCTTCATATCTCACGATACCCCTGCCATCCCCTCTTCCCCTCCCAGTCTCCCTGCTTGCCACACACACACCCACCTTTCCCTCTCAGGGTGAAGGGAAGGACTGTGGGGGGGGAGGAATTAGCTGCTGACCTTGCGGCAGGCTCTGCCCCCTGGGCCGGCTCCATGTCCTCGCTGGTGCTGGCGGGAGAAACCACAACAACGAGGGGGGCCAGTAGCATTGTCGCAGTACCCCTGGGACATGCTCACGACACTCCAGAGTACCATGGAACCCTGGCTGGGAGTCGCTGATTTAGACCCTGCCTTTCTACTACATTGGTGCACCCAAGGTTGAGAACATGATAAAAATATATATACAGTATAACTGGAAGAAATATATAGCAAGATAAGATGGCACACTTGTCCAGCAGTCAGAGCAAAGAGGAATGAAAGCAGCAGCCAATGAAACAAATAGCAGCAGCACTGAAAAGATCAAGCCTATCTAAGTAGAAATGCTTTTGAAAATGGAAATATTTTAGTTAATTCTTGAAAGGAAGGGGAGTGGGGGGATATATATGCCTTCTATGTAGACTTGCCAGGTCCACCCCCCCCCCCCAAACACCAGCAGGGAATTGTGGGGAGGCAAGTTTCCAGTGCAGGTTGGCAAACTCTTGGATATTTGGAGATGTATACCGGGAGCTCAATGGAGTACAATGCCATAAAGGTCGAATTCCCACTGGAAAATTTTACGCAGATGAAAACCAGTTCGTAGTGAAACCGTGCCCTCTTCATCAGAGTTTCTACCTCCCCACCACAGCGTGCACACAGCAGTCGCTCCGCAGCGGGAAACGAGTCAAGGTTTCAACTCTTGTCCCTCCCCTCGGATCACCTCTGAACTGTGCCAATGAGGGTTATCCCACTTACAAGCAGGTCCTGCCAGGAAGTGGGATAAGGGGAAGAATGAGCGCCAGAAATGGGAAGAATCCATGTCTGCCGCACAAGGGAGGTCGTCCCTGAAACCTGGTTAGTTTGCGACCTGAAACCTGGCTAAGAAGGTAGTGGGGATTCGACCAAAGTCCACTTCCCAAAGCCTCCATTTTCTCCAGGGAAACTGACCTCTGTAGTCTTGAAATAAAGTACTTCTGGGGCATCCCCAGCTCCCACCTGGAGGTTGGCATCCCTATTTCTGTGGCAGCCGGATGTGGCCTGAAGATCTTCCAAAAATTACAAGTGATCTCCACACCACCATCCTGCACTGCAACCCCAGTCTGAATTGCAACCCTCATATAGCCAATGTTTGGCTATTTAAATGCTGTGAAAATCCAGATCTCCCAGTATTTGATATAGTGAGGCGTTTTAGCAGCTGCCCATAGTTCCTCACTGAAAGCTTCATGGCCAACCAAAGAGGCCCTTGATTTCAAGCCAGTACAGCAGGGGTCTTCAAACTATGGCCCTCCAGATGCTCATGGACTACAATTCCCATCAGCCCCTGCCAGCATGGCTAAGTGGCAGGGCTGATGGGAATTGTAGTTCATGAACATCTGGGTGGCCATAGTTTGAAGACCCCTGCAGTATGGACTGCAGCTCATCTAAGCTGGCAGCGGTGACCTTTTAATTTAGAGCTGTAATTCCTTGTTCGTGACATTTTCCATAGGTCTTTCTATTTGCCAGACAAAAACTGGTTTGCTCCTATTAAAACACACACACACACACCTTTTACCAAATCATAACATCAAAGAATTTTCTTCTCCTTCTCTCTGAAAAATGGCTAGGAGCCAAGACTTGTTGGTTTCACTGTACATCAGAAACCTTTGTACACTGCTCTTGTTTCATACGGGTCTTACCCTGGGGGCACTGAGAAGGACTGGATATGTGCCAAGACCCTCCAGCATGGAGCCCCTGAAGTTCAAAAGTAAGCTGTTTACCTCCCATGAAGGAAGTTAAGTTAAATGAAGGTGCCCTTGACTGACTGAACTCCATTTTCCTCCCCACCCAAATGCATTTTTGAAAGCCTTCATAATGATTACTTTCCCAAATACATTCCTATTCACTGGGAAATCCTGCTGTGATATTCCTCAGAAACATAGGTTGCAATATTTAGAATAAGACATAGGAGACAAGCAGATGCTTTTTGTTGGATAAGCTTCTGGCCCATTATGCACCAGGAGTCTGCTGCTTTGTTGCAGCAAGATTTCTTGTATGGAAACAGGGAGTACCGCTTTGCCTTAGACATCTTCCATCCGCCCACCATTAGCCCTTCCCACTCCATTGCATTCCCATGCACACCCTCCCCTTCCCCCTTTTCAGATTTGTTATTATTTCATTTTTTGTTATTTAGTATATTGATATAATCGCTGTCTTTTATTGCATTTGAAAACCCAGGAGTATGTGTGTAGAGGTGTGGAGGAGAGATATCAGTAGTAGAACTTGTTCCTCTTCTTCAGCAGAGTGTGCTTCAGGGCATTGCTTTGCCTCTTTCTTTGGGGGGTGGAGTTTACAATATCAATATAACTGCAATCACAGTTGTATTAAGTGCACTTTAAGGAGCTTTAACAAAGCACTTTATTTTGAAACTACCCGATGTGGTGAGATCTGTGCCTTTAAGAGGGAGGTGATGTTTAAGAGAATCAGGAAAAGCAGAGGCTCACTGAGACTTCAGGAAGCAGCTGATGGGCAGACAGTGAATGGCTTCTTGTGTGTAAACAGAATAATGCAAGGAGACCGCAGTACCCCCATTACACAGCTAGGAACCCTGAGGTAAGCATTCCATGTATAATGGGCCATTGATAAAAAGGGTTGTAATGTTATGAACCACGCAAAACCCTGAATCAGACTCATTGAGAAAATGGTTGCACATTAATATCTGAAATTTCCTAAAGAATCTTGTAATAATTCGCTATCAAATTAGCTCAATAAAGGTGGACAATGGCTAGGTCTCCAAGGAAAGTAACTGGTGGTATAAAGAACTTCTGGCAGGTGTGCTGTACAGACCATATTGCTTGCACTTTTTTTTTAGATATCTGTACAGGCATTGATCTGTCTGTTGCTTTCTTTTCTTTTGGCATTTTATGCCCCCAAATTAGTTTTTTTTCCTTAAAAAATTGAGCAAATCTGGGTTTCCTGGGATTTTCAGATTCCTATAATATAGCCATGACTGGCCACACTCCTGGTGTGCGGGAGAGGCAGACCTTAGCTATTAGATACATGTAATGTTATGTTTCCAAAATTAAATGTGTTCTGAAAATTTTATATTTTGCACATTAATTTCAAAAACTTAATATACAACCTATTATGAAAGCATCAGGGATATGAACTTTACTTGGTTAATCTCATTCAGTGACTGAAACATTTGTACAATCTCCATTTATAGCTTAGGCCCCTTCCACACACGCAAAATAATGCATTTTCAAACCACTTTCACAACTGTTTGCAAATGGATTTTGCCATTCCGCACAGCTTCAAAGAGCACTGAAAGCAGTTTCAAAGTGCATTATCCTGCATGTGCGGAATGAGCCCAAGAGAGGATTTTTTTTTGAAAAGTTGGAATCTTGCCTTCATGTTCTTAACTATCTCTATGGTCATAGTAACTATGAATTATTTTGCAAAGAAAGAACATAAAATATGATGGTTAGCATGTTGCTTTCCCATTCTACCGTGAACATTCACTGAGTGATCTTGGGCTAGTCACATACTCTCAACTTAACCTACTGCAGAGGGTTGCTGTGAGGACAAAATGGAGGAGATGAGAACTATGTGAGCCAGGTCAGATCTCCTTTGAGGAGCAAGGCAGGTGTAAATGAAGTAAACAAATACATAAATGTTCCCATGCCGACATGCTCGCTCACCTTCTGACCTCCGTTCTATCCCGAGGGACGTAGGTGGTAGGGTTCAGGGACACCCTGCTTCATCATTGGTGTTGATAAATGCCAGGTCCATAAATAATAAGACCGCAGTTCTCCGGGAGTTTCTCGGAGATCAACAGATGGACCTGGCTTGTGTCACCGAAACCTGTGTGCGAGAGGGTGAGACTGTCGCCTTGGGCGAGATCTCTCCACCGGGTTTCGCGTGTCTCCACCGATCACGAACACAGGGCCGGGGGGGAGGCGTGGCAATGTTCATCCGTGATACCATCCCCTTTAGGGCTATCCCTGTCCCGGAGATCATGGGTCTGGAATGTGTTGGCCTGGAGTGGTTGGCCGTGGAGAGGCTGGCCGTCCTCCTGGTGTACCGGCCGCCTAGCGCACCAGGGGACGGCCTGCCGCGGCTGCTGGAGGTGGTGGCTGACTGGGCGTTGAGGTTCCCCAGACTTATTGATAACTGAAGGCGACTTCAACGCCCATGTCGGCGACACCATTGATGATAACTGCTTGGACCTGAATTGATAAATCCATGGCGACGCTGGGCCTCTCCTTAGTAAGTTCTGGCCCCACTCATGAGGCTGGACATACACTGGACTTGGTCTTTGGGTCAGGGGTTGATATGGTCATATCCTCTATTGATAGAGTGCCATGGTCTGACCATTATGCCCTGAAGGTTCGGATGGACGTTACAACACACTTACCCCTGTCTAGGCGGCGGTGATTTATGCCCGCCAGCGGAGACTTATGGATCCTATTGGATTCCTGAAGCGGCTCTGCAGGACCCTGAACCCTTACGTACTCTCGATGAGCAAAATTGAAGACTGGAATTCCCGCCTTTCCGATGCCATCGAGGTTGTTGCTCCCCGGCGCCCTCTGCTGATTAGCGACTGAAAACCATGGTATGCTGAGGAGCTTCGCGATATGAAGCGGGGAGCTCAGACATTTAGAGCGAGTGTGGAGGAAAGCTTCATTGACAAAGGCCGCAGCGAACATCTTATAGGGCGTTTATGAAGGCCTATGAGATGGCGACGAAGGAGGCGAAGAGAACATTCTTCTCCTCCTCTCTTGCATCCACTAGCTCTCGCCCAGCACAACTATTTCGTATTATTCGGTCACTAACCTCATTATCTGAGGGCTCTACAAATCACCAATTGGCTATCAGCTGTGAGGCATTCATGAGCTTTTTCGCGGATAAAGTTACATTAAGCTCCGCCAGGACCTTCCCCTTCCACCTTAGAGTCAATAAGCGAACTGGAGGCTCCCTTGCCGTCTTCGAGCCCTTGTTTGGCCCAGTTTTCCCCTGCTCTCCGAAACGCTGTTGACAGGGCCAGCAACGCTGTTAGACCTACTACCTGTCCTCTGGATTACGTGCCCTCCACAACTGACCATTAAGGCGTGCCAGGTGGAATACGGCCCCACCTATTGAACATCATCAATAGCTCCCTTGAGCAAGGAGTTTTTCCAGATTGGGCTGAAGGAGGCGAGTGGTCCGCATACTCTTGAAAAGACCATCGTTAGATCCAGGAGATCTGGCCAATTACTGCCCCGTCTCGAATCTTTTTTTTGGTTTCTGGGGAAGGTAATTGAGAGAGTGATGTTGGAACGGCTTCAGGAGCTTTCTGGAGGACACATCGGCTTTTGATCCCTTCCAGTCCGGCTTCCGTGCTGGGCATGGGGCCGGAAGACTGTTCTTGTCGCTGTCTGAGATATGCTCCGTATACAGCTCTAATGAACCAAAGCGGATCGGCGCTGCTGGTGTTGCTAGATCTCACTGCAGCATTTGATGTGATTGACCCGCGATCTTTTGACCCACAGCCTGGCTGCTTCACGAGTGCGAGGCACCGTCCTTCAGTGGATTGCCCTCGTTTCTCCAGGACCCGGACACTAGCAAAGATGTGAATTGATGGGGACCAAGCAGAAGCCTCCCGGAGGTGCCCACTTCCAGTGTGGTCAGTGCCTCAGGGAGCGCTGTTGTCCCAGCTATTGTGGCTTTAACATCTATATCGCGACCCCTTGCTCAGCACAGGTGATGCAGAACTTTGGGCTGAACTTGTCATCAATATGCTGATGACACTCAGCTCGATTCTCTGTTATTCGATGGAGAGGGAACAGTCATAAGCCCCTGCTGGCTCTCCAGCATTGTTTGGAAGCGGTTGCTGGTTGGTTGGAAGCAAGGAAGCAGGTTAAAACTGAATCCATCGTGAAGCGCCGGAGATCACTTTTCGCACTCCTGGCTGGGACGGGAAGGAGGCGGCTGGGGATTTTCAGCCGCTGTAGTGTGGGAGGGGGGGCTACATTGGCACCGGCCTCCTCCCTCGCTTCAAGCCAGCCTGGGGGGTCCACCTGGATTAAAGTCTCTTTCAATGGAGACCCAGGTGGCCCATATAACTTTCCCGAGTTGCATTCTTCCATCTCCGCCAGGCCCGGCGGCTGGCCCCCTTCCTCTCCCAAACGGACCTGGCTACTGTGATCCATGCTTGGTCACCTCCCAGGCTAGACTATTGCAACTTCGGCTCTAAGCTCTGTAGACGCTATGCGCCCTGACTTCCTTCGTGGAAATTAAAACTGGTCCAGAATCGCGTGACATTTCGTCTGCTTCACAGAGAGGTGCGCCAGAGACCATATTTTACCTGTGCTGCGCGGCTTGCACGCTGGCTGCCCGGTCGAGTTCGAATCATTTTCAAGATGTTGGTTTTATTTTGACCTTCTAAGGCGCTTCGCGGCTGGCCTGGGACCTCCGTACCCTACGGGACCGTCTTGCCCCATATGTCCCAAATCGACCTCTGGGGTCCAGCAGAGGCCAATCTGCTTGCTGGTGATCCCTGGTCCCTCCATGATGCGGCTGTAGCCTCCACCGGGCCAGGGGCTTTTTACAGCTCTGGCCCCGCCTGGCGGAAGCAGCTCTATCTCCAGCTGCGACGGGCCCTGCGGGACCTTAGCGAGGATTCCGCAGGGCCTGCAAAACCGAGCTGTTCCACCGGGCCTTTGGGGAGACCGGCCGCTGATGGCGCCCCCCCCCCCCTTTTTTTCCTTCTTTTTATAATATCTGCTGTGGATCCTGCGTTCCTCCCTCCTCTTCTTTTTGGGGATCTGTTAGTAGGACGCCATCTATTTATATTTGACTGAACGCTGCTTTTAATGGGGTAGTTTTAATACATATAGAGCCACTGTTTAATACTTATTTATTTCAATTTGATATTACTGATTTTATTGTGTGCTCTACTTCTATGTTTTGTTCACCGCCCTGAGCCCTTCGGGGGAGGGCAGTTTAGAAATATAATAAATAATAATAATAATAATAATAATAATAATAATAATAATAATAATAATAATAATAATAATAATAATAATAATAATAATAATAATAATAATAATAATAATAATAATAATAATAAAATCTAACAATATCCATCCGGGCTTCTGCTTGTCCAATCATGTGTTCCATTCTTGTTTTGAAGAAGTGAGAGCCCACTGAAATGACACACTGGAGAACTAGTACCTTCTTTTTCCCCCTTAAAATTTTGGAAACTGTATTGCGTTACAGAAATACTGCGTGAGACTGAACACACGCACAGATATGTAAAACTGACTTACACTGAATCAGACCATTAATCTAACAACATCAGTATTGTCTACTTTGACTTAAGGGAACTTTCCTGTGTCTCAATCAAAGATCTTTCACTTCACCTAATACTTTTCACTGGAGATACAGGAATTGAACCAGGGATCTCTCGCATGTAAAGCAAAATGATAGATGCTCTATCACTCAGCCAGAGTCCCTTCCTCAAGAATCCTGGAAAAAGTCAGGCTATGTGAACCTGAACAGATGAAACTGTCTTATATCAAATCACATCCTTGGTTTGTGAAGGCCAGTATTCTGACAGGCAGCAGGTCTAAATTCATTAGCTACTTGTGTGCATTTAAAATTGTTTCCCTTACAGGGATTATCTCCTGTTGCTGTTTCTGCCAGGAAGGTCTCTAGCCCCAAGCTGCCTGGCACAAGCAATGCTCTGTTGCACACATGCGTTAAAACATGATCTGGTACACTATTTTAACCAGTATTAATCAGTAGTGTGGCGCCCAGGGGGCCGGGTGGGGCATGATGCACCAGGCTCATGCTGGTGCGGGAGCATGGCAGGGTCAGGCAGGGGCATTCCAGGGATGGGCAGGGGTGCAGGGCGAACTCACACCCCAGACGCAGTTCCCCCTCGCTTTACTCCTGGTATTAATACACATCATTTTTTTTTCTGTCATCATCTACCTTAAAGTCTCTGGCCTTGCTTGTTTTATGCCTCTGGCCATGCAATATGTGTGCATGCACACACACACACACACACACGCTTAGCACATTTCCATTTTTTTAAGCAGCTGGACATCATTAACTAGTTGCTCACATAGTAAGTTACAATAACAAAGCTTTGGTTTCACTTGCAATTTCATCTACCATTGCTGAAGCAGCTCTAATACTTTCCACCAGAGCCACCTGTAAATGCAAAGCAGAAGGAAAAAGGGATCTTTAAACAGATTTGCCAATTCTACCAAGGATGGTAGACTATAAAGACAGATCTACCTCCTTGCTACAGTTTGGAGCCTATTTACTATTTTGTAGCATGTTTGGCCCTGATCACTTTTACTTCATAAAGCATTCTTGCCACACAAACGTCAACTGATGCTGTCTCCAAAATCCTGAATTAAATTGATACAAATGTTACTGCAGTAGGTCTGCACCAGGATTTGTTTATTATTTGGCTGGTCTCTAGTGCTGCGTCTAAACATGGGCATGCTTTTTCCCCCACACAGACATGCCTTCTTTTCCCAAAAAGTGAGGAATTCTCCTTGGTCAAGGTGATTAAAACTAAGCAACCAAGCACTGAACAGGTTCTCAAACTACAGGTAACTTTACCTGGCTGGAAAATGGCAATCACATTCCAGATTGCTTATTAACCCCATCCAAATGGTGAGGTGCCCAACCATGGCACTGTAGCCACACCACCAAGCCATTCACAGGAGGGCTGTCCAGTGGCATGGGGAGCCAAGAAGGCAAAAAAAGGAAGAATCAAAAAAGAAAGAAAAACCCCTCCATAGGGCTCCCATGGACTCACATCACCAAAAAGGTGCTGAGTCCAGGAGCCAGGTGTCGGCATGCCTAGCAATGAAGGGGAGGCGGAAGCCGGCTAGTGTCAGCTACTCCCCTGGCCATGCCCCTGGACTGACCCTGCGACTCTGGCGGCAGCAGCACAGAGAGGGTGGTGCTGCACAGTGGTGGGATCCAAAAATTTTAGTAACGGGTTCCCATGGTGGTGGGATTCAAACTCTGGCATAGCGCCAATGGAGGTGGGCGGGGCATGATGGGGGTGTGGCTGGGCATTCCGGGGGCGGGGCATTCCTGGGCGGGGTTGTGGCAAGGAAACAGCCGCTGCGCCGGTCCTTGGGCGGGAAACGAATGCACGCAGGCGCAGACTGCCAAGCACGCCGGTGCACCTCCTGCTAGACTGCTTCAAGTTCTGCGCGCTACTGCTGAGAGGAGGGGCGTAACTAAGGCAAAAATCACATGGCAAAATCACCAGTTAGTAACCCCCTCTCGGCACACACAAATAATTAGTAACCGACTCTCGGGAACCTGCGAGAAGCTGCTGGATCCCACCTCTGGAGGTGCAGCATCCAGCACCATGTTCCACCACTGGAGAGGGCTGCCGCTGCTGCCTGCCGGTGGATTCGACCCTCCGCCAGAGCAAGTGCCCTGGGAAGAGCAAATCCGCTGGTGTGGCCCCACGCTGCTCCCATCAGCCGATTTGCCCCTCTTTGATGGGGCTGTATGTACCTAAACTCTGTAGGAAGTTTGGTCCTGTTATGCAAGGCAGTAACTCTTCTGTTTGAAATACTCAGAAGTAAAACACAGGTTGGGGATAGAAGCTAGGATGAGCAACAGTGTCTGCCAACTATTTACAATACGTTCAGGGGTGTATCTCATTTTTTTTTTTTTTAAAGGCAATCAGCGCTGACATACGCTGGAGCTCATGCCTGTTTTTGTAAGAACTCTATTCCACGAGTTCCATTTTAATTTAATTTATTGAATGTTTGAGCATCTTAACTGGAAGGCGCCTATAATCAGACTATGATTAGCCATTCATGTGGCATGATGCAAAGTGTAGCATAACCACCACACACAGAGATAAATACGGCCACCACAACAGCTTGGCTGAAAAACTGAATGAATGCTTTGTAGTTGGCATGCAGCTCCATTTTAGAGGCCAAACCTCCAGACATCCCCGAGGAAATTTGGACACACGTCTAGAGATCCTTTGCTGTTCCATGCTCCTATTTCTCCTTTTAAACAGACCTTTTGTTTCTTTCAGTGGGAGAGAAAGAAACCTGCCTACAAGATTGGCAAAAGTGGAACAAACAGCTGCAGTGAAATTTCCAGACCCTAAGGGTAGCATTTACAAATTAGCTACCTTAGTCTATCCAAATATTAATTTGCCATGTTTGCCCCTTGTGGTTTTAGACCGGCCTAGTTTCTTTTGTGGTCAATTCTGCATTATCGCTTGTCTTTTAGGATTATCGTTAAACTTTTAAAAAAGATACCCTTGTGATATTTTACCACAGTTGTGGTTGTCACTGGAAGGAGAATACCTCCCCCAGCCCCCAAGAACATTCATGAATGTATGTTGAACATAGTCAGAGTGCCAAGATGGAAACTTTTCTACCAAATATAGCATGTCTGGACGAGTGGTCACCCTCCCCCTCCGCCCCTTCTGTCTGTGTTTTCTGTTTGTCTACAGCTGCTGGAGTTACACAGAACTTGAATGAGAAAGTAATTGCTTTTATTTTTGAATAGTTCCAAGCCAAGCTGACCACAAGGCCATTTTACAAAGAGCAGAAGGGGAGGGGGGGACTTTAAAAATCTATTTAGTCATCTAGTTAATGGCCATGTACCTCAGAGGATTTCCTCTCTCATCTACCCTGTCTTTCATTTTCTCTGGTGTTTGATAGGAATTTATATGTGCATTTTACAATGGAGGAGCGTGTCTGACAATAGGAAGTGATGAATATGGTTTTCTTGACCTTTTCCTCACTATTAATGTGTTTACCAGTAAGTAGCACTTGCATATAAACTTACCAGTTTCACTGCTTCTTTCAATTTACAGTGTCCCTCTAAGATTGCACTTTGAATGCAGATTTTGAGCAGTGGCCATAATCACTGGGGGGGGGGGGGTGTACACTTTTTATCCAATGCACAAAATGGTTGTGAACTGTCTTGCAACACATTTCCTGCATCCACCCTCCTTTCTCCCATAGCTGTCACACATCTTCAAAATATGTAGTATTGTTAAATGTGTATGGAAGATGTGTTCTGATGGTATTAGGATGGTATTAGGATGGTATGTGTTCTGATGGTATTAGGATGGAGATGGGAGACTGGAGGACTTCTGTTTCTTTTCTAACCTTGCTTCTTTGTCCTGGTTGACTTAATGATCGTCCACTGGAGTGTTCAAGCCTAGATCAGAGCTACTTTGTGCATTTGTACTCTTGCATTGATTTGCTCCTTTTTCTATCTAGCTACCCAATGCACCTGACCTGTTCTTTTAAGTGATTTCCTTGTTTGTTTCAATCATGCTTGGGGGAGGGGAAAAGGCCCATGACTTTTGTCTCTCCAGTATTCCAGTCTCACTTGGCAACACTTCCTAACTACCATTGCCAAGTATGTCAACAGAACGTTCTAAATTGGATCATGAATACTTTTCACATTTTTACATGGCTGCCTTGGGCCAATAGTTCCACAATACTAAGTGCAAGTCAAAACAAGGCATGCCACAGATACCACTACTACACAGACACAAACCCAGTATTCTAATGTAGCTGATTGTAAATGACAGGTGATCTACTCTAAGGCATACTCAACCAAAGCAAGCTAGTACACTGTGAGTGTGCACCAGCAACAGCTACCCTACTATCTCCTATGTTGAATGCTTTCAATTGCACAATTAAAAGTGCACTTCACTTGAAATGATGGACAAGTCAGTGTGATCCAGTAAACATGTTCAGCTCAACAGAAAATGGGCATTATGAGCAAGTTTGGTTCACTTTTCAAATAACTGTTTTGCGTGCATTACATCATCTCTGGCTACGACAGGCACCAACAAACTGTGTGCTTCTTTTCAGTCATTGTCAGACACAACTTAGATGGACACTTCCATTCAAAGACCTGGCTCATTTCTGGATAGGACTGCCAACTCTTGGTTGGGAAATTCCTGTAAATTTAGGCAGTGGAGCCTGTGGAGAGTCAGGCTTGGGAAAGGACCTACATTAGCTACAACACAGAGATTCCACTTTCCAAAGCAGCCTTTTTTCCCCCCAAAAGGAATTGATGTTCCATTGTCTGGAGATCACCTGTAATCCTGGAAGATCTCCAAGTCCTATCTGAAAGTTGGGACCACAGCACACAGAAAATGGAAACCTAGACCTTCTCTCGGCTGTTTTTCTGACCTGAAACAACCCCAAGGATTGCTGCTGGCCCCATTGTGGCAATGTATTTTGCAGTGCACAAATACAGGTGCATACCTCAATGGAAAACATACTCTCTCCCCGCAGATCATTGTGTCAATGGCATGGCAGGGAAAGACCAACTCCCTCTCTCTTGACATCACAGTTTCAATCGAACTCAGCCCCATGCACAGAGAAATCTGTAAGCCCTCATTGTCCTGAGATTCCAATCCAAATCAAGTCTACAGATATAGTGGAACCTCGGTTTTCATTGGTAATCCGTTCAAAAAGAATCAATGAAAACCGAAACCGATGAAAACTGAGGCAAACTTTTCCATAGGAATCAATGCAAATCCAATTAATCCGTTCTAGGCACTCCAAAAAACATACCAAAAACACACTTTGGTGAATAAACATAGTGTTTAATGCTGAAAACAGTAACAAACAATAACACTAGGACCAGCTTCAGAGCCAGTGGACCAATGTCGCACCAGAAAGCTGTCCAAAGAGGTCTGTTTCTGACGCCTCTTTAAGATTTGTCTGAAATGGGGCAAGACAGTGTCATTAAACAAGTTGCAGACATGGCCTGCAATAGCTTTGTCCAGGTGATTTTTCTCCACAAACCCCTGCACCTTACTGCAAATCGATGAAAACCGAGGTAAATCAATGAAAACCGAGACAAATTTTTCACTGGAAAAAATCGATGAAAACCGAAACCAATGAAAACGGAAGGCAATGAAAACCGAGGTTCCACTGTACCATGGAGACACAGAACTTTAGAATACCACCTGACCCAGGGATAACTCAGGGGAGACATAATGTGTAGTTAGGCTCCAACACATCAGTACCAGCTTTGCTTATTAATTTGTTTCCTCCTCCTCTCGCACAGCTTCCTCAAACCGTAGAGGGTGTGCTGTGTTCACAGAAAAACAAGCAAGAGAATGCAAGATGGCAGATGGAGAAGGGAAATAAAATTTATTCCATTTTGTTGAAACAAATTTGTTCCACAGTGACAGAAAAACGTGACCCTTGTTTTAATGTTTGTGTTTGATCGAACAGTGTGAGTATGCATGTGTGAAGTGCTGTTAAGTTGCAGCCGACTTATGTGATTCTAGTAAGGGGCTTTTTAAGGCATCTGAGAACCAGAAATGATTTGCCATTGCCCTCCTCCGCAGAGTCTTCTTTGGTGGTCTCCCCTCCAAGTGCCAACGCTGCTTAGCTTTCTGAGATCTGCTTTCCTTCCCTGATAGATCAATACATAATTACTTGTTTAAAAGGCACACTGACGGCATTTGTAGATAATTTTAAAAACATGGCAGCTATCTTTAAAGTGCACTGTGTGCTTCACTATGTTAAACTTTCACTACACTGTAAATCTGGCTGAGCCATAGGCAATGCGAACACTGCCCTGATTTATCATTTCCCACATCTTGCTAAATCAGTCTTCATTATCTGTTAACTTGTCAATTATTTCCGCAGCTGCCAAACCACAAGTGTCAGCATGAAATCAAGGCCAAGAGAAGGGGGATGGATTTGATTATTTATTTGGATGTTTTAGTCCACCCTATCATCAAAGACTGAGGATAAGTAGTGATTAATTAAAACCACACGGCAAAAATGTCTTAAAACGCACACGTGCACCCCACAAACCTACATATCAGCTGCTCATTTGCAGGAAGAAACTGCTTTGCCCAAATAAAAAGTCCTGTCTTTTTTTTTTCAGAAGATACTTAACCCCTATTCACTTTAAATTGTGTTAACTGAAGGCAAACAGGGTGCAGAACCAGCCCACAGTCTTTACACAGGGGTTGCTAAATACACTCTGGGAAATTCGTGAAGATTTGGGGGTGGTGCCTCTGAAGTGGGGATTTGGTGAGGGATTTACCCAGAATCTATGTAACACCAAGAGGTTTGCCTTTTGTTTTTCTAGGGGAACTAGAATCTGGAGTTCTGTAATCTGGAGTTTAGTTGTTATGCTGGGAAAACTATAGGTCAATCGTGAGTCTTTCCAATCGTCCCCTCCAACTAAGATGAAAACAACTTGTCTGCATAGCCAAAACCTCAGGATTCTGTTGCAGCCAAGAAGATTCCATAGGAGTCAAAATACAACACAATTATGGTATACTTGCTCCAAACTCTTGTATGTGGGCTGAAAACAGGGAAAGAAGGGGTCTAACAACTAGTCGGCCTTTCAGCTCTGGGATGGGTGGGGAGATGCTCACACCCATGATGAGAGGCAGGAAGTTGAGAAAGATTCCCTCCTCCTTTAGGCTGGCCTCTAAACACTAAGTGAAAACCAATGGGGACAGACAAGTCTTTGTTCTAGGCAGTGGAGGAGCCAGCTGTTGGAGGGGGAGGGGATAATTGGAAGAGAGGGATGAATGTTTAACTTGCCCTCTCCTTTCCATGAAAAGGAGCATGCAAACAATCCATCCAACTGGGACAGACTGGAGGAAGAGAGGCCGAGCATGGAGCAGGATGTCTGCATTTCAGAAAGACCATACATGATGCAATGGAATTGAGTGAAAGGTCATTAGCCTTTTTTAACTAATAAAGAACAAATCGGCACATATGAGCATGCCCCTACTACCTCTACTGACTTTTCTCAGGACAGAAGATAATGGTTTCACAAATGCAGGGTAACTCAAACACAGAAGCGCAACTAACTCAACTTGCAATGGCACTACGGTTCTCTTTCCCAGTGGTGATCATGTTTCCACATTTCATACAAATGGGGAAGGAACAAACCTTCCCAGACTGAATATTCTATAGATACTGTTCTACTTCTCCTTGGAGTTTGTGGCACATATGGAAGGAACACCCTATTCTACAAATCTCACTTTGCCCCTTGGAAGACTACAAAAAGAGTATGAGGGGTTTAGTTTTGTAGTCTTGCATCCCAACAGTACAGGGTGATGCAAGATAGCTAGTTTACAATGAAGGCTCATTATGAAGCTAGCCTATTTAGAATGCTTAGGTGGGTAATAAACGGAGATATTTGATGTAATTTGCATGCCTGCATGCTAGAATGAAGTTTGGTACAAGTGCTTCCATACTGTTATATAAGGGTAATATTTATTGAAAAGTAATCAGGAAAATGTTTGCAGCCCAAACTGTATTGCCACATGATGAAAAGGAAGCTATGTGCGTACTTTCCAGAGTCACACGACTGTTCCTCCCACAATTATACCAAAACAAAGAAGAAATTTTGAGTAATGGGAAGAGCAAACTGGTGGATCCTCCAGCAAAGCCAAGATCCCACTGATTGGTCCTTTAATAAATTTGGGAGGGATGATTTTAAAGACTAAAAATGATGTTCGAAATGGAAAAAATCTGTTGGAAAAATAGGGTCCTCCACCCAAGGGGAGAGAAAGCAGCGATACTTCCAGGAGTTTTGTTCTGATGGCTCTTCCATCTGCTCCTGTCTGATTGCTTCAATTTCTTCAGCTACTGTCCAGGTATGGGTACTTTCCCAGAGAAATGAGAAAACAGTATACAATGCAAGAAACAAATCCGTCAAATGTAAATGGTAATCCTGGTGGTGTTTACCACATTCATCATCACCCACACCATAAACACTGTTATTGTATTATGTTCAAAAATTTCTACACATTGTTGGTTTATTGAGAGCCTTTTGTCTGAAATGCTTTTTAAAAATGTTGTCCATACTGGGGTTGTTGTTGTTGTTTCATATTTCTCACTCTGCCATACACTCTCCATTCTTCCTACCTAGCTGACATAGTAATCTTAAAAACTTTGATCTGCAGATGAATTAATCTCTCTTTTTTTTCAAAATGACCATAAACCCATGGATTTCAAGCAGTCAAGCAAACAACCTTATTAAGCAAATATCAAGCAAATAACCTATTGCTATTGTTCCAGCACTAAAAGCATAGTATTCAAAATAAGAGAAACAAGAAGCTCATGTCTCAAGGAGTTTACCATCATACTTTGGAGCATAGGGATGTCAGGACAGGAGTAGAGCAAAGACATTAGAAAAAGTTCTGTAAAATTTCTGTCTGAAACCAGAAGCCATAAAATACTTTTGATTAAGACATGCAGAGGTGGGATCCAGCAGGTTCTCACAGGTTCCCGAGAGTAGGTTACTAATTATTTGTTTGTGCCGAGAGGGGGTTACTAATTGGTGATTTTGCCACGTGATTTTTGCCTTAGTTACGCCCCTCCTCTCAGCAGTAGCGTGCAGAACTTGAAGCAGTCTAGCAGGAGGTGCACTGGCATGCGTGGCAGCCTGCGCCTGCGTGCATTTGTTTCCCGCCCAAGGACCGGGCGCAGTGGCTGCGTCCTTGCCACAGCCCTGCCCAGGAATGCCCCGCCCCTGGAATGCCCAGCCATGCCCCCGTCGTGCCCCGCCATGCCCCACTGGCGCTATGCCACAGTTTGAATCCCACCACCATGGGAACCTGTTACAAAAATTTTTGGATCCCACCACTGAAGACATGCCACAGTGAGCAAGCTTTTGAGTTCTCCAGAACCTCTTCGTGATATTGGATATTTAAAGAGGGGTTGCATACTGTGTTGTTATAATTGGGCTTTACAAAACATGGATTTCGGTTTTTTGATTTAGTACAAAAGGTGTTAACATGGATTTTGTTTTATGGTTTAGTGTGGACCTCATGGCTAACTTTATTAAAATATATATTTATTTATACCCTGCCTTGCTCCCCAACAGAGATCCAAAGTGGCTTACACAGTTCTCATCCACCTTTTTACCCCCTCAACAACTCTGCAAGGTGGGTTAGGCTGAGTGTGTATGACTATTCCTTCATGTATATATATATAAAGGTGAAATTCCACTCACTGACTCATCAACAGAACTTAAAAAGCCACACACATGAAATTTGGCACACCTGTTCCTTACGTACTCCAGGTGCTCACTAAGAAAGGATTTCGCAAAATATTCACTTCCACTTGATTTATTACCTATTTACTGTTTTAACTGCTCATCTCTGGCCATCTGTGCGAACATTCTAACGGCAAACCAATCCTTCAGTCCACAGACATGCTGCACAAACATTCTAAGGGTGACAGTTAAACACCACCAGCTTCTTGTCCTTCACCATGGTGCACCAAATGCACTCTAACACCGCCCTCCACAACGCATGCAAACCTATCCCTTCTGCTGAAACCGCTACAGGGAGAAGAGGAATTAAACGCAGAAAGCGCTTTACACACTGCATTAGAAAAAGACAACTACAGGAAGCTGCTGCAACATATGCGCGAACCAACCCCTTTGTAGTCCATGAACATCTGGAGTGCCATAGGTTTGCCACCACTGCTGTAGGTGTTGATTGGAGCCTTGGGGTCTTGAACCCTTTATCCATGGACACTGCTGTCACTATGGGGAGGGAAAGGAGGGCACCTTTTGTCGACCTCCAGAGGTCCTTCTTCAGCACTGCTATCTGCCTCCTCAGTTGCCCTGTGGGGTTCTTTAGCTGTTGGGACACTTGGTGGCAAGACAGGAGAGGCAAGCAACCCTCCCATCAGGCCTAATTTGCTGTGTGTCACCTAGGAAGGGGGCTTCTTCATTCAGCCTGCTTAGCTTGCTGGAGCAGGCAAGGACCAGTCAGGTGGGCTCAGCACTTCCAACTGCCTCTTCCATCTGGAGGACTGGCAGGGTCTGGAAAGTGTGTCACAAGTATAACACATACACACCTAATTATTCTTTAAATTAAATGTTGTAAAACTCAGCATTAGGACACAATATATATGATTTTTCTATAAAAAAATCAAATTGAAACTCTAATTTCCTAAGTTTGGAATTAAAATAAGCAGTGTGTATAGAAATAATCACGTCCTTTATATTCTGTTTCTTAGAACTGAAACTTTCATTGTACACTGGGATATAACTTCTACTTTGTTGCCACAACAAACAGAGATAAACTTTCATTTGGAAAAAAAACCCAGCAATACTTCCAATGTTTCCATGCACTTTGTGATCTGAGAAGCCCTAAAGCTGCAAGATTCATAAACTGGCAGAAATTAGCAATACTTAGTGATCTAAAGCTGTGCATAGGTGATTGATCCTCAGGGATACTGGGAACAATTTCCCTGTTAGTATTACTGTTGTTTTAGTATTGGTAGCATAATAAAGGAGGGGAAACCTTACTAGAGAGGCATGGGGAGAGTCTTTGCACCAGACTTTCCTAATTGCTGAGACTGATCTTAGTATTGAAAGCAAAAAGTGCCTTTAGGTTTGCCTAGATTCTCCACAGCCAAGATAAATCATCATAGACATACACACAAACCCATCTCCACAACAGTACACGTGCTTGCCCTCATGAGACTAGCCTGTACCTTTACACCCACATCTGTCTAGCAACAGATACTCTGACACTACAAGGGCAGGATGCCATAAATTAGTTCCACTGGAAGTTTCTAGAGAAATGAAGGCAGACAGAATTAGCATCAAGAAAACAAAACAATTCAGGTGGAGTCCATCAGACAGGGAACAACCTGTACATTTGTAAGTGAAAACCATATAACCAATTTGTGACTACCTTTTCCTTTGGAGGTAATCTTGAAGTAAAGAATGAGGAAAACAATCTTGTATCCAGACCAGGTTTTTGCAGCAAACACTAGAGAGGACATTTAGGGAACAATCCTACGCAGGCTTACTTTGGCAAAAAAACCTGTATTGGTCAATGTGGCTCACTTGTACAAAGATGACCTTAGGACCACATTCATCCTTGCTTTCAGCTAGAGGTGGGCTGCAGATCGATTGTTTCAAGAAAAGTACCTCACTGTGGAGAAAAGTAAGATATAAACTAAATAAATAAATAATAAATAAATATAGCTAGCGATGGGAGGCAGATAAAAGATAGGTTGGTGAATGGCTGAGAAGGAAAGGATGCAGCAGGGAAAGAGGAGAGTATATAGAGCACTGGGAGGAGGGAAAGAAGCAATACTGCAGGGAGGAAATAAAGGAAAAAGTGAGATGTCCGACCTAAGTCTTCTTGGTTCCTTATCATGTAAGTGGGCCTGGCTCAGCATCCAACACTGCACCAGGGGCATAATGCCCATTGGGCAAGGTGGGCAGCTGCCCAGGGCATCACCTTGTGGGGGGCACCAAAAATGCAGGGTTTGTTTTGGGGTATTTTTAGTGGTTTTCCATTTTTGGCCTGCAGGGGGTGCACTTTTAGACATATCACCACCAAAATTTCAGCGTATCATCAGGAGACTGTCCTTATGCTACCCCCCAAGTTTGGTGCAGTTTGGTTCAAGGAGTCCAAAGTTATGGACTCCTAAAGGGGGTGCCCCATCCCCCATTGTTTCCAATGGGAGCTAAGGAGATGGGGGCTACCCTTGTGAGGGTCCATAACTTTGTCCCCACTGAACCAAACTGCACCAAACTTGGGGGTAGCATAAGGACAGTCTCCTGATGATACGCTAATGGCTAACGATGTCTAAAAATACACCTCCTGCAAGCCCTATGTTTCCCTGGTGCAAAATAAAATTTGTGGTTGTGGTGGGGTGGCCGCCCATGGGGGGGGGGCATCCAACTCAGGTTTTGCCCAGGGCTCCGGTTTGCCTCGTTACACCCCTGCACTGCACCACTCCTTTTCCCAGGTGGAGGCTAGGGAGGACAGAGAACAAGAAGAGGAGGAGTTTGGATTTATACTCTGCTTTTCTTCTCTGTATGGAGTCTCAAAGTGGCTTACAAATACTTTTCCCTTCCTCTCCCTACATCAGCCACCTTGTGAGGTAGGTGGGGCTAAAAGAGTTCTCTGAGAACTGTGTCTAGCCCAAGGTCACCACGCAGGTTTCATGTGTAACAGTGGGGAAACACACCTCATTCATCAGATTAGAATCTGCTGTTCGTGGAAGAGTGGGGAATCAAACCCAGAACTCCAGGTAAGAGTCCAACACGGCACTACCCTCGCTCTGTGTAGTTGTGCAGCTGAAGACGGGGTGGCAGATAACCATAAGTTGGCTATTAGGTGGGAGAAATAACCAGGAAAAGGGGAGAGGCAATGTGGACTTTTCTTGGACTAGAAAGAGAAAACAATGCAGGAGGAGAAAATGAGTTACCCCGTGAAAGTCCTTGTGGGTGCCCCTTTTGTACAAATATAATCAGGAATCTACAACTCTCCACAACTTGTGCTGGGATATTATCTACATATTGAATAGCTTTCTAAGCAATTATAGAACCATGGAAGCTAAACTGATGTTACACCCATAATACTGTAGGCTTTCTCTTCCCAGCATACCCTTTTCTCACTTAATTAGCTGCAGACATTTTGGCCCTGAAGTGTTTCTGGATGCACGTATGACCATTCGGAGCCATCCTCTAGGGGTGCATGCTGTGGTCATTCTTTTCCATCTTTATCTTGTGATTATTATTCCTATTCAGCACTGTGGAATGACAAACGGTAAAGAATTTTAAAAAATCTTAGATCAACCTCTGAGGTTTTGAGGCTGTGCCTGGGTGGAATCTGTCCTTTCCGTGAATCACTGAAAAGGTATTTGCAATATGTTCAGGGTGCTTTTTTAAAAAAAGAGAGAGAGATGATGATAGTTAAAAGATCATGTTCCATGATGGGTAAAGAACAGGAAAGCGAGCTTAAATTTTTTTGTGATAAAATATTATTCAGCTCAGCATGTCTCCATGTTCCTGCTTTCAAAAGGATGTGTCTTAATATTCTGATCAGGTTTCCTCAGTGTTGTTTTTCTCTGGACACAAGCCATACATCAACGGCATAGCTGGACCAGAAGAAAAAGGTAAATCTAGAATTATAGTCAGAACAAATACTTAAGATAGGTATTGGCAGATGAAATGGTGTGTCTTTAAGGAGGAGAACATATTGGCTCATCCTGCTGTTCCTCTTTTGGTATGGAAATCCTTAATACATACTGGCTTAAAACAAGAGGTGGCTCTGTTTCACAAAGCAAAGCATGGCATAGAAGTTACAGTGTTATACTTAGTATAGGGGGGAAATGGGAGGTCAAATCTGTGCTCAGCCTGGAGTCCCATTATGTAAACTTGGGCAGTCTGTCTTTCTCAGTCTAACCTATCTCATGTCATTGGAGTGAGGACATTTTGGTTGCTATGTAGAACAGCAGACTGATGGGTTCGATCTAAACTTGGGCTCCTTCGGCAAATGCAGAATAGTGCACTTTCAAACTGTTTTCAATGCTCTTTGAAGCTGTGCAGAATAGCAAAATCCACTTGCAAACAGTTGTGAAAGTGGTTTGAAAACACATTATTTTGCGTGTGCGGAAGGAGCCTTGTATTCCTATTGTTCTTTCCAGTAGTACTTCTACAAAAGAATGACCTCATGCATTTCAATTTTCATACATAGGCCATTTCCGCACGGCCTTTTTATGGTGCCCTGGGGACGGGAAAAACGCCATCCCCAGGGAGCCATTCGCACAGGCGGCGCTGCTACCTGACTGCGCTCCCCCTCCCCCAGGGCGGTGTCAGGCCACCCTAAAAAACAACCCTTTAAAGGGGTTGTTTTTGCCGCAACAGCGTGTTCCCGGCAGCGCGGTACGAACCGCACCGCCGGGAACACGCTGTTTCCCTTCCCTGTCCCACTCACCTTGTCCCCATTGTCGGCCTGCTGGCCTCTGCAGCCCCTCCCTCACTGTCCTCCGACCCCTGGAGGTGAGGAGGAGCAGCGTGTGCGAGGGCTTCAGAAGGAACCAGCAAAGCTGACAAGGTGGAGTGAACGAGAAAAAAAGACAGAAAGCCGACTCCATCGCGGAGCCACCTGTCCTCCCGCCCTGACCCTCCATGCCCCCACGCCCGGCAAAATTCTTGCCGGCGTGGGGAGGCGCCTTACCGAAACGATCGCGGAAACAGCCTCAGTCTCGGGAGATGTGACTGCCATTTGGGTTTTTGTTTTCGTCTCAGGTATCAAAATGACTACAGCGTGGTGAATTGCAGGGAAGAGTGTTGGCAAATTAAATCCAATAAATAAATAACACAGCTTACATTGTTCTCCTCTCTTTAGTTCTGTGAGGTAGATTTGGTTCAGTGAATATAACTGGCCCAAAATCACCCAGCAAGTTTCTATGGCAGAGTGCATCCATTTGCAGTCCAAACAGCTGCTGAAGTTTCTAATCCATTTTTACTTCCGCCATAACATTATTCCTAAATGATGCTGTGCTGTTGTGGGATTTTCTCCCCCCCCCCAAAAAAAACCCCCAAAACTATCTGAACAACATTTGATAATATTTTCTACGTGCCATGTCTGGCCTCCTTTAATTCACCTTAACTTGTAAAAGTGGTAAATAAGTAATCTCAAGTACTGTGACTCCATCTGCCTGAGCAAAGGTGTCATTATTTTGGCACTTGTGGATTACAGGCAAAATTGCCCATTGGGCCAAGCCTTAAAACAATGGCTCCTTCCGCACATGCAGAATAATGCACTTTCAAACTGCTTTCAATGCTCTTTGGAGCTGTGCGGAATAGCAAAATCCACTTGCAAACAGTTGTGAAAGTGGTTTGAAAACGCATTATTCTGCGTGTGCAGCAGGGGCCAATGAGAACAATTATTTGGAATGAAAGGGCACCCAGGTTCTTTGTGCATCCTTTCCCATTTGCATAGCTTTTACACGGGTGGTTTCTGTGTCTTGGATTTTAAAAATCAGAGGTTCTCCTCCTGTTCCCAAACAGTCCACAGTGTAGCCCAAAGTTCAGAAGGCCTGTGTGCTGTCACAATACTCAGTCTGTAACATCACATCCTGAATCAGTGGCATGCTACTGATTTGCAAGACTTAGGCCCCTTCCGCACATGCAGAATAATGCACTTTGCAGCCTGTTTCAATCCACTTTCAATGCACTTTGCAGCTGGATTTTACGGTGCAGGAGAGCAAAATCCACTTGCAAACAATTGTGAAAGTGCATTGTTCTGCATGTGTGGAAGGGGCCTACCATGTGGCATATAAGGGTAGATCAATCAATGACATTGAAAAAAGCCGCAAAAACAAGGTACAAACGTACAAGAAGCTATATGAAAATATGAGTGTATTACAAACAACAGACTGAAAACAGCATTTGAACTCACAGAATGAAAAATAATATGTGACAAGAAATTATAAACAATGTCAAGTTGATAGTATGTTGCATTGTACACAGCAAGGGGGAAAGTCTGTTTCTGGCTCCTTGTTTTGAATTGGCAGCTGTCTTTAAAATTAGAAATGGTCTGAAAAAAACAGGCAGCAAAGAAATGTTCAGATGCAGATTCGCTGGAAACAGCGTTTGGCAGGCAGTTCATCTGTTTATCATGTGTTTTAACTCCTTTCTGATGTATTATCTATTTAAGCCGTCCATTGTTTTCTACTTGACTCCTGTGTATTTATACCTCTATTATTAGCACATTGAACATTGTTTACAATTGTATGCTTGTTGCATGTTATTTTTCATATTGTGGGTTCAGGTGGTGTTTTACAATACAGTTAATAGTTTACAATACAGTAGGATTGTGCAATTTAAAAAAAAATTGGTAAAATGTTCAGATTCAGATCTAATGGACCTGATGTTTTTCTGAGAATCTCATATATTTCTGAACTCTCAAACAGAAAAATCTTTAGAGAGAACCCAAAGTAAATTCTTGAGAGCCATTCTACAGGTTCCGCCTGGTGTACCAAACACCTTTGTAAGGTTAGAGACTGGTCAAATGAAAGTTGCTGACAGAATTTTTTTACTATCAGTTTATCAATGGCTTAATGTTTACATAAACCCTAAAGGACTCTGGCCGCTAATAGGCCAAGACTCTTTCCAACATAGATGGATATGTGAGGTTAGGGAAGGCCTGCATAAGAGAGGCATACCACCTAGTGCTCTCTTGACACCAGACTTGTTCTCAGCTAAGACTATAGTCAAGGTGAGAGTCCAAGATATGGCTCGCCAACAAGATATAACAGGATTCCCTAAATTTAATCTCAAACCATCCAGCAAATACACTTTGGACCCTTCCCCCTACCTATATAACTTGGACAGCCAATCACTTAGGAGGGCTTTCACACTTGCCAGATGTGATGCCCTTCCCTCAGCAATGCTTGAGGGCAGATTTAAGAAAATTCCGCATATCGGGTGGGCACCATTCACCTGGGTCACGTGGGGTATTATGGTTCCTGCCCCCTTTCCACCACCATGCTTAGCCCCCAGTCAACCACCTCCTGCCACTGAACTGCTGCTGCTGCGCCACCACACCATACACACGAAAAAGAACCACTACATACTTCTTTTTCCAAACGGTGTGGCCAGCAACACACTGGGGGCGGAAGCTGGCCTTAACCCTGCCCCCAGTGTGTTGTTGGCTGGCAGCACTAGATGGAAAAGGTTTGTTGAGAGGGTTTGCAGGGGCAGTGGTGCTATGGTGGTAGGGGGGCTGGGGAGTTCAGTGGCAGGGGGAGTTAGGCCGAGGGCTGGGCATGGGGGGAGATGGGGAGCGAGGCCAACATGCTCCCCCATGTTTACACGACATGCCCTGGGCGCCATTTTATGGTGTATGCCACTGTGCTGCTGTGACATATTCCAAAAGTGACTCCCCCCCCCATTTTTAAGGTGAGCATACTGTGTAAAGAGACCCTTAAAGAAGAAATGCTCATGTGCTTAAAGTGAAAACCACAAATGCATAGATTATGATTTGCTGGAATGATGGACGTTTAGAATTCCAATGGGACTGCAGTGTCTTAACCTAACAGTGGCCACCTTTGCTTAAGGTCTCCATCTTGTCTGTTCAGCTTGAGTTAGGAAAACACGTGCACAGTTACATGTTAAATATAGACTTGACCTACTTAAGACTCAGGATAGCACACCTTAAACCATCCCATCTTTTCTGCCAGATGTGCACGTATTTCCTACAAACTAAGATGGGCACTAAGATAATCAGATTTCAGCTGACCTATTTACTCATCTGTGTTCTTCTATGTTGCATGGGATGCCTCAAAGGAATGTTTGTAATGAGCCAGGAAAGGTTAGACCTGTGTCTATTGGCCTACATCACAGCACACATGGGATCACAGAGCAGAGAACATAAATACAGGCTAGTCTGATCTCATCAGACATTAGAAGCTAAGCAGGGTCAACCCTGGCAAGTATTTGGATGAAGATCTCCAAGGAATACCAGAGTGAAAACATGGAGGCAGGCAATGGCAAATCACCTCTGAATGTCTTTTTCCTTGAAAACCCCACCAGGGTCACCGTAAGTCAGATGTGACTTGACGGCTATATATATAATTTGCTGCTGCTTCAGTCTTACTGACTGATGGCATTTTACTATGTCACTGATGTGACTCTGTGTGCGCAAGTATTTCCTGGAAACTAAGATGGGTACTAAGATAATCGGGTTTTGCTGACCTATTTACTCATCTGTGTTCTTCTATGGTACCTGGGATTCTTCCATGGAATGTTGGTAACAAGCCATATCCCTACATGGAAATATGATGTAATGCTAGATCAAAAGCCTCTCTCTCTATAAAATGTTTTATTACTAAGTAGGCGGTGGGAAATTGGAATTTGGCTTTAATTCTGATCAGTATTATCTGAAGGATACACTTTTAGCAAAAAGGAGGGAAAGGCTCTTTGGGAACAAAGTAAAATAGGAGTTTTGTAACCATAATTCACACACCACAAACCAAACAGAGTTTGGTTGTGGTGGATTTTCCGGGTTGTGTGGCCGTGGTCTGGTAGATCTTGTTCCTAACATTTCACCTGCATCTGTGGCTGGCATCTTCAGAGGCGTACAGAGTTTGTTCATGATCAGAGTAAGACTAACAATGTATTTTCAGGTACAAGTACTCCCTCGCTTTTCCCCTCATGTATGGAGCCAACACTGAAGACTTCTGGATTCAGAAAGTCTTCATCTAACCACAGTTAGGAAGTCTTTAACCTAAGCACAATTTCTACAACTGAACTCAGGCACTGGAACAAATTAAATTGGGGTATGTTTCCTTCCCTCACCCAAGACTCTTCCCCCTTCGGGTCTGCTCACAGTTAACTTTTGGTGACCACACAGGGGTTTCAGGGCAAGAGACCTTCAGAGGTGGTTTGCCATTGCCTGACTCTGCATAGCAACTCTGGTCTCTCTTTGTGGTCTCCCATCCAAATGCTAACCCTGCTTGGCTTCCAAGATCTTATGAGACCACAATTAAGCTGGCATAGCTCTCAAAAAGTAGTAAGATTCTCAGCTCTGCACATGGTCCTTGGCATAAAGACACTCTGACACCCTCGGTCATTTTTTTGGTTACTGAAAAGATCTGAAGTGAAAGGGACAGAAGGCTGAAGTTTCTCCTTCTGCTATGCTAGACTGTCCAGGAGAATGAGAGAAGAAAGAACTTTTAAAGATGACTCTTCAGTCATAGGTCTGCCATGGTTTTCTTCCGAACCCAGCTTACATCAGACATCTCTTGTAACAAGATCCCTACTTTGACCAGGGTTCAGTGTAGATGATACAGATATTGCACAGAGTTTTCTCTTTTCATTTGACATACTAGTTTATTTAGAAGATGTACCAAGTGCATTTGTCACCTCAGGAATCCACCTCAACAATTCACATATGGTTCCCTCATGGACCTTTTATCCTTTTTAGGTTGTTTGTTTTCTGCACCTTTTGCATACAAAATATTGTACGTTGTTACCAAGTTATAATGCATCTTGTTTCCACCATCAGTACTGGGTCTGATGATATTCTTGCTTGCTATTTATTTGTCTGCTTCATCCCAAATATTGATGTCTTTGGCAAAGCAGGGATTATTTTAGGGGGTTTCTGCTTAATGAAATTCTCCCACTCAGTTCTGGCGGGGAAAACTGGAATTTAGTCATGTAGAGACTGGTATCAAGATAAAAAATATTGTGCTTTCAGAAAGTGTGCTTTTTCATATACTATATACTTTTATTTTTAATACTACTTGCGCCATTTATTTTAGCAGCTCCACATGCCAATATTATATAGACCAGTGAGCCCTACTATTGTAACACCTGTGGGCACTATGGTGGCAGCCAGAATGTTTTCTGGTGCCTAATTTGTTCCCACCCCCGCCCAAAGCCAACAGCCAGTCTTGAAGACTTTCTTCCACCTCACTGGAGAAGGAAGTGCTTACCTTGTAACGTCAACATTTTGTGACTGGTCTCAGTTCTCTTGGCAGCCATTTTGTGATTGTCTATGGCTATGTCCTCCATAGCAACTAAGTGTTCTCAAACTTCCAAAAGTGCCCATAGGCTCAACAAGGTTGGGTACTGAAACATATTTTACCGAAACATATTTTATACAAAAATCCTGGAGCATATCACTAAGTTTTTCCATCACTTTGATGTCTTAGTAATTTCCTTTTATCCAGTCTCTCCCAGGCAATATGACAGCATTTACATAATTGCAGTGGGAAATGTATACATTTCATTCAAGCATTATACTGTACTGGCTATGACCCGGCTTTTTGAATCCACTATGTGTAGGAGTAGCTTTATTAACGAGGAGATTGATTCCACTGTTATGCTTCAGGGAATTAGATCCAGCTAACATATTCACTCATTCTTTCCCAATCCCCCTTCTAATTACATGTGCCTTTCTATGTGCATGTCCATGATCCTCATAATAGCTTTTTATGGTGGTCAAAGGGGACCCTTTCTTCTTTTTTTCACCAGCAGAAAAGTGGTTTGGATCCAACCATGGGTACTTAATCATTTCCTTGTGATATTTATGTTCCAGTTGTCAATACCAGGAAGAATTCAGATCTTTATCCATACACGTAATAAAATGCAATTGATACATACATGAAGCAATATCTTATGAAATCACTGAAATAAAATCAGCTTACCAAACAACTAATTGTTGGTTCTCTTGAGTACACTCAATGTTTCAAATATTTACATGCATGAAAACATCGACTATATTTTAACTGCTGTCATTGTCAGGACCTGTAGCTAAAAAGTAACTAAATCCTAAAATGAAAATTGTATCTTCTGGCAGTATTCAGAGCTGCATATATCAAAAAGCTCATAAACCTCAGCATGTGTCTGAAAATATTGCCAATATAAGCACATATCTCAACAATATGCTGTATCACCTTATAAAAGTCCTCTGTGGATGCTGGAATCAAAGAGTTCCCACACATCACATCCATACAGTTTTTGCAGCTGTCTTCCCCCAAATACTGTCAGAAGATGCAGCTCTTTATTATATTTTAAACCTTTGCTGCTGCAGAAGATGCCATTCAAAAATGGTGTTTACCAATTTTGTTTTCAGTGTATATGGAATGAAAAAAAAGCTATTTGATGAACTGAGATTGTTTAAACTGTTTTGTGAGATAGTTTAATAACATTTTTATTTGTGTGGCTCCATTTTCTGGCATTGGTATAGAATTATCTCTGTTTCTTGTTTTTCATCTTATAAGTATTGGTGTTTCTCACTTCTCCATGAGTCACAAAACTACAAAAATGCAACCTTCACAACTACCAGTGCTGGGTACATCAGAGAAAGCACAGAGAGGGGATAAATTATCCATGATGGATATCCACATAAGGACACATGCAGTGGTGGTATTCAGCAGGTTCACACCACTTCGGCAGAACTGGTTGTTAAAATGGTGCTTGTAAACAACCAGTTGTTAAGTTATTTGAATCTCACCACTGGGCACATGTCCTGCTGTATTGAACACATGATGCTGCCTTGTACTGTGTTAGACCATAGACCCATCTCAGCAGATATCAGAAGCTAAGTAGGGTAGACCCTGGCAAGTGTGTGGATGGGAGACCTCCAAGGAATACCAGGGTTATGACATGGAGGCAGGAAATGGCAATCCACCTCTGAACATCTTGAAAAACCCAACAGGGGTCACCATAAGTCAGATGTGACTTGACAACGAAAAGAAAGATATTTGCTTGCTTCCGCTTTAGTCTTATGACTGATAGCATTTTACTGTGTTGTGAGTTTTGGTTATATTTCCACTTGAGTCTGCATATTACCTAATGTGTACTTATTTTTATTGGTTGCACTTAGACCTTTTATTTTTAAAACCTTTTACTTCTGATTCCAATTTGAAGATGTTTAAATGGAAATGCAGGATACAAATACTGAAACAGATAAACAAGCTGGACATCAGAGCAACCTCTGTTTTTAAGCTGAAAAGTTGGAGTACGTGTGTGTTTGTAGGCCCAAGCAAGCTCATGCAAAGAAGGTTGAACTGGTATGGGAGGATGAAGAACTCAAGTGATACAGGCTAGAAATAGCTTGCCTCAACTGATTTATCTGAAGTACACAGAGGAAGTGTGCAATGCAAATGCAACTGAAGTTCCATGATGATAGCCCATTCCTCTGGGTCTGTCTATACAAATTACTTTGCCAGTGGTGGTAGGAAAAATAGTCTTAAATCTATGAAACATCTTCCCAAACAGCTTTGGAAAACTGCCAAGGGAAACATTAGTTTTTCTTACTTTGGAGACTCTGCCTGTTTCTATGATAGCAATATCCAACGACTGCCATCTGCATCTCACAGCTACACGTGTGGCCTTTTCCACCTGGTGCTTTTATGTGGCTCAGGTTCCAAACTGATCCGAGGTTACCCCACATTTCCTCACAGTCCCTTTGGCCAATTATTGCTCTCCAGAGTATTGATCAGATTTTGTTTGTTTGGTTGGTTGTTTTCCATTTTCTTGGACCTCCTTTGTGCTAAGTTTTTCAACTGGAATGTATCTGAAGTGCAATTTCTCTTGTTTGTAAAATCGGTGGCACCAGAGGTGGGATCCAGCAGGTTCTCACAGGTTCCCGAGAGTAGGTTACTAATTATTTGTGTGTGCCGAGAGGGGGTTACTAATTGGTGATTTTGCCACGTGATTTTGGCCTTAGTTACACCCCTCCTCTCAGCAGTAGTGTGCAGAACTTGAAGCAGTCTCGCAGGAGGTGCACCGGCGTGCGTGGCAGCCTGCGCTTGCATGCATTCGTTTCTCGCCGAAGGACCGGTGCAGCGGCTGCGTCCTTGCCACAGCCCCACCCAGGAATGCCATGCCCCCAGAATGCCCAGCCATGCCCCCGTCCCAGCCCAGCCCCATTGGTGCTACGCCACAGTTTGAATCCCACCACCATGGGAACCTGTTACTAAAATTTTTGGATCCCACCACTGGGCACTATTTAAGGTTTTGCCCACTCTAGGGTTGCCAGCTACAAGTTGGGACATACCTAGAGATTTTGGGAGTGGAGGCTGAGCAGGGCAGGGTTTGAGGAGCGGAGGAGAGGGACTTCAGTACAGTCCAATGCCATAGAGTCCACCTTCCAGTCTCCAGGAGAACTGATCCCTGATGCCGGGAGATCAGTTGTAATTCCAGCAGATTGACAGCCACCCCCTGGAGGTTAGTAACCCTAACCCCAACCCATTTATTTTCTGTGTTGCTTAACAAAGCTCTGCTCAAGCACCTGCTATTTTCTTCTGTGGTTCTGCTATTTTAATTGCTATGTTGATTGTGGGGAGTAAGGTTGTTGTAGGTGGGTTGTGGGGAATCGTATTTTGGATATTGTTATGTTATTTGTAGTTATTCTTGCATTTATAATTTATCGTAATGTTATGCTATGGTGAAATGTTCCGTTATTGTTGCTATGTAATTGTTTATCATGTTATTATGTGATGCTATGTGAAATGTTAGGTTATTGTGATTCTGTGATTATTGTATTGCTGCTGTTATGAAATGTTATATTTAAGGTTGGTGTTATTATACGTTGATTTATTTGTTATGACCTGTTAACCTGATTACATTATCGTCTGAATTGTTGGGCTGGGAGGCTACTGAATTTGGTTACCAGCCTTATGGTTTTGTATTATTATGTTATTGCATATTATTATGTATTATTTTGCTGTTGTGCACTGCCCTGAGCCTTCCAGGGGAGGGCTGTACATAAATTAAATATAGTGTCATATTTTCCTAATTGGCACTCTCAAATCTTGTCTTTTTTTAAAAAAAAAAACCTAAAAGGATAAATTGTCGCATGGGATTCATCTGTTGGATTTTGGAGTCAGTTCTTCAAGGTAAGATCAATATATTAATTTTACATATGCACCGAAAATATGTGTTAATGCTTATGAACTGCCACATGAGTTGTGATGACAGCAGCATGTATTCAACCATCTGATTTGAGGTCCCTGCATGTGGAGGGAGGACATCAGGACCATAATGACAAGAATGAAGTATTGTAAATGTGAGGAAGCTCCACTCGTGATATATTTCTGCTGGAGCCACAGGCTAGCATTGCCATGTGGTGATGACTAATGTGTAGCATGCAACACATGGCACGCAAAGTACAAAGGTGAAAAAGTCTGGAGACGTAGGGTCGTGAGGCGTTACAAAAATACAGAACAGCGGGCACAGCAACTCCAGACACATTCCCAGCATTTAGTAGCCGTTTTTGTTGATATCAATTTAATAACAATAAATCAAACAAAACTCCTGTTTAAGCCTCTGTTTGGCACCAGGAGTAGATATGATCCAGTAAGGCTTTCTTAGCATGACAGATACAAAAAGTG
This sequence comes from Sphaerodactylus townsendi, assembly GCF_021028975.2. Classification (NCBI taxonomy): domain Eukaryota; kingdom Metazoa; phylum Chordata; class Lepidosauria; order Squamata; family Sphaerodactylidae; genus Sphaerodactylus; species Sphaerodactylus townsendi. The sequence continues at coordinate 108,136,333 of NC_059431.1, read as the reverse complement.
TCATTGCAACGGGAAAGAACTGATTTTTCATGCACAGTTTTTTTCACATATTATGGGATTTGTGTCATGCCTATTTTTCAAGAGTTTGAATGGCTGTCAGGCAGCGATGTGTCAGGAGGAACGTCTGCTTTGTTTCCCTGGGGCGAGCACCATTTTGTTTATCTTTCATCTGGTTCCTGGTTTAGAGTAATGGAATTTTTACTTCATGCTGGCAACCATAGTACTCTTCCTTTTGAGGAGCATTTAGGATCCCAGCCAGTAATTCAGAATGGCAGCAGAAATCCAGGGGATGTCAGTACCTGAGCAACCTTCAGGAACTCTTTTGACTAACTGATGTTCAGTTTCTCATCATAAAAATCATGGATAGAGCTGGAATGGACTCAAAAACACAGAATCAGAGCTGGGTATCTTCCACATTAAAATCCTTTGCCCCTGTAATCCAGATCCTGCAACATGAAACACTGCAACCTCTTATAAATCATGTATAGTAGTAGTAGTTTGCAGGAATGAATTAGCAAGGTTCCCATCTCTTTTATTGTTTTGTATATTGATTCTTATTCCGTTACTCATGGAGAGGAACAAAGGAACTTGCAAGACACTAAACCCTAGTTCCACAACCACTGACAATCTTAGTCAGTCACTTCTCTAAGATTTCCACAGCCTTTGTTCTCTTTCTTTCATATGTGTTTTTTTTAAAAAAGAGGTTTCTCAAACAGCTGAATTCCTTGTTCTTGCAGAATCACAGTATAAATATTGCTCTTGCATTCTCTTCGTCTAAAGCATGCTTAGGCTCATTCCGCACACGCAAAATAATGCACTTTCAAGCTGCTTTCACAACTGTTTTTGCCATTCCGCACAGCTTCAAAGAGCCCTGAAAGCAGCTTGAAAGTGCATTATTCTGCGTGTGCGGAATGAGCCTTAGTTTTTTTCTCCAGTCTTCTTCAGTCAGTGTGTTCTATTACAGAAGTATTATTATTGTAGATTTCACAGCTGCCAGATCTTTAGCTGGTTGTTGGCCTTCATTACAATTCGAGCCTCACCCAGAGGCCTAGGAAGTTGTAATGTATCGGCGTAGTATTCGTGCAGATCCCAGCAGGGCTGCCTTCTGAATTTGACAGATGTTAATTTTGTCAATTCGAAGATGTTTCAAGTGCTGCCCTAGTGTTTTTGGGATGGCACCCAGCGTGCCGATTACCACTGGGACGACCTCAGCTGGTTTGTGCCATAGATGCTGAAGCTCGATTTTCAAATTGCTGTATCTAGTGACCTTCTCGTGTTCTTTTTCAATGATCCTACTGTCACCGGGGACTGCTATGTCGATGATGGTCACTTTCTTGTCCTCGATCACGGTGATGTCTGGTGTATTGTGTTTGAACACTTTGTCCGTTTGGATTCGAAAGTCCCGCAGGATCTTGACCTTCTCATTTTCCATTACTTTCTCTGGACATTGTTCCCACCAGTACTTAGCTGTTCTTATGTTGTAATTCTTGCATAAATTCCAGTGGATCATCTTGGCCACTGAGTTGTGTCTCTGTTTGTACTCAGTCTGGACAATCTTTTTGCAGCAGCTGAGGACATGACCTACAGTTTCATCAGCTTCTTTGCACAATCTGCATTTTGCATCATCTGAGGATTTTTCGATTTTGGCCTTGATCGAATTTGTTCTAATGGCTTGCTCTTGGGCGGCTAAAATCAGGGATTCAGTTTCCTTTTTCAGAGTTCCAGTTGTTGTTGTTGTTGTTGTTGTTGTTGTTGTTGTTGTTGTTGGTGGTGGTGGTGGTGGTGGTGGTGGTGGTGGTGGTGGTGGTGGTGGTAGTAGTAAACCTTGTATGTTAATTTACTCTTACACCTTCTGTTGGCCCCATCCAGTGGTTCTATGTTTGCTACTCTTAGAAGTGGAATCCACGAATAAAAAAAAGCTATGGGCACAATTGCTGAGCCTTCTTTCTTCTCTGGAGTTTAGAACCTGTCTGTTGCTCAGGTTTGTTGACATCATATAAAGTTGAATAAGGAAAGAAAGTTGGAAGTCTTTCTTCCTTAGATACTGCTCCTATGTCACTATTGCTTTAAAGCTTTTTCCTGATTCAGGAAAGGAAGAACTCGCCTCTGCTCAAAAGACCTGCAGCTTTCCACTGGCACTTCACTTCACAGTGCTTATGAGAAATAGAAAAAAGAGTTGGTTTTTATACCACATTTTTCTCTACCTTTAAGGAGTCTCAAAGTGACTTATAATTGCCTTGCCTTCCCCACCTTGCAAGGAGTAGAGTGTGGGGCTAAGAGAGTTCTGAGGGAACTGTGACTAGTCCAAGGCAAAGGCGTATGGGGGGGGGGAGAATGGTGCCTGGGGCAAAATGGCTTCCAGGCCCTACCTCCCATAGGGCCCCGCTCTCTCTGGCCTCAGTATGCCACCAGTAAATCCTCCTCCACACTCTATCCCTCAATGGTGGCCAAAGGAGACATGATAACACTATTCAATTCCTCCCATAGTAGCCTCTATCTAGGAAGACTTTGGCACAATTGTATTGTGGCAGCCATCCCAGGCTCACTTGCATGATAGAGAACTCACAAGTATTTGTAGGGGGGCACATTACTTTCCCTTGTATTGTTCTCCCCACTATTTCCCCTTTACCTCATTTTGGGAACCCCAATATTCTCTCTGTGTTCTCTGCATCATTCTCTCCAGCTGTTTTGGAAGCTGGATTCTATGGCAAGGCAAAGCCTCTCCCCTCCTCAAATTCTGCCCTTCTGACATTCAACTCCAGGAATTTCCCAATCTGGAGCTGGCAATCCTAGCCAGGCCTGGCCCCAATGAATCCATCCTCAAAGGCCAAAATAGGTCTGGAAAGGGCCATGACCCCTCCCCCTGCTTTTTACTGAAAGAACCAAGCCTAGAATATTGTGATTGCCTAGCAATGGCCATTGAGGGAATCTGCTGCTTAAAGCTACAGGCACTCTTTTTATCATTTTTTTTTTAAAAAAAAACCCAATGTGGGTGGGGCTTTTTAGATTTCACGTTTTCAAACCTGGGGCCACTTTCATGTTTTTACAAAAATCTATCTTGTTTTTCACAGCTCCAGTAATTAGGTTTAAGTTTCCTCAGATTTGGCTGACTTCTCTATTAATTTATAGATACAGTGCAAAATGATCACAATACTTTGACACCAACAAGATAGCTAGTATTTGGTGAATGCCTAGTCCAAGATGCCTGAATGTAGGCAAGACCCAAAAGTCTTGATTAACGCATTCCAACCTGGAACCTTAACTTCTCTCTCCTTTCCATCTCATTAGAACATGGGGAAAATGCACTATGTTTATGCTATGCATTTCTTACTCAGATTAGTGAAACAGTGGGGATCATACTGTACTTAGTGAAATACTTTGATGTACTTCAGAACAACAAATCTTTCAATAAAAGAAATCCCAAGCTCAGACATTTGATCCTCTTTGTTTACAGACATTGTTGGAAAATATTCAAGAGTCCTCACTCTGAGATGCTCTCCACCGTTTGGCCAATTAAAAAAAAAACAAATAAGTATTTTTGTTGCAATTGGACACTCAAATGACTACAACCAAATCATATTATCTAAAAACAATATATAGAGTTGCCAGACATGGAACCATAAACACAATGGTTTGATTGGCATTCAGTAACAAAACTGTTTTCAAAGCAAAACAGTATTTTAATGGAAAGAGTGAATTTTCGAGCTAATTTATGACTTTGTATGCCAAATCATAATAGGCTATGAAGGATTAAAAAAAAATACCATCCAAGGGCATAATGTCATTTCAAGTAACACAAGAAGGTGCATTTCTTTGTGTGGCATTACTGACCACAACAATACAAACAAGAAAGGCTATTGAAATGCTTAATACAATTTCAACCTTAGTGATTCAAGAGCTGCCCTGGTGACTGATTATCCAGTGCAGCCTACACCAGTGGTGTTCACCCTGGAGGCTGTGGAATTATTGCAAGCGTTTGAGCAGGTTTCTCCCTTCTCCCTTATTGCAAGCGTTTGAGCAGGTTTCTCCCTTTCCCCACCTGTGCCATCCTCTGAGCCCCACCTGTGCCATCCTCTGGGACTCCAGTCCTGATTAACCCAGACAAAATGGCACACGGTCAATACCATGAGCAGAAAACGTGCTCGGGGAACGTTTTGGGAAGGGCAGGCTGCAACAGTCAGCAGCTCAACAGAGTTGAAAACTGACATGATGTCAGGTGGAGAGATCAGGGGGTGGGCGGAAGAGTGAGGAGATCAGGCAGCTGGGCAGGAAAAATGGTTTCTGCTCCCATTATTATTGTTTGCACAATAGTGGGTTCAACACAGGATTTTTAAAAAAGAATTGCCAAATTGGCGATTTTTGAAAATCCTGGGATGAGGAAAATATAGCAGGACAACCCCGCTTTAGGACCGGGATCCGTGCAAGCTTCTTGGCCTAATCAGGATATTTCCCTTGCTCAGCCCAGGATATTTAAATTATGCAGAAATGACCATAAGGTATACAAATGTCAGAATTTATGTATTCCCAGTGTAGAACATGAATTACCTGAATTCTAGGAACTGTTTTTCCATAGAGTAAACACTGTTATGTTGATGAGTGCAGATAAGATGGTTTACATGAACCTATAGAAAATGTAACATCTTGCCTACATTAATAAAAAAGCAGGCAGTAATTCATAGCAAAGCCATATTGGTACTTGTTGACACTGTGTTGTTGTTCCCTACCAATATCCTGTTCTGCTACAGCTGTAAAGTCCACAGTTGTCAATATTTACCTTGTTATCAATTATGTACATCTCTTGTCTCTGGTATTTGAATTTCTGTCTGTATATTTGTACAGTATCTACCACTCAACCTTCATGCTTAGCATTATAAAGTGTCAGAGGGTCCAAGCACATGTGATGGAAAATGGAATTCTTCAACTCTTTTTACAAAAGAAACTAGAAATCCTGAATTCACAAATCTGGCTAAAATGTTATATAATTCAACATAATCCAGAAAATAGTAGCAAATATATTGTACTTCCTACTATCCCCCTGGCTACAAAAATCAAACTTTTTAAAAGTTGGGTGGAGGAACCAAAAATTAATGAGTAAAAGTCAAAATTATCCTGTTGTTGAATTTTGACCAGTCAGACTTATTATTTGGCATGTAGTCTCACAAACATGGACACACGAGAGGTATTACAGACTGTTGTAGAAATGTCAACAATAACATCTGTTTTGGGGGTGTGATGGGGAAGGTAGAATTTCAGCCCTCTGGTTGCAGGATGGGGGAAAAACTAACATTGAAAAGAAAAAGGGTTGTGTGTTATCTACTCGTGTTTTTTTTAAAAGGCATTTTTCAAAATTTTACTTGAATTTTTGATCAATTCACTTGTTGGTGTTGAACTGTGAAAATAATGAAATCATCTTCTGAATGTTCTACCATGCGATAAAATTGCAACCACACGTTTTATGAGAGATCCATAATTAGATCTCCTTCCCTTCTTAATTACTGAAAACGAAGTATGGAAGACTGTTGATTTCTTTGGAGTGCTGGTGAAGGACAAGGTTTTTTTAGTCCTTCACCAGCACCATTTGCCCTAACAACTCCTTTTCTTTCTTCAATAGTTGCTGGCAACACCACTCGTTTAAGGGCTCAGAGTAAATATGTCCAGTACAGCAAAGGAGGGTTCCTTGGCAATATACTTATCCCTTGTTAATATATGTCCCTATGTCAGGCTGCCCAAGTGCAGGTGAAAGAAATGGACAGGATAACCAGGTTTTTGAGTAATTATCAAACATTACAATTCTTGGTTTTGCCAACCAAGGACCTATCTTGCCTTCCAGGATCAGAATTTCATACAGTAACTTTAACTAAAACTAGACAGCATTCCAAAGCAATCCCCTATGAAGGATAGGTAAGTATTCACTCAGGCCCTTTCCGCACAGGCAAAATACAGCGGCCCAGGGACGGCAAAAATGTTTGCACAGGAGGCGCTATTGCATTGCAGCAACGCCATCCTGGCTGCCCGGGAGCAGCATGAAGATGCAAAGCGGCATCTTCCCGTCAGTGCAGTGCGAACAGCACCGCTAGGAAAATGCTGCTTTCCCCAACGCCTCCACTGACCTTCATGTCCAGCATCGCTTTGGAGGGCTACAGAGACTCGCCCACACTGCCCTCCGACCCCTGGAGGCCGGAGAGCAGCATGGGTGGGTCCCTGCAGCCCTCCAGAGTGATGCTGGACATGAAGGTCAGTGGAGGGGGCTGACCAAGAGGCGGCTCCGTGCGGAGCTGCCTCTCCCGCTGGGAGGGAAGTGAGGGCCACTCGCACGCTAGCGTGCGAATAGTCCCTGAGCTCTACTGGCATAAATTATGCTGATGGAGGTTCGTTTCCAAGCATGTGCAGAAAGGACCTCAGTGACTATGCTGACTCTCCCAGCAAATTAATTATACCACATGGGAGGCCCCAAGAGAGAGACATAGGAATGTAAGCACAACTCCCAAATCCATGTGCTTGAAACCGCTTGCTTGTTTGTTGCTACTGGGGATGTGCACCAATTTTTTAATTGGTATTTTTTTTATTCAGATCTATTGGAGTTTTGGCAGCGCTGGAAAAAACCAAATACCCATATTGATAAATGTTTTTCAGCTCCATTAAAACCTACAGGGAATTTTTTGAGGCTATGGGGAGACTATTTTTCAAGGTAGAGGCACCAGATTTGCAGTTGAGTTGCAGGTGCCTCTCCATAGAAAAACTTCCATGTTTGGTGAAGTTTGGTTCAGGGGGTTCAATTGGGGGTGGGGGGTGGGGAGAGATGAGGAGAATGCCTTCTGAGGATGTTCTGTTGTGTGTTCTCTGATTTCTGTTTCTATATTCCCTCGCTTTGTCCTAGTGCCGTGGTGGCGAACCTTCGGCACTCCAGAGGTTATGGACGACAATTCCCATCAGCCCCTGCCAGCATGGCCAATTGGCCTTGCTGGCAGGGGCTGATGGGAATTGTAGTCCATAACATTTGGAGTGCAAAAGGTTCGCCACCACTGTCCTAGTGCCTCTGTGTCCCTTGCCAAAAGCTGTTCCTCTCCTGAACTCTTCCTTGGGAGAGACCAGAGCTTTTCTGTGAGTGTTTTTCCTGCCAAGTGAGCTGTGCCAAGGTAATTTCAGAGAGCTGGTCTGGTGCTGCCCCTTATTTGTACACTATTCTATATATGTCTGAAACAAGGGGATCTTCAGGATTTTGCTCCATGATTGGTGGATGTTGGCAGAGCTGCTATGCTCTCATCTCCTTGGAATTGGGTCTTTTTTTACCATTCCTTTCACTACCAACAGAGCATAATATACTGACTAGCTGGGCCAGCCGTATGCCAGCATCAGTATCACTAGCATCCGGGATTAAGGATTGAGTGAAAAATGTTTAACTATGGCTGGATTGCCTTTGCTTTTTACAGATGTCTGTGAAGTTGTGTTTTTGGAGCTTGTCAGCTCTGTCTTCAATAAAAAAATGGGGGGAAGAAAATTGGAACTACTAATTTAGTTCTTTTAGAAGGCATCTATTTTCATACACATTAAATCCATCTGTCTTTGAAATGTAGGCCTTTCTTCAATATGTAATTTGATAAAACACAAAAGAAAAACTTTGGAGCCCTAAGCAGAAATAGTGAGAATGTGGCTCAGAAGCTTAGCATAGAAAGGAAAAAAGGAAAAGAAAAAAAAGAAAGGGGAAAAACTCTATGTTTGGAATTCACAAATGTTAAAAATACATCACCCATGACTAACCCTCAGGCCTTACAGTTGGAGCAGTGCAATTTTAGATGAGTCTCCTCGGAAACACTCCACGTTTGGCAAAGATTGGATCAGAAGGTCCAATTTTTTGGGCCCCCAAAGAGGGTCTTCCCATCTATTCTCCATTGTTTCCAATGGAGAAAAAAAAATGGGTTCCTATAAAATTGGACCCCCTGACCCAGTGATGGCGAACCTTTTCAAGGCCGAGTGCCCAAACTGCAACCCAAAATCCACTTATTTATCACAAAGCCAACATGGCAATTTAACCTGAATACTGAGGTTTTAGTTTAGAAAAAACGGTTGGCTCAGAGGTGTGTGTTACTCAGGAGTAAGCTTGGTGGTAGTCGGTGGCTTTGCTTTGAAGCAACAGTATAACTCTTCCAATGGGTGAATCACGACCCTAGGAGGGTTTACTCAGAAGCAAGCCCCATTGCCAGCAACCGAGCTAACTCCCAGGTAAAGGATCGCACTTTAGTTCTTCGCATGAAAATCAGTGGGGTTTAACAGCGCTTAACAGGGTGACCTACACTGCTTCCCCAAAACTAGGTCTTAGTTAATAATGGAGCCCAGCGGCTCAGGCCAGCCTAGATGTGCGGGGGGGGCACTCTGTTTGCGCGTGCCCACAGAGAGGGCTCTGAGTGCCACCTCTGGCACCCGTGCCATAGGTTCGCCACCACTGCCCTGACCCAAGTTTCACAAAAGTGGGGGCTCTTGTTAGGAGAGTCACCAGCAGCTATGCTACATGTTGGATACCTCTACCTTAAAAAAAAAACCCTGCCCCCAAGATTTCTCTAATTTCCTTATGCTGGGAAAAGTTTTGCTCTGTGATTCTCAGCTCAACATTATGTCAACGGGGGATCTTTGCGGGGGGGGGCGGTACTGTTTTTCAGTATAGAGACACCAAATTACAGCATAGCTACTGGTGACTCTACTTACACAAACCCCAAGTTTGATGAAGATTAGGTCAGGGAGTCCAATTTTATGTCTTATAAATGGAGAAAAAATGCAAGCATGCTCCAAAGGAAACTGGGATGCAAAGAGCGAAGGCAAAGAGTTCTCTGTGGGCCAGCAAAGGTCTGAGATGCAGAGCAAGCAGCGTGTTAGCCATCCACAATAACTTCATGGTGTATGCATTGCCAGTTCAATGTATACCCTTTCCTAATTAAAGTTTTGTTTAAAAAAACCAGAGTTCTAAGAGAGGAGAAAAAAAGAAAGGAAGATCATAAAGAACAAAAATTGTTTTCAGTTAAGAAACTTTGCTTTCATGTGGATTTTAATATAAGTTTCTCCTCCAGATAGGAGGATTTGTGCTTTAGCAGTATAACCTACAGCAGCGGTGGCGAACCTATGGCACTCCAGATGTTCATGGACTACAATTCCCATCAGCCCCTTCCAGCATGGCAAATTGGCGATGATGGCAGGGGATGATGGGAATTGTAGTCCATGAACATCTGGAGTGCCATAGGCTCGCCACCCCGGACCTACAGGCATCTATCCACTGCCCTAGAAAAATGACTTTGAATTTAAATGCCAATACAGACTTGTTGTTGTTGTTGACTTTGAATCTATTTTAATTATTAGCGCAGTGGGCTCCATTGCAGTTTAAATTTCCCCCATCATAGTGAACGCTTGACCACATTTCCATCTCACTGGTTTGAGCTTGCAACAGCTCTTGTGTTAGGAGATGCCACCCTTCATTTGTTCCCCTCCTTTCCAGCATTCTTGCCATGGAATGACTCTCCTCTTGTCTCTGAGTTCTTTGAAGTCTGCCTTCTTAACATCTAACATACATATCTGGCTCTGAACTCCCTTGGTTCCCAACAGCAAAAGAAATTCTGTGAGGAATTCATAAATAATATATGGGCAAGATAATGTAAAATTGCAGTTCTGCTGATATACCTGTGATTGTAGTTATATCAATTTTCTAGCCCATCCCAAAAATGATCCTCCCACACACACACACAATGAAAGAGGCAAAGTAATTCCCTAGACCACACACTGCTGAAGAAGGGGACCATGTGCTAGATCCTCTTCCCCTCTATACACACACTCTCTCTCTTTGTGCTGCTGCTGCCACAAGCGAAGACAGAGGATTGTTTTAAAATACAGGCTTGTTTGAAATAAAGTTTTAAATAGCCCTCCCGATCACTGGGGAGGGCGGAAGTAGAGCAGGGGAGATGTGGTGGAGCCCAAAAGAGACCCTGCTTGTACTGTTCCTTGCAAAGGTCAACTCTCTGTTGTTATTATTATATCAAGATATTGATATCTTAATATTAGCATTTAGAGAAGCAGGAAGGAGCCAGCAATGTGGAAGGGGGGTGAGGGGAAAGGAGTGGACAGCAATGTGAGGGAGTGGGAAGGGGTGGAGCTAGGTAGGCTGGCGGGAAGAGGTCCAGAGCAAAGCTGTGCTTACTGACAAATCTGCCTGGCTGAAAAGCAAATTGGAAGTCATGCTAGAAGTGGTGTCACTTGCCACAGAGAAAATGAAAAGTGAAAGCGGGGCTCATGGAAATATGTCCATACAAGAAATCTTGCCACGATGGACATTTATCAGTCCTTGGATAGAGAAGGGAGAGGCGGGATACCATTTTTACATATAAGGTAATCTGTGACATTAGTGGTGCAAAGCACTGTCAAGATAAAGCTGACTCATAGCAACCACATAAGGGTTTTCAAGTCAAGAGGTGCTTGGAGGTTTGCAATTGCCTCCGCATGAGCTAAGAGAGTTCTGTGATTGACCCAGTCATCCAGAAGTCTTTGTTAGCCTACCCCTCACACCCTGCTCTATTGAAATATGGATCTCATATTATTTTCCTGTAAAACTGTATTGGCAGAAGCCAACTTTCATATTTGTGTGTGTGTGTAGCAGAGTGTCCACCTAAAAGCAGGCCAAAGGTAAAAGGTCTGTTTACAAGATTAAATCAGTGAATGAGTTACCCCAGTCAATAGAGTCTGGAAGCCTCATGAACCATGGACATGCATCTTCATTACCACACCCTGCTAAGCTGTTATGACACAATGGATCCTTGAGAACTCCCTGATACCAGGCTGTACATTTCCTCTGCCTTTTAGAAATCATTTCCTCAACAATCGCTCCTTCCCTGCATTTCCTCTACCTTTAGATACAGTCTCCCTAACAATCAATCCCTTCCTGATTCATGCAAAGCCTCAGCCAAATTTGAATACCTGGGCAGAGTCTGTTAAGATACTCTACATAAAGCCATTCAGAGCTTCCTTGATATAATCAAGAGACAATTGACTCTATTTTCCCAACACTTAGAAACAATAGGTGAGCCTTTGATTGGCTCAAGCCAGCGATCCCAGCATGGAAAATCCCACAGGATCCAGGAAAAATGAAACTGAAACTTACCTGGTTCCCACCCCTACCTGTGCAAAGGGGTATAAAAGTACTGTGCACCCTAACCTCAGCACTCTTTACTGGCTAAACCTCTCTTGGTATAGTTGGTTTGAGACATGATATATTGTCCTTCGCTCGGGTCCCCATGATGGCATAGGGATCCTTGCCTTCTTCAAGAACTTCTCTGCAGAATTTAGGTAACGTATAAATCCCCCGCTCCCCTCCTACTCTATCATCCAAACCTATCTTTTTCCTTCCTGCTTATATCACTTAGGAACTGTGGTATGCTTCTCCATGTCTTACTGTGTGATTGTTTGCAACCAAAATTCATATAAAAATATTTAAACTACAATTTGGTCTCTTGTGCATTCTCTGTGGAACATTTCAAAAGCCTATTCTGATATAGCTGTCTATTCTGGTATAGCTGTCTATTCTGGTATAGCTGTCTATTCTGGTATAGCTGTCTAAAAGATCCCACCTAGCCTGCCTCTCGCACTGCCAAGCTGAGTTATTTCCCCATTGCTACTTTAAGAAAAATATCTATACTGTTAAGCTAGTTAATAGCTTCATGTGGAGTGGGAAATCGTACCTGGCTCTCCAGATTAGAGTCCGCTGCTCTTAACCACTGCACCACATGGCTCTAATCTATGACTTTACTGTACTTTAAAAACACAAGTACTGCCCCCACATACACACTGGATCAGATCAAAGGTATATCTAGTTTAGTATTCCGCTTCTTGCAGTGATTACCTAAGAAGCAAAAATGTAGAAAGTTTGCACCCTCTTCAGGATCTGCTGACCATCTGGTGCTCCTTATTCAAGCGAAGAATAAGAATAACTTTTTAAAACTTTTTTAAACACCCAGTGATTCTGCTTCAGGTCACAATATAAACAACAGAAATATAGGACTTCCACCCAAAAAGCAGTCCTTTGTCATGTTCCTTCAGTAATGTCTAATACTACTTTGCATTCTCATTACAGTATGTGTTTCCCCGCCACCCCTCCACATTACTGGCTGCCACTGATGACTGTGTTGGCAGGGGGATGATGAAACATTTCTTTTTAATTACCTAAAGACATAAATAAGTAAAACTAAGTATTGCAAAGAGGGGGAAAGAGAACACAACACAGAGATGCTGCTAGTAATCCCATGGCATCATCAAATGTAGCTTCGTCTTCACAGAACTAAAATCCCACTGATACATGCAAAATAGAGGAGCATACTGTGAAGAACTGAAGTTGGGTGCTTGATGCTATCAAACAATGAGAAGCTAAATTCCTTCAGACATCAAACCCAAAGAATCAGTTGCTTCAAAAAGCTAAATTCTCTCTGAATATATTGTTGGTATTGCACGAAAATCCCCAGCATTAAAGACAAATGTGAGCAATATTTATTTTAGAGTATCAGATTGCACTCTTAATAATTGCAACATGAAGAGAAAGAGCCACAATTCCACTCAGCCAAGAATCAGGGGGTACCAAGTTTACTTCACTGATTGCTAGAACGGATGTTTCAATGAGCTTTCTCCTTGAGGCACGAACATGGCTTGCCACTACATTACTCAACTATTTATAATTTTAAGTACGGTACATTGAGGATCCATGATTACTCCCGGGAAGTTCTTTCTGAAAATCCTACTGTAAATTTAATGCAATTTCTCATTACAAAAAGAAAGCATCTTTTATTCTTTCAACACACATTCATACAGAAGAGTTTTCCATGATGCTATTATGAGACATACATAGGGCTTACAACGTTATGCCAGTGGTAAGTTATCTTCTATTTGTAATATAGCATAAACATTTTTTATTTTGAATGTATTTTCTGATTTTTCAAAAGGGGAGTGATTTTGTTTTGGGTCTTAGGCCCTTTCTACACACGGGCGGAAACACACCTCCACTGGCATGAAGTATGCCAGTGGAGGGTCAGGAACCATTCGCACGCTAGCATGAGAACTTCCCCTGCAGCCGGAGAGGCGGCTTCACACGGAGCCGCCTCTTGGTGGTCGCCCTCCACTCACCTTCTTGTGCAGCGTCCCTCTGGAGGACGGCAACGACCCACCCACACTGCCCTGCAACCTCCAGAGGTCGTAGGGCAGTGTGGGCGGGTCTCTGCAGCCCTCCAGAGGGACGCTGCACAAGAAGGTGAGAGGAGCCAACAGGGAAAGCAGTGGCTTCCCGGTGGTGTGGTTTGTACCGCACTGTCGGGAAGATGCTGTTTATCAATAACCTTGCTCATTGAGCGAGGTTTTCAGGGGCGGCTTCATGCCTCCCGGGGAAAGCCAGGACGGCGCTGCTACACAGTATAAATGCATCCTGTGCGAATGTTCTCCCAGGGACGCTGTATTTGGCCCGTGCAGAAAGGGCCTCAATGACAAATGTATTCTAGTGAATTGGGTTTAAAATCATCCTGTGGTAGGACAGGACAGATGACATGGAAGCACAAGAAAAGCTCCCAATGTGGTCCTGATCTCAGAATTTAGTCAGGAGTTGACTGTGAAGATATGTTTGGATGTGTATAGGCAATGTTTGCCTGCTGAAAATTTGGAAACTGAGCTGGAAACGCGAGAGGCCAGCAAAGTTTTTCAGTGGTTGGGATGCGTAGCTCTTCGTAGCTCCCAAACTAGAATAAAGAATATTTGCATAAATTTCTTCATTTGCTAGTAGATTAAGGAATTTGGATTTCAAATTGCAGGAGGTCAATTCACACACTACAAAGGTATTCAGTCTGCCAAAAGGACTTTGCATCAGCTGTGTGAAGGGAATTTCATGCTTCCTAGGCATATGTGGTCAGATTTTGATAGTGCTTGAGATGTACAGGTTGAAGCGGCTTGTGTCTTCCTCCACCCTGCCCAAGCCATCTTAGCATCCTGAGAACTCCCTAGGGAACCACTGTTTCCTCCGTTGTGGAAATTACATGTTTTGGAAATTCACCAGTTTTCAGGGTGGAAGAAACTGGCACCCTGAGGCAGTTGCAGGACGCAAAACTGGCTCAGAGGATGGAGCAGCTTCTATTGGTACATCACAGGCATGATCAGAAATGGGGCCACATGTATCTAGGTGCCCAAAATCCCCATCACGTGTCTAATGCAAATCTCTATTGTATGTTATGGATTCAAAGGGCAGCCTTAGTTGCCAAGCACATTATTTTAGAGCACTGGAAACCTCATGTTCCTCACTCTGTGCATGATTGGGTCAGTGATACATTAAAATCTCCGCATAAGGGAGAGAACTGCTTATGACAGATGAGAAATTCCTCAGAACTTCACTTCCACCTGGATACAAGATTTCTTGTATCTCTTTAAGCAGTGATGTTTCACCTTCTCCGTGCCTTACTTGACTCAATATATATATTATTCTCTCTCACCTTTTGTCACTCTGCCATTTGTGCCCCCCCTTTAAATATTTATTCTTAACTACCCATGAGTTCAGCTTACACTCTCTTCTCTTTTGATGGGGCATGGTGGGGGAGAAGCTGGGGGGGAAGGGTTGCACAAATTTGGTTATTATGTTTACTGTGCAGAAAACCAAGTGGGAAAAACTGTCTTTATGGTAAGCAGGAGACATTCATAATATGTGAACTGCCTCTTAAGACTTTATCTATTTGCCACACCTTTTGAGGGAAAATGGCATTGGTACCCCCCGGTTAACTAAATTCAAAGCTCAGGATCATCATGTCCTAAGGAGACATGTCCTCAGGATCATCATAGGACATGTTGGATAGCATGCAACCCCACCCAATAGGGTGGATCCTACCACGCCATTGAGCACAGTTGATTCACTTGTTTGTTTATTAAAATATTCATACCCCACCTTGCCTTTCTGCTCAAGTTGGAAGCTTTCCCCCAGTCTAAAGAGACTTCCTCCAATGTTTCTTTCATGAGAGGAAAAGCCACTTAAAAGCTCCTTAGGTTGCACTAGAGGACAACTACTTGGAGAATGGTTGGTTTCACCCCAATGTCTCTTGGAAGCATTCATCTTGGCTATGCCAATCCTGTACCTTCAGGTCATTTTGATAATTTGATTAATGCTAGGCCAACTGTACTAAGGGAAACAATGTGAAGAGCTTTTTTTATTGTAACATCAGTACCTTTTTTGGAGCTCTCCCAAGTACTGAATGAGGAATAAGTAGAAATTGGTGCAAGTTTGTGTATGAGTTGCTGTTCGTCTTCTTCACAAAAAAGCACTCCCTATGGATATGGGGCCAATTATCAGTCAGTGTTTACTTCCTTCTCATATGAGGTCATTTCACTTTGGCTCCATAGCCCTAGGACTCTCCAAAACGGATGGAGCTCTGCAGTCTCCCAAGTCAATAGAATGTCATTTTGTGCTTGTTCCATTGAATCCCAAATGCTCAACCCCTCTCATGCTTCTCATAAGGGAACCTGCCTCCATTATAGTCAGCAACTTGCATGTGCTAGAGCCCCCTGTGTATACTCCCAGGGCTTTTGGTTTACTTATGCACATTTGGATTGGATCTAGAGTTGCCAAGTCCCCCCTGGCCACTGGTGGAGGATAGTCCATCATTCTGACCATTACCTCACACTGGCTCCTTCTCTCACACACTTTGCTTAGTGAATTCTAGCCCCAAAAACTCTAGCAGGAATGGCAAAATGCAAATGTGGCATCTCTAAAGGAAAATGGTGCTTGTGCCTTTACATTTCTTGATTTCCCTCTAATACACAGAATAGAATAGAATAGAATAGAATAGAATAGAATAGAATAGAATAGAATAGAATGTTTAATTTCTATACCACCGAAGGGCTCAGGGTGGTGCACAACAATATAATAGTACAATACATATAACAATAACAATGATAATAATCATAACAGCAGCATGTTCTGAAGTTTTTTGGTGGCAGATTCATCCTAGCGGCCCTAAAAGTATTCAACACGAAAATGGTTCAACATCTAATGTATGGGGTTCCTATAGGGATCCACGCATGGAAATCCAAGCTTGAACAGTTGTAGTCCAGCTTCCTATATAAAATCTTTGGAGTTCCACACTGTGTCCTCTACGCAGACCTTTGCCTTGAGAAAGGACCGCACCTTCTGGAAACCAGGGCGTGGGTTGCCACCTTCAAATTTTGGGTGCACCTCTGTTTCCATTCCAACTCTACAGCTTGGTCCAACTAGTGATGCGTGAACTCCAGACCTCTGACTGGTGGCTACTAATCAAGGCTAAGATCTTATCACTGGTCCTTTCTTGGGACTCCTTGTTCATGCTCACTGCCAATGAGGTTTATCTTCAACTAAAAAAACAAATTATTTGAGCAGGAATATCAATATATTTTGAACAAGGCACAGAGTTCCTGTTCACCCTTGTACTTTGGGATTATTCCCCAAAAGTTCTGTGTTGCCAGTTATCTGAACCAACTTCCTAACCATAAACTCAGATGGGCATTCTCAAGAACAAGATGCAATTCCTTTCCATCTTCTTTACTTCAAGGCCAGTTCTTAAACATCCCTTGGCAAGATCGATACTGTTCTTTCTGCCCTACTTACACAGACTCCCTTGAACACATCTTGCTATCCTGCCCTAAGTATAACAGCTTTAGGCTGGACTTTTCTGCCTTAACCTCGCTTGGATTCTTAGATCTTCCTATCAATGCAAAGATGATTTTCCTGCTCAATAATCCCGAGGCTGAAATAACGGAAATCGTAGCCAAATTTTTGCTGCGCATTTTGAATCAGGCTCCCTTGGCTGCTGACCATATTACTTTTACTGTTCTCTACTGGATTTCCTCTTTACTCTCCCTGTGTTGTATATGCCTAATAAAGGTCTCTGAATCTGAATCTGCAATAACAGCAGCAACAGCAACAATGAACAGCAGATCAACAGCAGACACCTGATCTTTTTTGCTTCCTCCATACACGTTAAAAACTTCAATCATCTATTTTCCCATTTAAAAAGTCATAAATGGGTGAATCACAGTTAAAAAAAACCTGTTTCCATTGCATATTACATTTGCCTCCTGCTTTTCCTCCGAAGACCAGAATCTGAGAGTGTTGTTTGATATTGCACTCCATATACAGACATCTATTGTCATCTCATCCTGTCATTTTTTTACACTTTTGTAGTTATCAAAAGGGAAGTCCAGACCACTTTTGATCCCCTAGTTTGCACAAATTGATTATTGTATTGGGTTAAAAAAATGCAAACCAAAGGACCTGAACTGTTCATCTAAAAAGAGAAATAAATGTCCTGTGATAAACAGCAGCCTACATTATTGAGCTAATTACAATACTAGGTTTCTGAAGGGCTGCTTCTCCTCCAATCAAGCACATCTGGAAAAAGCTCTTTACACAAAAAATGTAGCCAATGAATTGTAAATAATAATGATAATAGTAACACTAACAACAACTGTTATGGAAGAGCATTCATCCAAAGCTCTCTGACTACAATATATAACAAAGTCACTGTCATTCTTTAAGACTGTCATTGTCATGCCGGGTTCCACAGAGATGGAATTGAGAGATAGGGTTGCATAGTGGTTAGAATCATGGACTAGCATCCCAGCAGCAACAAGATTAGAATCCCTGTTCTGCCACGGAAGGTCAGCGAGTAACCTTGGGCCCATCACAATCTCTCTTCCAGCCTCACAAGACTGTTGTCATTTGGATAGAGTAAAAAAGGAGAAATCAATGTAATTCGCTGCTTTGCGTTGATATGAAGGACAAAAGTGGGATATACATTCGAAATAAATAAATAAAATAATATTAAAGTAAACAAGAATATCTGCCAAGAGCAGGTTACCTGAGTACCTTTATTAATCTTGTCAGACCAGATACTAACAGAATGGCCTGCAGTTAGCGATTTATGAATACCCTTAATAAAGCTTTGCAGATGAGGAGTCATATAAGTGAGCTGTTCTTTCTTTTGAATTCTGCAAAACTGCACAATAGACAAATTCCAGCCAAGGTTCAGTGGTCATTTTCATTGTTATTGCTGGTTGTAAATTGCATGGTTTCTTTGTGCTTCACAACATTCTAGGGTGTGTGTATCTTCAGCCCATGTGTGCAGACAACCGAGGCATGGTCCTGTTCCCTGCTCTCTCTTACACATTGGTCAGCTATTAATTTTGCCAGATGCCTCACTTGAAAATCTGGGAAGAGCCTCAATCCTCCCTATGCCTCCAAGATGCCTATTAACAAGTCTCATTACCATTGTGTTGATCTGTTTACACTTTTTTTTTACTTCTAACTTGGCATCTGAACTGGCAGCAAAAATCCAGTTGCCTCAAAGAACAGGGACATGGACCTCTGTCAGGTGAACAGCCATGTGGGGACTGAGTGGATGGCCATTATGAACCAAGGGCTCCATCTTACAGCTATAAAACTTGAATATATGTCCCATTGAGAATTGAAAATAAAACTGCAAAGATTGTCATGCCCTTATATAAAGCAGTGGTGCGACTGCACTTGGAGTACTGTGTTCAGTTCTGGTCGCCACATCTCAAAAAGGATATTGAAGAGATAGAAAAAGTGCAGAGAAGGGCAACGAGGATGATTGAGGGACTGGAGCACCTTCCTTATGAGGAGAGGCTGCAGTGTTTGGGACTCTTTAGTTTGGAGAGGAGACATCTGAGGGGGGATATGATCGAAGTCTATAAAATTATGCATGGGGTAGAAAATGTTGACAGATAAATTTTTCTCTCTTTCTCACAATACTAGAACCAGGGGGCATACATTGAAAATGCTGGGGGGAAGAATTAGGACTAATAAAAGGAAACACTTCTTCACGCAATGTGTGATTGGCGTTTGGAATATGCTGCCACAGGAGGTGGTGATGACCACTAACCTGGATAGCTTTAAAGGGGGCTTGGACAGATTTATGGAGGAGAAGTTGATTTATGGCTACCAATCTTGATCCTCTTTGATCTGAGATTGCAAATGCCTTAACAGTCCAGGTGCTCGGGAGCAACAGCCGCAGAAGGCCATTGCTTTCACATCCTGCATGTGAGCTCCCAATGGCACCTGGTGGGCCACTGCAAGTAGTAGAGAGCTGGACTAGATGGACTCTGGTCTGATCCAGCTGGCTTGTTCTTATGTTCTTATGTTCTTAACTCATGGAGGCACAGATGCACTTAAATAGAACCTTTATAATAACCCCACACTGGAGGCAAGCCTACCATCTATAATGATTCCAGTTTGCCATAAATATTCATGGAATTATTTAATGGGATCAGAGACTTGAAGGATATCAGACAGGCAATCTCTGTCAAAAGGAAGGAAATACAGAAAAAACCAGCCTGGTCATCAAGGAAGATTTTCAACAATGGGTTGCAGTTGGTCTTGGATGGTTTTCTTTGATCTCAGCAAGAAAGAAACATTGTAGGTATGCTCCTTGTGATTCATTGCTTTCAGTAGTGCCTCACTCCATCCCTTGACAGAAACAAGATCTGATCTTTAAAAATTAATAATTACATTCTTCTATCGTCAAAAATAAATAGAACATACAAAGCTGGAATCTGCACAGACCTTGATGAGATTCCAAGCGTTAAAACGTAGCACGAATGTACGACCAACCTATCAGCACCAGGTATAACAGACTGAGATTAAAAAAATAACCCAACACACACACAAAATAGCAGAGCAGCCCTTGAGAGCAAAGGCGCCTCAAGGGAAGGGGAAAAAGTGAGAGGAAAGATCAGAAGATTCCAGGAAAACAGTAAGTGCAGACCTGTTGGCTCTGGCTGGTGATTGTTTATTTTTGTAATAAACCTAGTAACTCAAGGAAATCTGGGTTCACCAAAAGACAACTGGAAATAATTAACCAGGAAAACTATATGAAAGACTCCAGCAGCTCCTTGTAAAGCATGTAGACACATAGACGTATAATGGATGGACAGTCAGTCAGTAAATTCTTAGGTTTGATTTGGTGTGGTTTTTTCATTTAGTTTGCAGACTGTCTATTGGATAAATTCACATCTGGCAAATACTGCAGCCATAACAAAAAAATTAAGGAAAGGAGGAGGGGAGAAAGAAAATTCTGCTCTCTCCATTTCCAGTAGCAGTGTGAGCTTCAATTGATGTGAGCACTTTCAGTGTAAACCGCGATAATGGCACAAGGTCTGTAATCATGTCTAAATATCACCAGTCACATATGGGGGCAATGGCTTAGCAGGCCACACAGTTATCTGACTAGGCTACTGTGAAACCAACTTTAAGACAAGGCAAAGCACTGAAGAAATCCCACAGAGGAAAAGAAACAAGAAAGCATTGAAAGATAACTGAACCAGACCTTCATCTGGCATAAATGTGAATAGCCTCGTAAGAGGGGTACAGCATTTACAGCTATCTGACCCTTTTTCCTTACTCATCATATCTTGCCCAAATGGTTACAATTAGTATTCATGCTTTGAGAAAACATAATACAATGCAGCAAACAGTGCTCGCACATCAATTAGCACTTTGCTTGTTAGCAATGTTTGCCATGGCTACAGTAGCATGTGAGGAATGCTTGCAGTAGTAAACATAGGAAGTGTGAAGGGGAGATGCACATCTCCAGAGAGTCGGGAACACATGGTACACATGTGTTGACCAGCCAAAATTGACTTCAGCTTTCTGGCACAAGATTCTTGGCATATCTGAAGATGAGTGTTTCCCCACCACACTCCATTTACTTAGGTAAGTTTTAAGTTGCATTTAGTTCCATATGAGACACCCAAGAGAGTAAACAATGGTCATAAATAAATATTCAACCTTAAACAACATCAAAGGCTCATCCACTTGACACAACAAAAGAGAATAGGCACCATCTAATAATCAGATCACAGGCATTCTGGAACGGAAATGTCTAACGTTTTCATCACAGGGGCATGTAGCAATGACTCACTTATAATGATAGAAAGTTCTATAGCTATGGTTGCCAAACTCCAGTTGGAGGCTGGAGTTCTCCTGGGATTACATGTTTTCTCCAATTTACAGAGATCAGTACCTTGCTGTCTAGTTTCAGTTTTCAAGACTGCAGAAGGCATGAGCAGCAGCAAGGAAAGAGAACTACAATCAGACACATGTGTGACACAATTCAGGAGGAGCCCTACCCTCTATGCTCTGTCTGTAATCAAGTACAACACACTGGCTAGTGTGCAACACAGGATGTTGGACTGCTAAATGACCTTCTGCCTGATTAAGCAGGGCTCTTCCCAAGCCCTTCAAATTTGCAAGTTTGCACACTGTTCTGTGTTATTAGTCTTAATAAAAGACACTATTTAGTTTTGGTTTACGAGTTTACTAAAATACTATGCTTAGGTGTGTCTAACACATTCCACTATTTTTTAAAGCAACAATGTTCTTGCCATCCCAATACTTATATTCATGCCAAATTTTGATTACTAAAATTTGAGGTAGATTATTTCCCAAAATTAGCTTCACTTACAATGCAATCCGTAACAGAATTGCTCCAGTCTAATCCGATTGAAGCCAATGGGCTGAGATTGGAGTAACTGTTCTGGATTGCACTGTTAATCTTTTACCCCATCATCAGCCTGCAGCTAAAACCAGGTCCCAAGCTCTTCATTAAAGGAGACACATTAAGAAAAGATTTATTCTTTTCAGAGATCTGGATCAGCATCAGAATGTACAGCATCCATTTTTCTCAGACAGTGTGATAATGAGCATATATCAGGAGACAAGTGATAAAGCATTGTTTTTTTGTATATTATCTTAACACACCTGTTTTATTATAGATCATATTAATATGAATTGTGATAATTCATCACAGCTCTTGGCTCATTCGAATGCAGACAAATACAGCAGTGGCAAAACATGCCACAGATGTGATTGGCCATTGGCTAAATGATGTATTTAGCCTCAAAAGCTTAATAGAAGTTGGCAAGCTCAACAGCATCCTTAGCAGCAAAATTCTTTCCTGCCCTCCACAGGCAACCCATTTATGCCCTGTAATTTTGGCCTTTCAAGGAAGACTGCAGAGTACAGTAAAAATAGCCTAACCACTCTTAATTATGGTGAGGGTTAAAACAAACAGCAAGCGCACGGCTTGCCACCATCTTCAGAGAGTTCATGAGACTTGAAAATACCAAGAAAGAGACTTTCAAAATGGGTTTGTATCTCGGTGGCTGACAGCTTTCACTGACAGAAATCAGACTGATTTGTGGAAAACACACCAATCAAACACACGAACCAATCAATTATTTATTACAGTCATGGACCAATAGCGTGAAACACACATTAACAGAGTAGTCTTAGACCAGTGTGCCTCTTGCACTTTCATCTTGAAAATATGATGAGACTTCCTACACAGTAATGCCATGTGAAAATTTTTAAAGTTGCTAGTGCTTTGCAATATTATAATTTTCATTTCAAGCTTGGGCTCACTAGGTTTTAAATGATAAGGAATATGGGAATGTTTAGGTGTGTATGCTTCGTTATGATTTTTAGGACCCTGGGTTGTGGGAGATCCTTGAGGAGCAGCAGTGGCATAGTGGCTAAGAGCAGGTGCATTCTAATCTGGAGGAACCGGGTTTGATTCCCCGCTCTGCTGCTTGAGCTGTGGAGGCTTATCTGGGGAATTCAGATTAGCCTGAGAACTCCCACACATGCCAGCTGGGTGAGCTTGGGCTAGTCACAGCTTTTCGGAGCTCTTTCAGCCCCACACACCTCACAGGGTGTTTGTTGTGAGGGGGGAGGGCAAGGAGATTGTAAGCCCCTTTGAGTCTCCTACAGGAAAGAAAGGGGGGATATAAATCCAAACTCCTCCTCCTCCTCCTTCCTTTGCAGATCCTTTTCTTTTTCCTTTGTTAATACATTGTTCAATTATTGATCTTATTAAGTACATTTTTATCCTGACCTGTGTTCAAGGAGCTCAGGATGGTGTACTGTGCCATTTTATCCTCACAACAACCTTCCAGCATGAGATAGAGGATAAGCTGTAACACCACAACACTGGGAGACCCAGGTTCAAATTCCCAGGTTCAAATTCAAGCATAGAATGTTACTGGGTGACCTTTGGCATGTCACAAATTCTCAGCCTGACCTATCTCACAGGGGTGCTGAGAAAATGGAGGAGGGGGAAGAACAATGTCCTAAGCCACTTTGAGTCCCAACCAGGGAGAAAAACAAATATACTTAAATAAATCCAAATGCATGTACCCTGTGAGGCAGGTTAGGCTAAGAGTGAGTGATGGGCTTAAAGTCACTCCAGAGCTTCCATGACAGAGAGCGGATTCAAACCTGGATCTTCCAGAACTTATCCAACATGCTAAACAAAATACCATGGGAGCTCCTTTTATTTCTTGTACATTTCTTGTACTCTGATAACTATTACGATTTTTTTTAAAAAAAGGTTGCCACTCAGCACATTAAAATGTATGGCAAATGTTAGATGATTTAGGGCCTTTCCCCACTTACCTTAATCCCCCCCCCTATGCCACGCGCCCGGGCATCCCCACGACCCCGTGCTTTGCGCGGGGTCATCACAAGGCGCCGTTTAAAAGAGCGCCAGGGATGCCACGCGCTGAGGGGGCACGGCAGCAGCAGCATCGGGGTGGCTGCGCTGTCGCCGCCCCTGTCGTGGGGAGTGCTGGGGGACCCCGCACTACTTTCGGAGAGTAGCGCGGGGCTTAAGGTAAGTGGGGAAAGGCCCTACGTTAACTGCTCAAACTTTGCAACCCTCCCTTGTATACCTGAGAGGGGAACTGCAGACATTCTGTTTTATCATGGTACCCTCCCCAACACCTTGGCTCTTTCCGCACATGCAGAATAATGCACTTTCAAACTGCTTTCAGTGCTCTTTGAAGCTGTGCGGAATAACAAAATCCACTTGCAAACAGTTGTAAAAGTGGTTTGAAAATGCATTATTCTGCATGTGCGGAAGGGGCCTTTGTTCACCAATTCCCTGACTGCATGCTGGTATATTAATGTCCTACAGATCATGAAAAAAAATAGATGAATTAAATACCAAGAGGCTTCTGATAGCCCACCAACTGAGAAAACTGGCAACTGTGTGTTCACATGGTTCAATACTTGCTTCTCTCCAATTAACCTGCAATGGAGAAGACAATTCTGTCCGATCTGTGCACAGGGTGTACTTGAATCACTGAGGCCCTTTCCGCACAGGCCTCCGGGCGCCCTCACGCCGGCAAGAATTCTGCCGGCGTGGGGGTGGAGGCCGTTCGCACGCAAGCGTGCGAGCGGCCCCAGCAGAGGCCGGCGCAGGAGAGGCGGCTCCGCATGGAGCCGCCTCTTCCCTGTCCCTCTCTTACTTGCCTTGTCGCCGTCGTCGCCCTGCTGTCTTACTAAGCCCTGCCCACGCTGACCTCCGACCTCCAGGGGTCAGAGGACAGCATGGGCGGGGCTTAGGAAGACAGCAGGGCAACGACGGCGACGAGGCAAGTAAGAGAGGGAAGGGGGAAACAGCGTGTTCCCGGCGGTGCCGTTCGCACCGCGCCGCAGGGAACACGCTGTTTTCTCAAAAACACCCCTTTAAAGGGGTGTTTTTGAGGACGGCCTGACGCCGCCCTGAGGGAGGGGAAGGGGAGCCTGGTCGGTGCTGCTGCGTTTCAGCAGCGCCGCCTGTGCGAACGGCGGCCTGGGGGCGGCGTTTTTCCCGTCCCCAGGCCGCCGTTTTTGGCCCATGCGGAAAGGGCCTGAGTCATTGTTACTGAAGAGATGCTACAGTCTACCCATGGAGGGAGCATGCCCAGAACAGAGATCCATGTCAAAATATGGGAGGTTGCACCCCTGAACATGAATAACTCCTCATGCTAAAAGGTA
This sequence comes from Sphaerodactylus townsendi, assembly GCF_021028975.2. Lineage (NCBI taxonomy): Eukaryota > Metazoa > Chordata > Lepidosauria > Squamata > Sphaerodactylidae > Sphaerodactylus > Sphaerodactylus townsendi. The sequence continues at coordinate 108,111,474 of NC_059431.1, read as the reverse complement.
GCCTTTGGGAGCGTAAAAATGAAGTGTGGTTCTGATTTAACTTTTTAAAAGTGTGCCTCACATATAGAGTTACCCACCTCCAGGTGGAACGGTCCACTGGTACTTACCCTGAAGGGGCCTTCTCCTGTGGGGCGATGAGGGCATCTTGGATGTGGGTGATTTCCAACCTATACTCAGGGAGGCAGGGCTAAACGATGTCACTTCCTGTGGATTGGTTGGGCTCCATCTTAGATCTCCAGTATTCGAATGACACAGCAGTAACGAAAGCTTTAACTCTCACAAGAAATATAACAGGAAGTAACAAGAACAGTGTAATAAACATATAACAGAACATTGAAACGTCAAGAACTTCGATAAAAACTACTAACTGTTGTCGACAGGTCTGTCATAACTCTGAAGAGTACTGAACTTATTAGTATAGCTATCCCTAGGACTGTATGACTACACTGGAGACTGATATAATCCGAGGGAGGGCCAAGATGCTCTCATCGCCCCACAGGAGAAGGCCACTTCAGGGTAAGTACCAATGGACTGTTCTCCTGGAGGCGATTTCGGGCATCTTGGATGTGGGACCTCCCCGAGCAGTGTCCCTTAACGGGTAGGAAATTCAGTCTCCAAAGATATGCTCCAGCACGCGCGTGCCGAAGGCAGTCTCATTTGCAGACATGGTATGTAATCTATAATGCTTAATAAAGGAAGAGGCCGAAGACCATGTAGCGGCCTTGCACACCTCTTCTAAGGGGATGTGGCGTCAAAATGCAGCATTAGCTGCGGCACATCTAGTAGAATGGGCAGTAATACCAGAAGGGACTGATGTGTGAGATGCCTTATATGCCTCACTAATGCAAGATCTAAGTGTGTAACTTAGGGATGCCTTTGACATCTGGGCTCCCCGATTAGGCGAGGCGATGTTTATGAAGAGAGACTCAGTCCGCCTGATAGGCTCGGTACGAATTATATAGCACTTCAGCGCTCTGCGGACGTCCAGCGAATGCCAAAGAATCTCCTTAGGATGTGAAGGAGCTGGACAGAAGGTAGGGATGATGATCTCTTGCTTCAGATGAAAGGATGAAGCTACCTTTGGGACGAATGTGGGGTCGAGATGCATAACAACTCTGTCCTTGTGAAATATGCAAAGTTGAGAATTGACTGAAAGAGCCTGCAACTCCGGCGACTCTTCGAAATGTAGTGATGGCGACTAAGAATAGAAGCTTCATACGGATCCACTTCAGGTCCACTGATTGAATCGGTTCGAAGGGAGGTTTGGTAAGGGCCGAAAGTACCAAGTTGAGCCTCCACGACGGGAACCTGTGTACTATGGGTGGTTGTTTCTGTGAGACACCCTTGAGGAATCGAATGATGTCGTGATGCCTGGACATTGGAACCCCTTGAACCTTTGGCCATATTGTCGTAAGACCTGCAAGTTGTCTGCGTAGAGTGGAGCTTCTGAGGCCCTTCTCGAACCCGGATTGAAGGAAGCAAAGCACCTGTGGAACCGAAGGTCTTAACGGATCGATGTAGTTGGATTGAGCCCAGGACAGAAATGACTTCCACGAAGAATCATAAATTCGGATTGTAGAGGGTCTACGGGACGCGACAATAATGTCTATTACCTGTGCGGAGTAACCCCTCCTGGCTAAGATCTTGCATTCAAGAGCCATGCGGTCAGACAAAACCAACTGGGATTGGGGTGAGGTATGGGACCCTGAGACAGCATGTCCATGGGGGTGGGCAGACGCAGAGGAGGGGACACGGCTAGTTGAAGGATTGAGGAAAACCACGGACGTCTGGGCCACCAAGGTGCCACCAGCACCACTTTGGCTTTTTCTGACCAGATCTTCCTGATCAGCTTCGGAATGACCGGAGTCGGTGGAAATGCATATAGAAGCTCTTGTGGCCAGGGCGTTGTCAGGGCGTCTACTGCCAATGCATTCCTGTGGAAATACCTGGTGAAGAACCGCGGAAGTTGACAATTCTGTGCGGAGGCAAACAGATCAATGCTGGGATTGCCGAAGGTTTGAATGATTAACTGGACCAGGTCTGGATGAAGTTTCCATTCGGCCTCGACCACTGTTTGTCGGCTCAACCAGTCCGCTTGTACGTTGAGGTTCCCTTGAATATGCTCTGCTGATAGTGACAGAAGATGGGTCTCGGCCCAGGTCAATATTTCCACTGCTTGCCGATGAAGACGTGGGGATCTGGATCCCCCCTGATTGTTCAAATGGGCCTTGGCCGCAATGTTGTCGGTACGGACTAATAGATAAGAACATAAGAACATAAGAACAAGCCAGCTGGATCAGACCAAAGTCCATCTAGTCCAGCTCTCTGCTACTCGCAGTGGCCCACCAGGTGCCTTTGGGAGCTCACATGTAGGATGTGAACGCAATGGCCTTCTGCGGCTGTTGCTCCCGATCACCTGGTCTGTTAAGGCATTTGCAATCTCAGATCAAAGAGGATCAAGATTGGTAGCCATAAATCGACTTCTCCTCCATAAATCTGTCCAAGCCCCTTTTAAAGCTATCCAGGTTAGTGGCCATCACCACCTCCTGTGGCAGCATATTCCAAACACCAATCACACGTTGCGTGAAGAAGTGTTTCCTTTTATTAGTCCTAATTCTTCCCCCCAGCATTTTCAATGAATGCCCCCTGGTTCTAGTATTGTGAGAAAGAGAGAAAAATTTCTCTCTGTCAACATTTTCTACCCCATGCATAATTTTGTAGACTTCAATCATATCCCCCCTCAGCCGCCTCCTCTCCAAACTAAAGAGTCCCAAACGCTGCAGCCTCTCCTCATAGGAAAGGTGCTCCAGTCCCTCAATCATCCTTGTTGCCCTTCTCTGCACTTTTTCTATCTCCTCAATATCCTTTTTGAGATGCTGCATGACCAGAACTGGACACAGTACTCCAAGTCGGTCGCACCACTGCTTTATATAAGGGCATGACAATCTTTGCAGTTTTATTATCAATTCCTTTTCTAATGATCCCCAGCATAGAGTTTGCCTTTTTCACAGCTGCCATGCATTGAGTTGACATTCCCATGGAACTATCAACTAAGACGTCCAAATCCCTTTCCTGGTCTGTGACTGTTAGCACTGACTCCTGTAGCGATGTATGTGAAGTTTGGATTTTTTGCCCCTATGTGCATCATCGCACTTTTACATTTTGCTACATTGAACTGTGCATTTGCCATTTTCTGGAGCTCCACCTCACCTAATTTATCAACAAGGTCCGCTTTGGAGCTCCTTTCATAACTCCTTTGTGGTTCTCACCACCCTCTAAGCATGAATTTGGTATCATCTGCAAAACTTTGGCCACCACGCTACCCACCCTTGCACTTCCAGGTCATTTATGAATAGGTTAAGAAGAGCACTGGTCCCAGAAAGCGGATCCCTTGGGGACACCACTCCCGACATCTCTCCATTGTGAAGAATCTTCTCCTGTATTTACACTCCACTCTTTTGTTTCCTGTTTTCTCAACCAGTTTTTAATCCATAGGAGGACTTCCCCTCTTATTCCTTCATTGCTGAGTTTTCTCAACAGTCTCTGGTGAGGAACTTTGTCAAAAGCCTTTTGGAAATCCAAGTAGACAATGTCCACCGGTTCACCCCTGTCCACATGCCTGTTTACACCCTCAAAGAACTCTAGTAAGTTTGTAAGACAGGATTTGCCTCTGCAAAAGCCATGCTGACTCTTTCTCAGCAGGTCTTGCTTTTCTAATTTTTTTATAATTGTTTTATAATTTTATCTTTAATGATAGATTCTACTAATTTACCAGGAACAGATGTCAAACTGACTGGCCTGTAATTTCCCGGGTCCCCCCTAGATCCTTTCTTAAAGATTGGTGTGACATTGGCCATCTTCCAGTCTTCAGGGATGGAGCCTGATTTCAGGGATAAGTTGCATATTAAAGTGAGAAGATCAGCAATTTCATGCTTGAGCTCTTTAAGAACTCTTGGGTGAATGCAATCTGGGCCAGGGATTTGAAGTAACATTTAGTTTTATCAATGGCTGCACCAGAACTTCTTCTTCCTTGCTCTAACACTCATCTTCGCTTAGTTCCCTCGGATTCGGCCTCCCTGGGTAAGAAGCTTGGTTCAGAGTGCAGGAATGTTCCTCACCTCCTCTTCCAGGTAGAAGAGCAGATGCAAAGAATTCATTCAGCTTCTCTGCAATCTCCCCTGCCATCTTTTAGCACAACACCCTTTGTTCCTTTGTCATCTAACGGGCCTACCACTTCCACTTTGCTGGCTTCCTTCTGCTTTCTTTGATGTACTTGAAGAACTTTGTTTGTTGCTGGTCAGTGTGATGTTCGCGAGCCATGCATTCCTCATAATCCTTTTTTTGCCTCCCCTTACAGCTGCTAATCTTGCTTCTCTTTTTTTGCCACCATTTGTAAGTGTCCCTCTCCATATTCTTCTATCAATAAGCCAAACTGGACTTCCCATTTTCTAAAAGACATTTTCTTTTTTTCTTGATAATTTCCCTCCTTACCTCTCTTGTTAACCATGGTGGCTTTCTTTTGGACTTCAGGTGCTGCCTTTTCTAACCTGTGGAACACATATTCCAGCTGAGCTTTTATTACTGTGTTTTAAATAACCTCCAAGCATCCTGGACAGTTTTGACTCTCTTGATTTTCCCTTTCAGCTTCCTGCGCACTATCCCCCTCACCTTTGAGAAATTTCCCTTTCTGAAGGCCTAGTAATGTAACTACATTAGTAGTTGCCACTTGTTCGCATGCTGAGACTACTGAATCTGACTTAGCATTGTGGTCGCAGCTGTTCCCTATCGGCTCAACAACACTGACTTCCTGCAAAAATCAGGTCCCTGGGTCCCATATAGAATTAAATCCTAGGATCCACCTCTCCCTGGTTGGTTCCACAACCATCTGCTCCTAAGCCACAGTCATTTAGCATATCCAGGAATGCTCTCTCCTTACTATGATCTTGAACATGCATTTTCCAGTTTATACATGGGATAAGTTAAAATCAACCCATTACTACGACATATTTTTTTTCGGTTTTGTTGGCCTCCTCTAATTTCTTTTTCCATCTCAGAATCCTCTTTGTGCACTTCTCTTTGGTCAGGGGGACGATAATATATTCCTAATATTAAACTGTCCTTCATTAACCTGGTAATATTGATATCCACAAGTGGGATTCTGTAGGGAACCAGCTCCCCTTGCATTGTCTATTTTTTATGTGATACTATGCTCTGCTTTGATGTGAACAACTCCACCCCAATGCGCCCTGTCCTATCCCTTCCTATAGAGCCTGTAGCCTGGTATACCAGCATCCCACTGGTTCTCCTCTTTCCACCATGTCTCTGTAATGCCCACTATATCAAAGTCCTCCTTCAAAACTCTGTACTCTAGCTCCCGCATTTTAGGTTGAATGCTTCTACTATTAGGCATAGAGACACCTGTATACCCTGTCTCTGTCCTTAACCTGCATGACGGATTTATGTGCTTTACCTCAAGTCTTTTGTAGACACTATCCCTTGTCAAGCATGCACATTGCTATGTTCCTTGCTTGTATGTGGTTGATTTTAGAAAAACCTCCCTCTCTGCCTGCATTCCCATAGATTACTGTATTCCGAACCGAAGTCACCTCAGCTCCTGTGCGGCTTTCCCCAGTGATCCCAGTTTAAAAGCTCGTTCTGCCACCCTTTTTTTAATCGTTGAGCCAGCAGCCTGGATTCCTTCTTTGGTTAAGATGAAGCCCGTCCCGCTTTGTACAGGCCTACCTTGTCCCAAAAGGTTCCCCAGTTCCTGACAAATCTGAAACCCTCTGCCTGCCATGCCACCTCTCTCATCCACGCGTTGAGACCCTGTATCTCCCGGCTTGCCTGGCTAAGCCCTGCGTGGCCGTGGAACGGGTAAGCATTTCTGAGAATGCCAATCTTTGAGGTCCTGGACTTCAACCTGTTTCCTAGCAGCCCTAAATTTAGGCTTCCAGAACCTCCCGGCTACATTTCCCAATGTCTGGTTGGCAGATTGCCAATGTGGACCTCTCAACTGGCTGACTCCACCCCAGCACTGGTGTCTAAAAGCCTATCTAGATGAAGCGTGACATCCGCAACCTTCGCATCTGTCAGGCAGGCAAGTCACCATCGCGTGTCATCACGCCTCTCACAAACCCAACTCTCTACATTTCTAATGATCGTAATCACCTTCACTACAAGGAGCTCCCCCCACCTCCCCGAGGGTATCCTCAGTGGCGTAGAGGATAGCTGATCACCAATAGTTAAGGAAGGGATCCCATAAGGGGAGCATCTTCCCCCACCTCAGACTTCTGGCACCCCTCCATCCCCAAGGCCTTCATTCTCCACTGACATCTGAAGAGATGTTCACCTTTGGGGAGTGGGACCCGGCTGTTAGGGTCCCCCCGAAAGAGCCCTCATCTGTCACCCTCTCTGCCTCTTTCAGCTTCTCCAGGTCTGCCACCTTGGCTTCAAGAGAACGCACACGTTCTTTAAGATGACAACCCTGGATCTGATCCTGAAAAGTCTGTAATGCTAGAAGTATGGCCTTTCCTCAACTCCAGCAGGTTGATGGGAAAGCTTTCAAGACTGTTCCATGGCGTCCAGATCCCTATTGCGCCGTAACTCTCCCCATGCAAAAAAGGGAAGCGCCCCATCCGCGAAGATCTGGCGTCGGTGTACAACTGTAGTCTCAGAGGATAGATGTAAACTTTCCCCTTGGAAAGGTTCCCATTGATGGGGACCACCATCGAGGCTGGCACGAAGCTGGCTGGGAATCTTGAAGTGACCTTGTCCTCCTTCCTCATTATGCGGAATTGAGTGAGGCTGCAGAAATTGTTAGCTAGGGACTCCGCGGCGTGGAATCTCCCCACTGTAACATAATATCAACGACTGATATGAACAGCCCCATCAGCTTGGCGAGAGCTGGGAGGAGGGAAGCCTTCCTGGCAGACAGGAAGATAGCTACCTTCAGACGTTGGATCTTGTGTATCTTCGCCGGCGAATGAAGAGTCGATTGTGCACAGTAATTGATAATCGACCCAGATGTTCCATGCGCGCCGTGGTGGGAGTCAAAGAAACTCTTCTGCATGCGTTGATTACAGGTAAAACCCGATGGTGGCGGTTTAAGCGACGACAGGACAGCATCCAGGTCTCCGAAGAGCTTGTTCTCTGGATCCCGAGCCGAGATCAATATGTAATGCGCCGAGGTACGTGGTGAATGTGTAGACCTCTTTTCCCCAAGTAGAGCCATGATGGAGATGCTGTAGCAGAGATCTTCGAGAAAACCCTCGGGGCCGTAGCCAGCCCAAATGGGAGGGCCTTGTATTGAAAATGATCCGGTCCCACGGCAAATCGAAGGAACCGTCTGTGTAGAGGGATTGATGGGTATATGAAGATATGCCTCCGTCAGGTCGAGCGATGTCAAAAGGTCGCCTGGGCGGAGGGCCTCTACAATGGAGCGAAGTGTTTCCATCTTGAAATGCCGAAGCCTGATGAATCTGTTCACATATCGAAGGTTCAATATTGCTCACCAATCGCCGTTCTTTTTGGGCACGGTGAAAAAATGAGAATAAACACCGTAAGAACGCTCCGATATGGGTACAGGTTCGATGGCCTGAATGCTTAACAGATGTTGGATGGCTTCTGTTGTTCTTTTTAATTTGTCCGGGTTGCATTGGGGAGGATATGTTCTGAATCGGGACCGTGGAAACGTTGAAAACTCCAGCAGGTAACCTGATGTAACGACCTCCTTCGTCCACCGATCGACGTGGTCGCCTACCCATCGGTGGTGAAAAAATTGCAGACGACCACCGACTGGGACGTGATTGCAGTCAAGATCGGGGAGGGCGTTCCGTTTGGAATGTTTTTCCTCCTCTGTTCGGTTGACGAGGATTGGAGGGACGAAAGGAGTTGTTGAAGTAGTTTCGTCTACGAAAAGGCTGTTGTTGTTGATGTTGCTGTTGAGGGAACCAATGCCTGCCGTCTCTGGGAGCCCGAGCCAGTGTACGTTGTGTGCGGAAGGTATTATAACCCTTGTATGTGGAGGATCCCTGATCTGACCTAACATACCTCGGCATGAATTTTTTATTACCCTTAGTCTCCAGGACGGCATCTAATTCCTTCCCAAACAGCCTAGAACCATGGTAATCATAGGTAGAGACTACCTGTTTGGAATGAAAGTCTGCCGACCAAGCCCTTAACCAGGCTTGTCGTCTCACCACAACACCTAACGCTAAGGCCCTCGAGACCAGCGTAAGAGAATCAAAAGTGGAATCGGCCCAGTAAGAGACCACAGTTAACACCCTTTCTAAGCCCTCTCTCAATCCCTGTGCCTCGGGGGGAATCATGGTAAGTAATCTACGTAGCCATAAAATCGAGGCTCTAGCCATGGTGGAAGATGGGGCAAGGGCCCGAATAGTCAAGGCAAGCCTATCATGAAGGCGTTTCAGGAAAACATCGGCCCTACGATCAATGGAATCTTTGAGAGATCCCTCCCCATCCTTGGTAACCAACCCCCCCGACTGTAGGGCAACAACTGGTGCATCAACTAATGGGGACTTGATGACGTTGTGGATATGGCCAGGGAGCACATAAAAACTCTTAAGGTGTGCCGGACAACTCTTGCTGGCTTCCAAGTTAAGCCATTCCTTCCTAATGCTTCTCTCAAAATATTCGGGTAGAGGAAATGCATCTGGGGTATCCTCTGCTTGTGGAAAAATTTCCATTGAACCCTTGGGGCAACCCTTAACTGGTTTCTTAGGGACGGGAGGGCCGTCTGGATCCTCGGCATCTGCCGGGTCCTCCAATTGCAAGGTAGAGATGGTCTTGGCCATAATAAGGGCTAAATCCTCTTTCTTAAAGAATCTAATGGATTTTTCCTTAGGTTCAATAGGGACCTCCTCTGCCTCTGAAAAATGCTCTGAGGAATAGCCAATCTCTCCCTCACTAGCCTCCTCACCCTCAGGCACGTTGAGGGGATCCCTATAAGTCAGCGCTGGTGGGGGTGATCCCGAGGAAGAACTGGATGGGTATCTACGTCTATGCCCCCTTCTGGAGTGGGATCTGCGTCTTCCCCTGCGCCTATTGGCGTCCTTTTCTTTAGCTTTATCACTGAGTGATATCTCCTCCCGCATGGTGGCCCTAAACATATTCATCAACTCCTGCATAGAGACATTAGTCCAGGAGGCTGGGTTAGAAATGTTGGGACTAAGGCCCCTTTGGGACCTTCCCTCCCCCTCCGCCGCTCTCTGATCTTGCCTGGAGGTAGAAGGACCAACGGACGATTGCTGCCTCTCGCTCTCCCCGGCCGCTGTATGGCCGATGGCGCGCTCGCCATTCCCCCGACGCTCCCCCGAGCGCTCGCTAACAGCGAGGCTAGCCGTCATGAATTGGGAACGTGGGGGGGAGATAGGAGCTTCACCTGCCGCGACCCTGACTGGGGCGCTGGTGCTCCTACGCCTCGGAGCGGCCCCCGTTTGGTCTCGGTGCGACTTCTTAGCCGCCGGGGCCTTGGCGCCTCCCTGCGCCGCGTTCTGAGGCGCTGACACGACTGCCATTGCCGCCTCCGCGGCCAGTGCTGCAGTCGAAGTTGAGGGGAACTGAAGCTCCACTGAGTCTTCAGTTGTATCGGGCTGCCGCCGACCCCTACGGGTGGCTGCCCGGGTGCCCTCCGCCGCCGACTTGCTAAAGGTGTCTGGCGGGGGGGAGAAAGATCGTGCAAAAAAGCGCTGAGCGGCCATTTTCCCTCAGGCCCCTTTTAGGCGGGAAAAAACTGAGGCGGAGGTTTTCAGTGCCACAGGCACGATAGGAGAGCAGAGACAGACAAATAGACACAGTAGAGACAGATAGAGACGAAGTAAGGAAAAATAGTAACAATTTAGTCGAAATTCAATTAAGTGGCTTGGAGCCCTAGGTACAAGCCTGCACTCCCTGCTAGGCAGGAACAATACTGGAGATCTAAGATGGAGCCCAACCAATCCACAGGAAGTGACATCGTTTAGCCCTGCCTCCCTGAGTATAGGTTGGAAATCACCCACATCCAAGATGCCCGAAATCGCCTCCAGGAGAATCCTGAGTTTCTCTAAAACTACAGCTGATCTTCAGACTAGAGATCAGTTGCTCTGGAGGAAATGGCAACTCTGAAAAGGAGATGCTATAATGTCACATCCCCACAGATATGCCCATCCAAGCTCCACCCTCCAAGCCGGAGCTAGCACAATTGTGAGAAGTATGGGAAACATTAGCCTAGCTACTAGGACACTGACTGCAATCAAAGGAATGATGATGAAACCTGGACCTTCTCAACATTGCTGTAGTCTCCACATAATGGCTGCAACTAACAATATCTATGCTAAAGCACAGTGTGCTTTTGCGGTGCGACCGACACATGGCAACCCCATGAAGTTCCACCTGGAGTTTTCAAGGCATGACATAAGCACAGGTTGTTTGTCATTGCCTTCCTCTGCATAGCAGCTCCAACTATTCTTGATCATCTCTCATCCAAGTACTGGCCCTGCTTAACTTCCAAGTCTGATAAGATCAGTCTTATCTGGGCTATTAGGATACTACAACCCCAGGCATGCAAATCATCCACGTTTTATACCAGGTAACAGAGGCCCTTTCCCCACTTACCTTAACACTCTCCGCAAGTAGCGCGGGGTCCCACTGCACTCCCCACGTCAGGGGCGGCAACAGCGCAGCCGCCCCGACGCTGCCGCTCTTGCGCTCGCTCAGCGCGCGGCATCCCTGGCGCTGGCAAAAACGGCGCCTTTGGATGACCCCGTGCAGAGAGCGGGGTCGTGGGGACGCCCAGACGCGCGCTAGGGATGCCGCATGCTCAGAGCAGCGCGCAGCGATGGCGGCAGCGGGAGAAGTGGGGAAAGGCCCAGAAGGAATGTCCTGACCTGGACAGCTCAGGGCTAGACTGATTTCATTAGATCTCAAAAGCTAAGAAGGGTCAGCTCTGGTTAGTATTTCAGTGGGCAACCTCCAAGGAATACAAGCGCCGTGACATGGAGACCGGTAAAATCTCCAAGCATCTCTTACCTTGAAAACCCAAAGGGGTCACCATAAGTCACTGTTACTCAGTTGTACCCCCAAAAAGGCCAGAGGGAATAAAGAGAGACAGGAAGATGGAAACTTAAATAAACAGCATTCTACCCATCCCAAAAGGCTTATATCAAGTACAACACTTTTTCTACATCTGTACTGCTGCATATCCAGTAACAAGTCTCTTGCTTTCTTCATTTCTTAATTGGAGAAGTCACCGTTGTTTTTAAAGCACAAAATACCAACCCAACTTTCAATGAATAAAAAGGCTGTAAAGCTCTCCTAGGTCTTCATTTTAAAAGCACATTTTACTGACTCAGAGAGACATTGTCTAATTTCACAAAAGGGGGGGGGCAGTTGAAAATTAGCTAAATAAGGTTTGAATCAGAAGCCGTTATTCCAAATAGAGCCCAACACTACAGATACGCTTAGTCTTCATAGCTGAGACAAATGTCTTGGCCCAAATCCATTTCTCTTTCCTTTGAGGAGTGTGAGGGTGTTTGTTCTACCAAAGATAAACCCATTTATGTCTATTTTAGTGTTTGGAAAGCACAGATAAAATTCCTAATTCTCTAGCAATTTCCTGAAGCACAAAAGTGCATAATTAAACCTAAGTACATTCGCCTCTAGCCTAACATACGATCCTTCTGGAAACTCCCTCTATCAGACACGAAGCCTAAGAGCACAGATCACGCCAGCCCCCTCCTGAAGTGCCAAGTTGCTTTGGCTTCTTTCTTCGGTTTTTATCATCAACCACCAGTAGGTTTTCCCCTACATATTTCCCTAAGTCAAGCATACTAAGAGATCCAGCAGTTTCTTCCATGGCTGCAATTCCTAGCTGGCTGGCATCTTCCAAAAGCAAGTCACAGAGCCTGTTGAATTTTAGGCTCATTCTGCACATGCAGAATAATGCACTTTCAAACTGCTTTCACTGCTCTTTGAAGCTGTGCGGAATAGCAAGATCCACTTGCAAACAGTTGTGAAAGTGGTTTGAAAACGCATTATTTTGCATGTGCGGGAGGGGCCTTAGAATGCACACAAGAGAGAGGGCATTCTACACACAAGAAAGAGGGAGGGCATCTGCCTTGTGCTAGATGCCAAGTAATTTCAAGTACAACTAGAAGCTCAGAGGGGTTTGCACAAATATTTGGGAGGTATTGCAGCTGTTACTGAATTAACTTTGGGGTTGTGGCTCAAGAAGTCTGTTTTTTAGCTGCTTGGCAGTAGTTAAGAGTTGCAAGGATTGGGACAGAGGAATGGACAAGGCTGCAGGACGCTTCTACAGGATAATGGAAGTCAAACAACATTTGCGTAACATCTTTGAAAATAGCTATATGTATAATTTTATCCATTTTCTTTTACATGAAACATCTAACAAATTCCTGTGAAGGTGGAAAGTGATGTCAAGTCACACACAATTTATGGGAAACTCTTGGCGTTTTCAAGGCAAGAGATTTTTAGAAGCGGTTTACCATTGTCTTCCTCTGTGTAGTAACCCTTGAGTTACTAGGTGGTCTCCCATTCGAGTACTATCTAGGGCTGAACCTGCTTAGCTTCCTAGCTCTGACAAGATCAGTCCAACCTGGGTCATCCGGGTCAGGGCAAGGTAAAGTGTGCCGTTGAGTTGCAACTGACTCATGGTGACCCCATGATGATGAGGATGAGGATGATTTATTTATTTACTTATTTACTTACTTACTTATTTGAGAGAAGATTTATTTATTAATGATCATAGAACAGTAATAAACATTGAGTAAAATAACCCAAGTTCCAGAATATTAAAATGGAAGGTACTCAAGGGAATCAATAAAAACAATAAAAATGTTAACGTAATGAAAATATAAAAAACAAAGGGAAAATATCACCAATAAAACTTGAAGTTAAACTACATTCAAAAACATTTCTTAGAAAGATAACAATATTTAGTTTTGAAATGCAATAATGCCAAGCTAGCCATGATTTTTTAATACATATGCACAACTTTTTGCTACCTGCTTCGAGAGGTGACCCCATGAAGAAGTTTCAAGGCAAGAGATGAGCAGAGCTGGTTTGCCATTGCATTCCTGAACATAACAGTCCCAATCTTCCTTGGTGGTCTCCTGTCCAAGTATGGAACCTGTTTAGCTTTTGAGCTCTGACAAGATGAGGCTAATCTGGGCAATTAGGCCTGCTAACAAATTCCAAACTAACAATAATCCAATAATAATTCCTAACTAACAATTCTGCTACTGGGATAAAACTGGGCTGGAGCTTTTGCTCTGGCAAGCTGAGAATGTTCTGAGCCTGTGCAAAAAAGGCTATTTGAAATACATGGAAGCTTACAAGGACATCAGAAAAATTTCAGAATGAGATTCAAATTACTTTAGCATGTGACAGAAGCAACTTAGTACAGGTCAAATTCCACAGGGCTGAGTATGAACCCAAAGATCAAATTTTCCAGGTAATACATCAGGGGGGTGAGGGGCAGGGGAGAGTGAATTGGTCAGACTATTCTTCTCAATTCAGTATAAAAACAATTACACAACCATCATAACTGTGTTGAGTGTCTAGAACTAGGGCAGTTCGGCAATGCACTCTTGAAAAAGCACCTAACTTTCAACCACTGAGTCACTCTCAAGTGTTACTCATTCCAAAATACTTTCCGCAGAATTAAATGGCCCAGTTGTTTGTCTGCTATGTTTAAACAAAATATTGCTGCAAACTTTACAATTGAAAAGAAGAATTGCTTGGCCGTGACAGCACCATTTTGCAAAAGTAACTTGAATATTTGTTTTTGATTACTTAGAAATCTATCTATGTATTAAGGAGTCACCTTCAAGGTGCATGGTAAGTGGCCAAAATAAAACTATTTTAGCTTATCATAAAAAAGAAATGATTTCAGAGTCTGGATGCTATTTGAAAAATCAGATACACTGACAAAGGTTTCTATTTAAGACTTTCATTTATTTTAATTCTTTAGTTTCATTTTCATTTCCATCAATTTCTCAACAAGCACATTTCCATTTTAAATATCTATCCAAATGGCATTTCTCAGGAACTGTACGTTGCGCACATGGGTCCTTCCTGTCTGCCAAGCTGCAGATATATAGTAGAAAGTGTCCTTGCTTTATGGGCAATTTATGGCAAAGCATATTTCTAGTTGTCACTTTTTTGTTTCCTATCCAACTGGGGGAAAATTTACAGTAATTCTATCCATTACTCCCTGCCAAATATCAGACAATTAAGAGAAAGGGTCCCTATTTTATTGCCAATTAAAATCCTGGCTTACAGAAGATGCACAGAGAGGCACTTGGCATCTTAACAAAGCAGACAGAGTGGGAAAGCGGGCACAGGCAGGCGTTTGGCAATCAAAGGCAGATAAAGATAGCATGCCACAGCAAGCACAGAGACTTGCATCTGGCAGCCCAACAACTCGCTATTTGTGTCTACCACAAATAATTACAGAAAACACACACACACTGTGAAAACTGCAGGTAGAAGATTATACTATAACTGACCCTCCAGGGAATGAAGTGTAGTGAAAAAATCAGATGAACTTCTGTCATATAAAACACATTCATATTTAGATACCCTCAACGTAAAATTAAACTTTTTCACATACAATATGACTCATCATGTATGTATGTGTGTTTGTGCGTGCGCGCACGCACGTGCGCATGTGTAAAGTGCTGTCAAATCACAGCCAACTTATGGCAACCCTGTAGGGTTTTCAAGGCAAGAAACTAACAGAGATTGCCTTTCTTATATAATGTCCCTGGTTTTTCTTGGTGGTCTCCCAACCAAGTTCTAGCCAGGACAACCTGCTTTGCTTTTGAGTTCTCGCCTGGGCCCTCCAGGTCAGGGCTATAACTCATCATAACTGAGAGAACTTGTTAATAGCAAAGCAATTTACAGAATGATTTAAATATAGATGCAAAGAAATTACATCATGTTACACAGCTCTTACCTAAACCTAGTATAACAACCATCAGAGTGTTGTGCATACCTCTCACCACAGTCCACTTCAAGGTCAAGTAAAGTGGCTTTCATTTACATTTTCTAGTGACTGACTCACTGACTCCTTCACTCTCCTGTTGTTGCCTTGTGCAACTCGAAAAAGCAGATAGCACAGGTGCCAGAAGTTACTACACACATTTCTAAAGATTTTTTTGGAGATTATCATCATGAAAGTGGGATTTTTCAAAGGCGGCCAATCTTTGGCAAGGATGTTCACCTATGTAGCGTCTTGAGAAATTATGATGCAATGGCCCCTATTCCCTTTGCTGTTTGGTTAATATTATGCAATACCTGGTGGCGAGGCACATAACTCTATTCCTGTCTAGATTCTTGCAGGTCAAAGAACACTGACTTGCATAACAGAGATTGTAATTGGAAGGAAATGATGTGTTATAAAGATAGCAATATAGACCTGGAAGGGACTTCAAGGGTCGTTTAGTCCAATCCCCTGAAAAACACAGGGAATTCACAACTACCTCCTCCTCACACACCCAGTAGCCCCTGCTCTATGGTCCAGAAGTTGGCAAAAAGTCTCCTGGATCCCTGGCAAATCTGGCCCGAAGGAAAATTCCTTCCTGACCCCATGGTGTGATCAGCACATCATGGGCATGTAAGAAAGGGCGACGAGAGCCCAGCACACGTTCATCCTTTTCTACTCTCCCTCTCATGATCTGCCTTATTTCACAGAACTGGCATTGCTGTCTGATGGCCATCTAGACTGCTGAAAAACCTCCGAAGAAGGAGAATCCATTCACCTCCCAAGAAGCCTGTTCCACTGAAGAACCATTCCGTCAGGAAATTCTTCCTAATCTTTTTTAGCCAACAAATCATGCATTATAACTTTAACCAGTTGGTTCTGGTCCAGCCTTCTGAAGCAACAAAAAACAACTCCACATGATCCTCTATAATTGAAGATGGCTATCATATCAACCTCCCAGTCATCTCCTCTCCAAGTTAAACTTTCACCCTTTCCTGGTAGGGCTGGGTCTCCAGATCTCTCACCATCTTCACTGCCCTTTTCTGGACACGTTCCAGTTTGTCAACATCCTTCTTAAACTATGGTGCCCAAAACTGAACACAATACTCCAAGTGCAGTGGTGTATCAACATAAAAAAAAGTTCTTATTGGCACAACTGTGGAATGAAGTCCAAGGGCAATTCATACAATCCTACATAGGACATCATACAATCCAGTCCAGATAATTTTGTTTCACCATAGTGATATAGAGCTGCCCTGAATCACCAGGGCCCGCCATTGCTGCCAGGGTAGGGGACTGCCAAGAGGCCCTGCCCTGCCAGCCCTTAGCAGGGCGGAAGGCAGGTGTTTGGCCATGCCCATTAAGGGCGCAGCGTCATGACGTCAGCAGGAGGGGCAGGCGGGAGCCTTTTTAAGGCTTCTACCGGCCCTAGGCCCCTCCTTCGACAATGGTGCCCCACCTGCCCTGCTGTGCCTTTCTCACACCTGGTCAGTCTCACGTCTTCCAAGCCATCTCATTGCCACTGAGAAATTCTTCCTTCTTATTTCCTAGACCAGACTTGCATGTTTTGGTTTTCCCTTTTATTCCCCCCCACCCCGGTAAGCAGATAGCTTATTAAGGGAAAGGTTTTGACTGTTTTTCTAATGCATTTTTCCTTTCTGTAGACCCTCACTTCATCTTGCACACCATTTAAACTAGTAAACTTATTTCTTTTTTGTTAATTAAATAAGAATGTCTTTTTAAAAAGAAAGCTTATTCCTCCTTGTTCTTTCAAGTGTTGTTCTGAATCTGGACCTCAAGATGCATAGAGTTATGATCTCAAATATATATTTAATACCTTGAAATACAAATTTTCTCTATGCTAGCAAGGGGACATATTTGCACATTACAAGGTCTCCACATGTACAGCGATTTGAATAATGTTGTGTTGTGAGTTAAGATGATGTTACAAAACCTTGAATAAATCTAAACTGTGATTTGCAACTGTCCAAGACAGGAAGAACTGGATGTTGAGCTCCAGTTTTTATATTTGCCAAAAGATTTGAGAGATGGACACACAAAATTACACTGAAAAAGTCAATTCAGATTGACTTCCCCTTTTGATGTATATAAAATGATCCCATGATTCCACTATAAGTGATGACAAATGACATTTCCTATACATTCCAGTTATCATACCTGTCAGCCATCCTTTGAAACATCTCTGCTAAAGTAGATCTTATTGGACAGTTCCCTTCTGTTCTTATATATAAAAGCATTCTCTGGCTACTGATGTTAATAATATAGGGTGTGGTTTTGTTTTCTTTTTACTTGATCATTTTTGGCATAGTAAAATTGGTTAATAGCATAGTTTGTATTAGTTATTTTTACCAATTTTAGTATGACATTGAGAGGAGGGTTTGCTTTGAGATACTTTTGCTGAATAACAGCTAAAACTATTTTAAGTCAATAGTTAAATGCAACAGCTGAAAATGATCCTTGCTGGATTGCAGAACTATAACCACGCTATTAGGCAAAAAAAAAATCTAAAAGGTTGCACTAAAACTCAGGTACCATCACAGCAATTACTGTCATTTCACACGACTGCACAAGACAGCTCAATTCCTCAATACATCGTATTTAGACAAATTTTGCATGGTTTTGGCACATATAACACTCTGGCATGAACAATGCCATTCACGACAGCTCTATTATATTTCTACTAAAACAAATTGTTTTGGATAGTTCCCACAGCAAGTAAGGAAATTCTCAATCAGCAATGAAACCTGTTCTCTCCCTTACCTTGGCAAACTCCAGAACAGGGCAGCAGGCAAGGCAAAAATTGACTGATATTTGCAGTTCCCCTTTAATGTGCTTATGTTTTTATCTGGACCTGATTTTATGGTCAAATGTTGAGAAGATGTGTGCCTTTCATGCCTGATGCTCAGGTTTTCTATTTCTTGTTTTCTAGGAATAAACAGAATATAAAGTTGGAAGACCTCTGTGCCTGCAGTCAATTAAGTTAGCAAACACAATAAAGAATCTTACAGGAAGTAACTTGAGTAGTAGATTCCCATTCACTGCCCAGCCATAGTCATAGCGCAACCCAGGCCCCTTCCGCACATGCAAAATAATGCATTTTCAAACCACTTTCACAACTGTTTGCAAGTGGATTTTGCTATTCCGCACAGCTTTAAAGAGCACTGAAAGCAGTTTGAAAGTGCATTATTCTGCATGTGCGGAATGAGCCCCAGATTTGGGCGGCCTACAGGCAGGGTGTCCACAATCTTCTGCCTCTTGCTTCTCTGCCATTACCGACTGGCTAACTATAGAAAGCTGATGAGCAGGGAGCAATTTGTTGAATCTTGACTAAATAAGGATTAACAACAGAGTGACAAGTAGTCATCATGCCCTGGTTGCTTACCTCAATCCAGGCTCAGGGCTGTTTTACATGTTACATGTCTGCCAGTTGTGATGCTGTAGAACATCTGTTCCCCCACCCATTCCACAACTATTTATCACCTGGCAGAAGTACGTTTGAGCTTTCTTCGTGGTTTTCCTGGTTTTTATTCAAGGATTTATACAGCATTTTTTAAAAGCCATTTGTCACCCAGCTTCTGTTAGCATGCAAAATCCTTTCTCCACATTTCATTCTCAGTGAAACTCAATGCCCCCTTCAAATTCGACGAAATAATCCACACCCTCTTTCTTCCCAATTCCCTCCTCCCTCATCTTTCCCTCTCCTACCTTCAATGTTTAGAAAAAAAATGTTTTATTAATGGCACTAGCAATACTATGTAGATAGATAGGCGGGAGACAGCATTAGAACCAAGCTGATTTCAAAACCTGAAGATCAGACACACAGAAAATCAGGAATAAGGTCAGCATGTGGAACAGATCCCAGTCTAGGGCCCAGAGGAAGAAGGCAGGAGGCACAGTGAGCCACCAGCTGCGCTTTGGAGTTCTCCTTGTGAGTAAGTAATAATATCAAAGTGAACAGGAAGGAGGGACCACCGCAGGGTAACAGAGCTCTTGGCCACAGCATGGGCTTCAGCAGGTTCCCAACCAGGCCAAACCCTGATGGTTCTAGCCCCTCAAGAGCCCAATGATATCCCTTTATAGCCACAGTCTGTGTATACCATCCAGACACAAAAAACTTACCATTCAGAAACAAGTGTTTAACAGCAATCAATCTAAGAAAGATGGTTCTAAGCAAAGCTTCATGGGTCTGTGTGTATATGTGCATGCGCATGCAAGTATTCACCAGAATGGCACATCAGCGTATCGTTCAGATGTTGGAACTTGAGTCTAATCTTTTTCCTGGAGCAAGACCAGGCTGATTGAGGCCAACAGAGTCTGGCCCATCCTGTACTTGAAGTCAACCCTGCTGATGACATCAGCAGCAAGTTGCCTTTTCACTTTCTCAAGTTGCCTTTTCACTTTCACTTTCACACCGGCTGGCTTCTTCACAGAGAGGTTAGCAGAGAAGGTGACAGGGCAGCTAATATGTTCTGCCACACCTACTAGTAATGTCATCAGTGGATGCTGCTCACTGATGAAGTTAACTGATGTCATGAGTATCAGCACACAAAAAAAGCACTGGTTCTAACCACATACTACAGCATCACACTGTAGAATGACAGTGACACAAAATTACTTACTCCAAAATATCTGTCACCTCCAGTTTACCCTCTGCAGATCACTAGAATTCATCCACAGAGTTCACGTCAAGCATTATGATTATTTATTTAAAAACATATCTTCCACTTTTGTCCTGCTCAAAGGAACTCACAGAGTCTTACAGCATTAAGAACATAAGAACAAGCCAGCTGGATCAGACCAGAGTCCATCTAGTCCAGCACTCTGCTACTCGCAGTGGCCCACCAGGTGCCTTTGGGAGCTCACATGCAGAATGTGAAAGCAAGGGCCTTCTGCTGCTGTTGCTCCTGAGAACCTGGTCTGCTAAGGCATTTGCAATCTCAGATCAAGGAGGATCAAGATTGGTAGCCATAGATCGACTTTTCCTCCAAAAATCTATCCAAGCCCTTTTTAAAGCTATCCAGGTTAGTGGCCATCACAACCTCCTGTGGCAGGATATTCCAAACACCAATCACACATTGCATGAAAAAAAATTCCCATTTATTAGTCCTAATTCTTCCTCCCAGCATTTTCAATGTATGCCCCTTGGTTCTAGTATTGTGAGAAAGAGAGAAAAATTTATCTCTGTTAGCATTTTCTACCCCATGCATAATTTTATATTCAATATATCCCCCATCAGACGTATTCTCTCCAAACTAAAGGGTCCCAAACGCTGCAGCCTCTCCTCATAAGGAAGGTGCTCCAATCCCTCAATCATCCTCGTTGCCCTTATCTGCACTTTTTCTAATTTTTTCTAAAACTTTTTCCAAAAAACATCTAAATTTTCATTTCACAACAAGAAAGCAAAAGACTTGTAATCACTTGCCTCCACTCACAAGCTAACAAAAGCACAATGGAAAAGCTTTGAAATCTCTACAGGGTTGGAGTTTTCATCACTTCCTCAGGAAGCCTGTCCATAAACTGGGAGGAAAGTCTGAGTTCTCACTAATCTATAGAGAGGAACTGCAGATAATCATTGGTCTGATTATAGTAGCTGCCTTGGGCCCATATGAGTGAAGATGACCCCACAGATTTGATGGTTCTATGTTGCGAAGTGCTTCCAAGCAACACCAACACCTTGAACTGAACGTGGAAGCAAACTGGAAGCTAGTGAAAGGGTCTTCAACTTGGGGTAATGCCTTCAAAACATTTAACCCCTGTCAAAATTCCAATTACTGATCTTAAACTATCCTGTTGTACCCACAATCTAAGGCCCTTTCCGCACAGGCCTCCAGGCGCCCTCACGCCGGCAAGAATTCTGCCGGCGTGGGGGTGGAGGCCGTTTGCACGCAAGCGTGCGAGCGTCCTGCAGCAGAGAGCGTTAGAGAGGCGGTCCCGCACGGAGCTTTGTCTTGTTGTCTTAGTCGCCAGCCGCCTTCGTTAAATTTCTGTTTTCGCGCACACGCGATTGCCCTCCAACCTCCAGGGGTCCGGAGGACAGCGCGGGCATGGGCTTAGGAAGACAGCAGGGCTTAACAACGGCGACAAGGCAAGTAAGAGAGGGAAGGGGAAAACAGCATGTTCCCGGCGGTGCCGTTCGCACCGTGCCGCAGGGAACATGCTGTTTTCTCAAAAACACCCCTTTTTGAGGATGGCCTGACGCCGCCCTGAGGGAGGGGAAGGGGAGCCAGGTCGGGGCTGCTGCGTTTCAACAGCGCCGCTTAACGGGCGGTCTGGGGGCGGCTTTTTTTTTTTTTTCGGCCGTCCCCAGGTCACGCGGTCTTTGTCCCGCTGCGGAAAGGGCCTAAGCAACTGAGAAGGAAAGGCGCAATAAGAGCCATTGAGAATATGGAACCAGGGAAGTGAGTAATCCCACATTAATTCACTGAATGCAATAAAATGATTCTGTATACACTAAGCACGGCATCTTGTACCATATAGTAGGCACCATGTGTATGGTTTCATTCTTGGAGACAGTGACCAATCCCACAACAGTAATGGTGTAGAATTAGAAATGTAGAATTAGCCTATCATGGGGCCCCTGCATGGTAACCTTTACTTTTTCTTAATTTGTGGTCAAGACAATAGGGACACGTATGAAGCATGTGGTAAACATCTTTCAAATGTTACAGGCCCATTTAGAATCAGCTCTCCCATTACAGATTAGAGCCAAACATAACTACTTTATACTAAAAAAACACACCACTGAATAATCTCTCAAGCAATATCCTGGCCGTTCCTGTGCCGGTCTTCCCAGCCCCCCAGCCCCCCCCCCCCCACACACACACACATACTCTGTTTTGGCTCACTTGTGATGTCACTACAAGCGTCATTGCTTCACAGTGTGGCAAAGGGAGGAAGCCAGAAAAGCAAGCGTTGATTTCAAAGGCGATGCTGTCCCTCAGCGACCATAAGATGTGGAGAACGCAGCAGCCAACAGTCCACTCATTTTGTGAGGACAGAGGTCGGAAAGAAGCACTTAAGGTTTGCCTTAAACTGGTATCTGAAAGTTGAGAGACAGGCTGGAGAGCTGGCTATTTGATTTATAGTTTTTAATACACACAGCAGATGTTTTTGCATGGCCTGTGTTTAAGCCAACGCAATGTATTTCTTTCTCTTCTGTGCAGGGAATGTCACTGAGATCACTGTTGTAAGCTGGATTGTCAACATCACTTTGCAAGGGCCTTTTGCTCTTTCTGCCCCAGATGTGGCAGGGTTTTCTCCAATTTGCCTTCAAAACAGTCCTCCAGCTTGGGTCTGAAAACAAACAGGATCTATAGACCTCAAGTCAAAACTACACCCAAGCATCATCCCAAGGGGCCTGCTTTCCACTGTTACTGCTACACAACAGCCAAAGCATCAGGGCTATTTGCTATTCTGGAAAAAAAAAAGATATAGTCAAATGTAGAACTACAGTGGCAAGTCAATAACATGAAGTAAAACATCTTTGAAAACACTTACTCATGCTGCAGCCTCTCCCAGGGCTGGAAAAAGCAGTGTTAATAAACCAAGTAGCTTTCAATTAGATGTCACTTATACACAGCCAATATGATTTCCCCCCTCATTTTTTTCCTTTTTCCGCTTTTTTACTTTCTTGAGAATTTGTGAAAATCTCAAAGTGAGGCAGGAAGCAAACAGCTTTTAAAGAGGCTGTTAAACTGGTCAAAGACAGATTGCATTTTTCACAATGTACATCAGGAACAAGCAGAAAGAGAGAGTGCATTTTATGAGAACTTTGAAAAGAGCACCTCCCCTTTGCAATCCAGGGACATAGAATGGCGGCACCATCGCAAAGCCAGTTCAGAAGGAAGGCTGGAAGCATGGCCTTTCCCCTGAATTGCTTAGTGCACAGGTGTCAAACTCGTGGCCCTCCAGATGTTATGGACTACAGTTCCCATCATCCCCTGCCATTCCCATAACATCTGGAGGGGCGCGAGTTTGACACCTATGGCTTAGTGGTATCACCCTTTATTGGTCATATAACATTGTGAGGTCATCCTTCTATATGATCCCCAACTGACTGAAATTAAGTAGTCCTAGTGGACAAGTTTTTTAAAAAAGAATGGTGCGGAAGCAGCTGGACATATAACAAAAACGATATATTAGGAACTAAGATGAATTGTTGGGGGGAGGACTACCACTTCTACGCTTGTCCACAATCACGGCTTGCAAACAGCCTGCCTATAAATAACCGTATCTGTAACTTGGGGCAAACAAGAGTAGATTACTAAATGGCTCTCCTCTTCTATTAAGACACACGTCTCAAAGAACTGTGTATTTCTCTTGAACAGCACGTTTGTCCTTTTATTATGCCTCTCAAATGATGGGCTTGCTCAGTGCCTTTGCTCCTTGATTACCCTGCACTTTTCTAGCCTCCCCTGGAGTTGTGAGGCCAGTAATAATTCATGGAAATTATGGGTTTATCCCTTGTGGTTTTACATATCGCTCTGCATTTGTCTGGTTAGCAAGGCACAGGCAAACCCTGACATTTCATTAGCTTTGTGGTGTGGTCCCTCTGTTGCCTTTTATTACACTGTTGTTCGGAGCTGATTAAATAGCAAACAGATTTGGAAAGCCTCTCGTGCCACATGTTTCAAAAAAAGAGTCCCTCATCCCAGCTGCAGCAACACATCCTGGTCTTCTGAGATTTGGTTCTGACAATAGTCTGGGGCAAACTACTACTTATAACAAAAAAAATCCAGCTTACATAAGCATTTAATTGCGTGAGCAGTTTAATATGGGAATCACAAAGTCCTGCACCATTATCATCATCATTCCCCCTTTGAGAGATTAATTTATGCAATCCTGGGAGAAGAAGCCAGGAGAAGATGGAGGGAGAGAGGCAAAGCCACCATTTCTATGGAATTTCTTCTGAATCTGGCCACAGTGCCCATGTTTCTAAAAGTTTAAGATGTCGAACAGAACAGTTAAACAGTTAAAGGAGTTTTAGGGACAAATCAAAGTACATACAGATGAAGACAGCTTGATTATGAAGGAAGATTTAGACCCCATATCTATGTTGCCTATAGCAGTAAAGTATATATTGCATCTGAAAGTTGCAATTACATCTCTTCCTTAGTGTTCTGTTAACTGAGTTAAACAACTTTATTAGAACATGTAATAGCAAATATTGTTGCCTTTGTGCTAAAAAAAATGGATCGTATCTCGATGGATCCTCCAGAATAATATATTTCAAGAAAGTATTCAGGCTTGTGTCTCCTTTCATTGTCAGAAATCTATCTGAAATAGTATGTACCTCATTAAATAAATATTTCCCCCGGGGGCAGATGGTTGTTAACTTACGAACATTAAGGCAACTGCTTAGCAATAACACATTGCTCCTAAGTACACATCTTTTGTGTGGGGAAACATGTTCTGTTTTCAGATATAGATAAGGAAACCTTGAAGATGTAGACAATATAGAATTGTAATGTGCAAAGAATGTCTCTGTAAGTTAATTCACTAGCAGAAGATACAAAGAATCAATAGATTTAGGGTAGCCTCCTTTGGGAACTGAAGGGGGGGGGGCATTATTTTTGCTCTCTTCCCTATGCTCACTCTGCCAGTCCATGTTGACTGGCATCCATCAGAACAGAGATTGCTTTCTTTCTTCACTTGAATATGTCATTTCTGAGTGATCAGCACTCTGATTGACTGTCATGTGTGCAAACACCTCTCGAAACAATGGTAGGGATATTAAAAAGGGGATACTTTCCACCCCCCAAAAAGGAATTAGAAGATTTTTCCTAGGATTTCAATAACGTTTAAAGTGAAACAGAGATGTAGTCAACCCCGCAGGGTCATCGCTAAGGAATAGGCGAGACGCGGAGGAGGTTTCATCTGGCGGAGAGCGTCAGCAACAGGAAGCGCGGGATTTCGTGATCCTGACAACTCTGCCCTGTGTGCTGGTCCCCTGGCACCTTTATTAGGGTTCTCCACTGTGGGCGCAGAAGGAGGTGGGTAGGGAGATGAGCGGGAGACCGGGAGACCTGGAGATCATCATGTGATGCATGATCTCACCTGGTCTACGCGTATGGAGAGGAGGCTGTGAAGCTGCCTGGAGCCTAATCCTCACCTGGGGCAAGACCATTGGTCCCGCCTCGCGTGACTGAGCCTGACAGTTCATAATCCGTGACTCATAGGGGATGAGGAGGGGTGCTGTGCCACTCAGAAGGCCGTGAGGGTCCGCTAATACGTCCCAACGCTCTGCACTACTTGTGCTGCTGGGTCAGCAGTGGCATTACTAAGACATTCTCCTCCTTTATCTTTATATATATATATATATATATAAACCTTTTAATGGCATAATTAAACAGCAACAATATACCAGAAAATGCGCTAATCTCAGTGTAATGATACAATTCCAGTACAGTTATAACCGCTTATTGATGATGTATACAAAAGTTAGCCAGCCTAATACACTCCTCTGCAGAACCATTAATCCAACATCAAGCTACTACAATTGATAGATTAATATTATCAATGGGGGGGGTTTTAACTTATCGGTTTAGGATATATTTATTCCTGGCTAAATCCGTGTAACGGGTGGTGTAATATCAATGGTTGGGATTGATTCTTCGTGAAGTTTCGAACTGCAGGGACAAAAATCTTCTTCATTAAAAGGCACTTTCTGTATTCTGCCCTGAGTGGTAGCTGAAGGAGTTAATATTGCACCTGGCAAGGGTCAGGGTCCCGTCAATTTGGGTTCTAAGACTAAATGGAAATACTTGGCCATGGTATAGGGTTTTAATGGTATACCCAAGTGCAAGGTAAGGAGAGCAGCGCTTATTAGCCTGCTGCATCATCAGGTGACTATAATTTAGATCATACAATCTCTTTTGATAGTCAGCTTTTAGCCCATTGGCATTCATTAAAACCAATGCATCCATGCGATAGACCTATTTCATGGATTTTCGCCTCAACAAAGGACTACCACCCGGTTTTGGCTAAGGAAAGAAAGTATTCGGTGGGTAAAGCTTTTGTGATAGTTGTTAAAGCACAATCAGATCCAGAATTGGAAGGTCAAGGCGCACCATGTTCCTTGTATGAGTAGATATGTTGGCCCACCTCCAAACAGACCGCTATATGGGACTGAGTGAGGTAAGTTTAGTATACTATAGAGAAAAGCATGACTGAATCCTTTCCATATCGCAGTTCCATGCTTCAGGATCCACAGTGGGATTCAGATAGTAATTCGTATTGCGGATTTTAGTATTCAATGCCTTAATGGCTGCAGGTACAAATTCATGACCTTTTGCGCGGTAAAACAGCCGCTATCATGGCCTTGCAACTAAGCTTTCCATTTTAGATCCTTTAATGGCCAATTCTCTTTGGGTAACCCAAGAGGAGTTATAATTGGGCGGGATGACCCAGGTATTTTAAATGTTTGACCTGTTCAAGCTGTTCATTAATATTTATTGGCCAACTAAATGGTCTCCAAGAATAAGCAAAACCATTATTTTTTTGACTTTGGTAAAATTAAGCGCCAGGTTATTATGCGACTACAATATTCCAAATACAGCCGCCAGTACGCTTCAGCCAGCTTTTGGTATCGAGAGCAATTATACCACATCAGCATACAAAAAGTAAAGGCTATGGTCATATGATTCAAAGCATTTGTGAAGGGACCAAAATGCTATAAGATTTAAAGGACGCTTGTCTCCTCCTTCACGTCTATCAAGCCGACCAAGCTGCTTGTGCACATTAGAACTTTGCTACAGGGTAAGGGAAATTCCGCGGCTCTTTACATAGGTTAAGCCACAGTGCAAATATTAGACATACATTGAATCTAAAACAAGATCCGGGATAACGAGGCATGCCAATTAAAACCAATGCAGAGCTGTACAATAGCACTCAACCATCCTCCCGCAGCCAGCTCCAGAGGGCTGACCACCAATGGGGCAAAACATCATAATTTCAGATTAGATACAACTTCCAGCAATTCGCATCTTCATAATGAATCACATTGGGAATTATCAGAGAGATTAAAGGCAATACATATCACGCACATTCTCACAACCTTGGTGATGCAACAAATAACAAGTAATCAATAGCGCGGCACGATTATCTAAGGTCGCTGATCGAAGTCCCTGCTGCCCGAGGCCAGGGCATCCAGAGCTGTGGAGGTGTAGAGTTGATAGACTTCCGCGAGCAAGGCACAGGCCAGAACGGCCGATAGTCTTAGTGTTACGATGAACAGTCCGGACTTACAAGGAGTCGTGAAGGGAACATACTCCGGCTTTGGCTAGAGCCCGCCGCGCCGGCCCGCAAAGGGGGTCGAGGAGGGCGGAGCGGCACCGTGCTGGGTTCACCCCCCGAGGTGAAGCCTGATGCAAACGTCGGTGACAATGCAGAGTTCCGCAGGCAAGAAAGGGCGGAATGCAACAACAGCTTAATCACGACAATTTCTAAAATTAAGGCATGCAGTAAATTCCACAATCAGTCGGGTCATAGTATTCCCACAATCCCTTGGAGGTCGTCCCAATGGGCAAGCAAGGCAAGGGCAGATTAATCAAGTGCTTGGCAACAATATATACAAGACATGCACGTTGTGCATAGGCTTACATCATATAAATGAAAACAATAATCATATAGCTAAACAAAGTACATAGGCTAGATGTAAAGAAGGAAGGCAACCCGTGGTTGCATAATTGTCCAATGCATTTGGCTCTTGCTAAGCTGTTTGACTACCAAAGCTACAGGAGCGACATTGGCTAGAGTCCATGGGTTCTCAAGAGCCGCAGGGATGAGCTACTGATAGTCTTTTAGCATTGTGAGAGTCCAGTGACTCCTCACATAAGGTTATGCCAGGATAGCTGGTTCCGGCTAATTATCTCAAGCTGCTGAAAACAGCGGAGAGTCTCCGCAAGGGTTAATCTTATCAGGAATGTTCCCTGGCTGCAATTCCAAGTTTCAGCCAGGCTGCAGAGAGGAGAGAGAGAATGGCGGCTGTAGATGAGGAGCAGCCATTACACACAGCGCCAACCTTTGAGCCATAGTTATTCAGGCTGCCATTCCCTGGGGCAGCCAGGCCACATGCGACCTCGAAGAATGGGTGTATTGGTTCCAGAGAGGTCCCTCCCATCTTGGCCCAGAACGGCTGGGGTGATCGGGTCTCTAACAGGCTGCGCAAGGGTCGATCCTTCCAGGAGTCCCGCCCATCTCCGGATGGGGTTGGTCTGGCATGGCGAAAGCTGACTCCTGCATAGAAGAGAAAACAATGCACGCTTCCTGTGGCCTTTGGCGGCTGGCTGAGTTAGTTCTTATAGATGACAATGGAAAGTCTCGAGTCCTGAGGGGCGGGCAATTCTTTTTGATAGAGAATAGAGGTTAGTACTTCAGATATGGTCTGGCTCGATGAGACCTTGATTGGGTCAATAGGGGAATCTACTCCCCTTCGCTTGTTTTGGCCTAAGCTTTCATAGGCTTAGCTGGCCCATTCTCGGTCAAATCCATCACTCTGCAAACATCTTCAAGGCGCTAACAGATAAGGCAGTGGAATTGCCGTCTCGGTTTAGGAGAAGGGAGAGGTCATATCCAGGTCGGATGTTTGTTTGTAAACAATCCCAATCACCGCCTAAGGTGTGTTTTTTTTGCAAAGCAACTTAAAACAATTCACAATTATAGTCATATCGTGAATAGCATCTATAGGAAAGATGTAGAGAAGATGCAAAGTAAAACAAAGTTCCTGGGCTTGAGGTTTGATCATGGAAGAAATTGAGAGAGGGGTTCTGGTAAAACCCTTTCATCAGAGATCCTAGATCTAGAGGTGGGGTACAACCAGCCCATTGTGAAAGAGGAGGGTGTGCAGAAAGGAAGGCAGGGGAAGGGTTTGGAAGCCAGTCCCTACTCTCCTCCTGTAAGGACTTTGGCCTCGTTTGAGTACCGCTTCCTACCTTCTGGCAGCGGAGGCTGTGTAAGATAGGTGTGGCTTTCGAGAGACCCCCCTTGGCACTCGCTGTGACCTAGCCATGAGCGCCTGCAGCAGAATGTGGAGCATGAAAATGATTTTGGCTTCATATGTAAATCCTGTTTTACCCACTCCAGTGTGGCAGTGTGAGGCCTCAGATGGACGATGAAGGAAAAAGGTTCCCAAGGAAAAGGTTTGAAGAAGGAGTCGGGAGGGTTTAAATTCAAGATGGAGGGCTGGCCTGGAAAGCAGGCAGTCCCATCGAAGCCTCCCTAGGGAGCACATGCACGATGGCTTCGTCCTGTTTAAGGTTGATGCTGTAATGGAGTGAAGCCTTTCTGGCATTGGCAATACATAGTCAAAAGGAGAGTAGGAGACTTTAATTGAAGCACAAGAGCATAGCTTTAGAAGCTAATGGAAAAATCCCCTCTTATGAGGGAAAACTTTAGGGGGTCTCTTTGGAAGGGGCCAAGACATACAGAGACATTAAGCATAGTGCATATACAGAGAGTACATATAAAGTGGCCAAGGAGGCGATTATATCATACTCTGATTTTGAGGATCTTGCTCTCTCCTGAGGGTACTTGGACGCATTTTGCTGCCACTGGGAGCACTTTTGAGCTTTCTTAGGGCTTTCGTACAGGCTTATGAGGCTATGAGATCTTGGTTCTGAACCTTTACAGCCGAGAGAGGGCCAAGGGGCTTCTTCTTCTTCCACTTAAGGACCTTGGCTTAAGGCCATTGTGCTTGAGCATCTTTCCCTTTCCATGCCCCATTGTCCTGTGGTGATTGGCTATAGGGGCATTCTGATGAGGGTTCAAAAGCGGTAGTCCTCTCTCCGCCAGCATTTCTTTCTTCGTTGCAATTCAGTGACTGTGGATCCTGCACAGATTGTTTTGAAATGCGTGCCATTCTAAGAGGCACTGGGCCGGGAGGCATTACGGGTGACTTTTGGAAGTAGAGAAGGGGTTAGCAGAGCAGGAAGTATAGACATAGGGGAGCAAGCTGGCAAGACATCTCAGTCCCATGGTCTCCGTGGGGATGGGATCACTATATAACTGAGCTGGGGCAGCCGGAGATCTCATGGGGAGTCCCGGGGAAGGGTTTGAGGTGCCGGATCCGGTTCCGGCTGGGAGATGTCTCCGAGGCTGAGCCACTCCCAGCGGGTAATAATACTGGGAGCGCCCCGGGTCTTAGATTCTCCTGGGGGTCTTCCGCCCTCTGGGGAGAGACCTCCTCCGGCCAGGAGTTGTAGGTCTCCTCACTGGCAGCCAGCCTACAATCCCTCCGGAGAATCGTCCTGGTTCTGCATAGTGAATTGAGACACTCCGCCTGGGGCTGTCTCATGGCAGCTGAGAGGGCGGCGGCTAGAAGGCTGGCTTGATGTGGGCTTTAAAGCGCATCTGATATCCTGGTAAGCTTTGAGCATGTCGGCCAGCTCCTGGGTTCCTTCCTAGGCTCCGTGATCCGGCTGCAGGCACTCGGGCGGAGGCGTTCTCCCTTGCAAGGCGCTTTAAGGAGTCTTCGCCCCTGGCCTCCTCGTTGTCAACCTGCCTCTTTGAGGGCCTCCTGGAGCCTGTTCACAAACTCTGCATTAGGGCCCTTGAGGCTTCTGCTCGGTGCTAGTGAAAACTTTAGTTGGCTGTCCGGCATTGGGACTTTCCAAAAAACGCCTCTTGAAAAAAGGCGAGATTCAGAGGCGGTAATCGGCGGCGGGCTACCCGGCAGGGCGACTTGTGCATTGGGGCTAGTTTAGCTAAAGCCTTGTTTTCATAAGCCGGGCGCTGGTGGTGTAGGCCAGCCAGAGGCTGCCCTCCGTTTATGCACTGCGCTGGCGGTAATTGCCTCCCAGATCATACATAATGTAGCGCTGGTTTAAAAGCATCGCGAAAGGCGGTTTTCCAGGTCCTCCGGAACCATTAGGTGGTTCCTGGCTAATTGCTTCCAACATGCCTCTCGCGATAGGGGCTGAGTGATTCCACGTCCCGCATTGCCGGCGTGGAGTCCAGTGAAGGATATTATAGCTATAAGGGCGTATCGCATTAAACCCAAATTAACAATGCCATCCTCCCCTCGGTATCTGGGTGGAAATGGACGGGAGAGCAATACCGCGAATATCGGCATCGCCTTCCGTCCAGGGTTTCTTTCTTTGGCAGATCGTATTAATAACGCCTATGAAGTTTCTAAACCCGCCACGCACATGCGGCGCTGACTGAGGTGCAGTGGTCCTCTGAAAATGAAGGCGGAGCAAAGGGGAGGCGGCTGGGCGGCGGGGAGAATTTGAAATGGGCGGAGGCAAAGGCAGGGCAGAAGGAGGACGAAGGCGTCCAATTTGAGTGGATAGGAGAAAAATTCCGGGGTTGAAATTCGAAGGTGAAAGATGTCGAGAAAGCGAGGGCGGCCCTACAGCAAAGGGAGCCACCATAGGTCTTGGCAGGCTGATGGCTTACATAACATTGTCTCCATCGCCAGTAGCAGTGACATCGGGCGCCACAGGTGTCTGTGCCGGCGGCAATGCACTCGCCCGATGTTCTTCCCAGTCCTTTAAGATCTTCCAATGTCCTCTCCTCTGGGTACCATGGACGCACTGAGCTTCAATCTCCTCAACCAATTTGCGCGAAAGCTCCAACTTCTTCTTACGGGGACCCTGCCGCGATTTCGCTTAACGCTTTCTTAGTTACGTCCAACGCATATGGTCAATAATGTCATAAGCCCTGCTTTGCAAGCTCCCATACTCACCGGGTGTTCCGTATTACTGACGCAGAGAGTGTCCCAGGACGCTGGCGTGTCTCTGGATCGCTTCCTCGATTCAGAGGGACAGGCGACATCGAAACGGGTGCGTCCCTGGATCGCTCGATCCAGCGGACTTCGGTATCGCTGACCCCTTTCCCAGGCGGTATCACGGTGAGCAGGGTGGAGGTCTCGAGGATTCCCGGTTTCCGCACCAGCTTGTGGAAGTCCAACTCCCGCTTGGGGAATCAGCGCTCTCGCTAAGGAATACTAACAGGCGCAGACGCCGGAGGAGGTTTCCCATCTGAGCGGGAGGCGTCAGCAACAGGAAGCTCCGGGATTTCGCGGATCCTGACAACTCTGTCCCCTGTGCTGGTCTCTGGCACCTTTATTAGGGTTTCCTTCTATTGTGGGCGTGCAAAGGAGGTGTTGGTAGGGAGATGAAGCTGGGGAGACCGGGAGACCTGGAGATCAATTTCCGCTGTGGATGCATGGATCTCACCTGGCTACGTCTTGAGGCGAGTAGGTGAGCCGTAAGCTGCCTGAGCCTAATCCTCACCTGGGGGGCAAGACCATTGTCCCTAAGCTCGTGACTGGAAGCCAGAGCAGTTCATGACCCACGTGACTCATAGGGGGATGAGGGAGGGGGGCGCGGTATCGACCGATCAGAAGGTCGTAGAGGTCCGCGCATGCGTCCCAACGCAGGCATCTACCACACGGTGCTGCTGGGTCAGCAGTGCATTACTACAAGAGATCTGTGGTTCTGTAATCTGAGAGGTAGAGGCCTTTGAGAATGAGGGATAATTAATCCATATTCATGTTCTTATGCAACCCAAGAGTGGTATAAATGTGATAGAGAGAAAAGAATGATTAGATGAATAGTTAATGGGAGACATAGGATGTTCCTATGTTCAGCCGGCTGCTCCAGGCCATGAGGCTTGGCTGATGGGGTGGGGCCAGGCAGAGGCGCCCAGCAGCGGCTTCTGCTGGGCTGGCGAGATGGGGCGAGGGGGAAGAGGGAGGGCATGGGGTGATTTTCTGCCCCGCCTGCCACGTGACCCCAATAGTATGTGCCTGGGGCATGGTGTCCCCTCCCCACCCTATGGTACCTACACAACTGCCCAGTGCCATGGCCTTATATGGAGCAGAACTGCTTTTTTGCAGCTAAATGGCTAATAGTAAAGCAAGTTATAGAAGGAGAGCCTATAAAAGTATGGACTCATTGGAGAAATGTATGCATGCAGGCAAAGAAATTGTGCCCGGCTGCTATCTTATAGCTTCCTGAGTTTCCACCTAAACCTCTGAGATAGTGAAATTATTAGCAGAAAGCTACTCTGCTCACCCTAAACCAGTTCAACAGTAATATCTGCTAACTCTTCTGATCAAATGAAGTTCCTTTCATTTACACTATCTGATGACCCCTTTCCTGGTGCTGTGGCTGCATTGGATCAAAACTGCTTTGCAGTTCCCTTGCATCTATTGTGATTTATAGTTTGGTCCTTTGTGTGTACTGCCCTAAGAACTGCTAAAGAACTGCTTTTCCAACATGTTTTTGCATATTCTTCCACTAATACAATTATTTCCAAGAGCACTCCCAGTACTATTTTTTCTGACCTAATCACTAAAGAGCAACAGTCTTTGCAATGGATCGTTGTTAAGACATCTGGGGGGACTGGCACCAATCTAAAGGTGCAGATCCAAACTATTAACAGTGTTGCATGCAACCATGAGCTGCGCCCAGCATGCCAATTATCATGCTCCCTTTTATGGTTGCGTGCTTGTGGCAAGCTTTCAAGCCATTTGTAGTCTTTTCAAAAACAGAGCATTTTCAGAGCCTGCTGATTTTCTCACTCAAGTGTGACATGAATACCATTCAGTAAGAAGAAAAATTTTGATGAGAAGTAGGTAAGCCAGCCCAGGAAAGAGGAGAGCAGGGTTCCTCTGCTGGTGAAACTCATCAACGCCTTTTTGAAATTCATGGAAACACATGGACATCAACTGAAAATCTACCCTCTTAAATCGCTCCAGCGGATTAGGGTCAATCTGAACAGCCATATATATAGCATGAAACTGGATACACAATCCCTGGACAGAATGACATGCCATGAATTGAAACTTGTCTTACATATCACTGATCATCAACTCAGTTATTTATTTTAATATCCATATAAACTTTTGATCAAAATAAATCCTCAAGACACAAACAGCACTGAAAATGCAGTTAATAATGAACACTGTACAATTTAGAAAACATAATACTTAAAAACATCCTCTGTACTTTATCACTTTTGTAGTTTACTCCATCCAGTCGTTCTACTCACCACATTTGCACTCTGACATCAGTTCTGTCTATTTCAACCATTTCATCATCTGATAAGAACTAGCCAATCAATGCCAGTGTTGGAGGAATCTTTCCAGCTTTGTCAACTAGACAGTCAGCAGGTGTCACAACTCTATTCACCCTCCCAACCAGCCAGCAGAGGTTAGGTCTTCACTGCCTTGATTGGGGCTGAAGAAAGGAATTATATCAGCCCAGCTACATTCAGCCAAATGTTCTTTGGCCAGGGTAGAATTTGAATCAAATAGGAGCAAATGTGACTGACAGCAGAATAACTGAATGGAGAAATGTGCAAACAGGATCCAAAGAGCATCAGCCAAAAGTATGTTGCATTTCAAAGTATCACTTTATAACAGAAATATTTCACATGGTTAAATACATTGTTTATCACATTTTTTTTTGCTGTCAAGTCACAACTGACCTATGGAAAGTCCATAGTTTTTTCAAGGCAAGAGACATTTAGAGGTGGTTTGCCATTGCCTGCCTCTGTGTCATAACACTGATATTCCTTGGAGGTCTCCCGTCCAAATACTAGCCAGGGTCAGAGCTGAAACTGTGCGATTGGCCCACAGTCACCCAGTCAGCTCCCATGGCATGAGAGATGACTCGAACTTGTATTTCCCAAGTTCTAGTCCAATATCACAGTATCACAATGGCTCTTATGCCAAGTTTAAATATTTGAAAGGATGCCATGTTGAAGATGGAGCAAGCTAGTTTTCTGCTGCTCCAGACAATAGGACACAGAATAATGGATTCAAACTGCAATTAAAAAAAATTCCACATAAACATGAAGAAGC
Source organism: Sphaerodactylus townsendi (assembly GCF_021028975.2). Lineage (NCBI taxonomy): Eukaryota > Metazoa > Chordata > Lepidosauria > Squamata > Sphaerodactylidae > Sphaerodactylus > Sphaerodactylus townsendi. The sequence continues at coordinate 108,076,642 of NC_059431.1, read as the reverse complement.
ACTTTCTGAGGGTTCAACAGTGAAATACATTGCGCCAGAGGGTGGTGGAGTCTTCTTCTTTGGAGGTTTTTGAACAGAGGCTGGATGGCCATCTGTCAGTATATGCCCTCTCCTGCCATCAAGAGCTGGGCCTAGGTGCAAGGACTCACACCTGGCTGTGCGGAGGGGGGAAGCTGTCTTCACCTTCTGATATGTTAATGGATCTTTCTCTTTTCTTTCGCTTTCCTTTGATCAGTGGTGGGATTCAAATAATTTAACAAAAGGTTCTTTACAAGCACCATTTTAACAACCGGTTCTACCGAAGTGGTGTGAACCTGCTGAATCTCACCACTGCCTTTGATGCTAGTAACTGTAGCTAACTAGAAGCAACCCTGGTGCCTTCCCAGCAGGAGGGGGTGACAGGTGGCTGAGAACTATCACTGCGCTGGCCTTGAGATGCTCAGCTCCCAAACATCCTTCTTTCCATTATGTCATTCTCACATTCCATGGGGAAAAGGGAGGGGGGATTTATTGCAAGAACTCTGAGGGGATAAAAGCAACTGTATTTTCATAGCCTGGTAGAACTGGCTTTCTAAAAGCCAGATACTAGCTGTTATCAATAAAGACTTCTCATCCAGCACCCAGGATCAGCTTATTGACTTCAGATATGGTGCAGGCTCATGCCAATGTCTTTGTCTCCTCTGCCAGAGTGAGGGGCACCCCTGCTGATGAAGAGGGCAAGGATGCCAGCATTTGACTGCCCCACAGCTCCGAAGTGCCAAAATCTAATTGGGCCCCAGCGCAGGGGAGCATTCTTGGGAGCTTTCACCCAGGCTTTGCTGCTGGAAATGCCACAAAGAGGGCCTTACTGTTACACCACCCTTCTGGGTGGCTATCTCCATTTCAGGCAATGGAGGGCTTTTCAGCTGCAGAATTTTTCCTTTCCCCTGACTCCTCACACCATCGGAGTCAAACTCGCAGCCCTCCTGATGTTATGGACTACAGTTCCCATCATCCCCTGCCAGCATCATGCTGGAACTGTAGTCCATAACATCTGGAGGGCCGCAAGTTTGACACCTATGCCTCACGCCACCTGAAAGCCCTTTGGAGGCAGTGTGGTGGTGCCCTTTGGATAGGGCTACCTGTATCGCATAGGTTTCCTGAAATCACTGTGAGAAAAGCAAGGTTAAAAATTTTAAATAAACAAATACTGGCATTTATAAATGACAAGGTATATTTCCAGAGTTAAGTAGTATTTAACTACATTTTTAATAGGAAAATTTAGCATGTGCTTAGTTTGTACCACTGAAACTGGATTCAATTTTTAAAGATTTATTTTATTAAGTAAACATTTCTATGCCACGTAAAATAAGGTATATGTGGTTAATTCATGCCCAATATGGACACATATTTTCAAAAACAATCCTAAACAGATTTTCTCAGAAGTCTTCCACTTTATTCGATCGGGTTTACTTTCAGGAATGTGCCCTTGAGATTGCACAAGACTGCAGTTCTCAACTGGATGTTCATGTCTATTTAATAAGACTTTCTTCTAGGAAAATGTCTTTAGAATTGCACTATAAGACTTTCATATGAGCAAGCTCCCCATGTGACATTTCAGACTTGAAACATTTATGCTTGCTCTCCGAATATCAAAGCACTGACTAGTGAAATAGTCTTAATTTATGCTTTATTTTTTTTCAGATCAATGAATCCTAATTCAGCAAATCTATTTTAAAAATGCTTTCTTTTTTCAGATCAAACATCCAATTCTAATACAGCAAATCCATATATTCCAAATTTGTTCCGAGTATACATTTCAACACTGTGTTTAATTAGGTGCTGTTATTTTCACAAATGTTGCCGCAAAATTAGAATGACTGAGCAGCAGGAAACAATCATGCTTCCCAGACCAAAGCAAGCTGAATTTTTATGCGACAGTTGGGAAATATTTTCGTGAAACACTTGTTTGAAAACAAAACAAAAGATTAAAGAAATGAAGAACTTCAACAGCTACAACAAAAACTGGTATTGTTAAAATTGCCGCAGGTACAGTGAGCAGATGCAAAAGAAGAGAGTGGTTTGAATAGCCAAGAAGAAATTCTACGACTTGCATCTGCCATTTACATAGATGTATAAATATGGGAGTCCTTTTCATTTGGAACATATCTACATTACAAGCTTACTATGGTTCCATACCCAATGTATTGTCTTAGCATTCCCTAACCTTCAAAATTGTAGGTTAATAAAGGTTTTTTTTTTAAAAAAAATCTTATTCGAGATCTCTCTAGTTCCTTTTAAAGAGCAACAGATTCCCTAAATATATGGAAAATCAGGAAACCAACTCAAGTTCGTAATGTCAATATGCCCCTGCTTATCTCAATGTCAGGGGCTTGGCCAATGTTATATTAGCAATGCCACATCTTTTGTTACTCATATAATGCTGTATCTTGAAAGAGTTTAAAATGCTATTATGCAAAACTATTTAACAATCATACAAACTCCCAGGAACATTTGGAGCTGCATATCCCCCACCCTTAAACAGCATCACTTTCAATGTTTAAACTGGGGACCTCAGATTCTCCCTTTAAATCCATGCCAAAGGGGGTGATTTAAAAAGAGAATCTGGGGGAATTTGGGGGGTGCCTGCTGTCAGGGGGGCAATTGTTAAGCTAACAGCACCAAACTTTCAGGGTATCTTTAGGAGACTCTCCTGATGATACCACCCAGGCTTGATGAAGTTTGGTTCAGGGGATCCAAAGTTATGGACCCTCAAAGGTGTAGCCCCCATCTTCTATTAGCTCCCACTAGAAACAATGGGGGATGGGGCACCCCCTTTGGGAGTCCATAACTATGGACCCCGTGAACCAAACCTCACCAAACCTGGCTGGTATCATCAGGAGAGTCTCCCAACAAATCCCTGAAATTGTGGTGCTGCTAGCCTAAAAACTGCATCCCCTGCATGCCAAAAACTGGGGGGAAAACACTTAAAATACAAAAAAAAACAAATGGGGGCAGATCTTTGGACATGTAATGAGGGGGGTTGAACCCAAAAATTCCCCTTCCCTACATCCTTGGGTGGAGCCCTGGGACTGTTTGCACGCTTCCATGTGGGCAGCCCCAGAGCTGCTACAGCCCGCAGAGGCGCCTCCACATGAAGGCGCATTCTGTTTTTTAAAAACTTACCTTCTCTCCTTGCGTAGCTCTGTAGGGCTGAGGAGACACACTCCTGCAGCCACAGTGACATCTCGGGGGTCAGAGGGCTGCGTGGGTATGTCTCCTCATTCCTGCAGAGATGTACAGAGAGGTGCCCCAGAGTGGCAGGACGGGGACGCAAAGTTAAGACACCTTGTCTGTTTCAAGATTAGGACAGTTGGTACCAGATCAAGTGAGATGGGTGCAGGAAACATAAACTGAAAGCCTGGAAGTGTGGAATCATAATCAGTAAGCTAAGGGTGATAGCCGTGGAGGAATCTTCTCCACCCTGGAGTAATCTTACCCTGCTGCCCTGCCATTCTCAGCATGTGTGCAAAACAAAATCGTGTCCTTGGTCTTAAACATGCACCCAAGCCCAACAGGGACCATGTCAAGAGCTTTATGTCCCTCTATTGGTCCTGACCAATGGACTGAAGATCATGATGGTCCAATACAAGGACCATCTTCCCTTTCCCCTCTACCCACCAAACTCCAGTAACATGTTTTTTCCTGAGGTTCTGGGACCTATGTTGAGTAATAGCTATGTGGGTGGGCTGCAGAGAGGATAGGGGAGTTCTTCTTCCATCAGAAGAGCTCCTTAACTCCCTGGTAGAGGAGCAACTGTAGCAGACAAATAAAGTAGTAACAGATAAACAATTAAAGGTACAAGAGCCCTCTCTTCTTTTGCTACTAAATATAATAAACTGACAAAAGACATTATCACCAGCAAATTAATTCTTACTGAGATTCTATCAAATTTACTTCAAGGATGAAGACTGAAAATGGCCAAGATTTCAGTCTGAAATTAGTTCAACTTTTAGAAGTTCTGTCAGGGAAATATTTATTGTCTGTTTAGCAGAGCCAGATGCTGGGATTATTACAGGAATTAATCGAGGAAAGAAGCATGTTATTAAGTCATAATGCAATCGTTAACCCTTAGGATAGCAACATGATGCAACTGGCAAAAGGAGGCAAATTCTGGCTTTGGTTAGCACAGTAAAAATTAAAAGTAAATCACTTCATTCAAGCATGCAGGCTGAGAGGTAAAACACTGGACTCTCAGAAGAAGTGGACTCCAGTTCATGAAAGCTTAAACTGAAACAAAACTTGTTAGCTTTTTAGATACCACAAGACTCCTGCCTATTTTGTTCTACCATCGATTCACATGAAAAAAATATATTGGATATGATAGAGAAGGAAAAAGAGAGAAAGTCAAAGTATTCTACTGTTCTTGATCAGATTACAAATTTAACCCCTTTACTCATGCTACTCTGCAGATACAGAAGAAATGTAAAGTGTCTTGGATCTATTTCATCCATTTGTGGGTTCATTTCTGCTGGCAAAGGACATCTGCATGGGAACATTTACTCTATTCCCCAGAAGAAGCATTTCAGAGGCATTTGAGAATGTTTATTTAAGAACACCCCTTTTTGAACACCTTTTTAGATTTCAATTCTGGATCTAAGTGAAAGATTCAGCATTATTTTATGAGGGCAAGCTTCTATGGACTCACTGACTGGTTAACCTACATCAGTGGCGGCAAACCTATGGAACTCCAGATGTTCTTGAACCACAATTCCCATCAGCCCCCGCCAGCATGGCCAATTGGAGTTCCATAGGTTTGCAACCACGGACCTACATGATGTTAACTTTGATAAGACGCTGATTGGAATTTAAAAATTTGATAACGTTTTAAATTGTATCATGGACATTATGTATTTTAACTGACTGTATTTTAATTGTTAGCTGCCATAAGCCTGGTAGTCAAGAAAGAGAGAGAGATAAATCTTATAAAATAATTATATTTATTGGTTACTCCCATACACTGGCCACCCTGTGTTTTCAGCTCAGTCAGGTTAAACTGAAGGTGTGCAGTGTATATATGGACACTTTTGTCTATACAAGCAGCAGTCATGGTTCAAAATCCCAGAAGTCATTTCTTCACCCTTTGCATAAAAGAATTCAGTTCATGTCCCAGCAGTATGAACTAGCATCCCTTACCCTAAAAATCTTTGCAATGTGATTTCTTCAGTATCAATCAAACACAACCATCATAACACTGCTATGATTGACAAAACACTGTTATGATTTTAGGTCACGGTAAGGCCCCATTGTTTGCCCTGGGCAGTACCTCATTTCATGGTTACCCAGCTAGCTAGAATTCACTGAGTGACATTTGGTCTTATCAAATACTAAATATAGAACACTAAATATAAAGCAAGTATTAGCTCAACTACAAACTGCCTGTCATGTCAGTTCTGACCCCACCCCCTCATCACACCTTTTGGGATGCTACGGCCAGAGGTGGGATCCAGCAGATTCTCACCAGTTCCTGAGAGTGGGTTACTAATTATTTGTGTGTGCCGAGAGGGGGTTACTAATTGGGTCCGCTTTTCCATCTCCACGCCCTTGCCTCCCTGAGAGGCATACTGCCTTTGAACATGAAGGTTCCATATAGCAATTGCGACTAATAATGTAACCCCCTGAACTGGGTTAACCCCTTTCAGGTACTGCAATTCTTTTTTTTTTTTTCATTTAGCCTTTATTTGGCATAAACAGTATAAAAAGTATAAAATCACATCTAAATCGCATCAAAATACAAACTTGCAACATATAACAAATTAAGTTGATTCATATATACTGTTGCTTGTGGGATATTTCCAGCAGAAAGTTCGCAGCCATTTCACAGAATGTAGCATCAGAATTATTTAATAAGAACAATAGTCTGCTTAGTTCATCCAGCTTGCTAGGTATCATAGAAAGCAACCTGGAGTATTTGACTCTAATACTTGCCGATTTAGGACAACGGAATAATTGGTGAGTTAATGTTTCTAATTGATTTGCACCACATGAACCACACCCTTTGCACATTTCTAGGTTGTTATATCTACGCTCATTAGTATGGCAGAAGGGAAAACATTGAAGCGAGCGAGTGAAAAAACTCTTCTCTGATCGGATTGGTCCAGATGATTACAGATGGGAGGCCATTCTGTTCCCATGTTGCAAGGGGGATCGATAGATGCAAAATGGTGAACAAGTCTTCCTGGCTGCGCAGAAGTTAAAACAGTTCCATTCTCTCACCAACAACCTTTGTTTCAATAATCTATACTTTGACTCTGAACAAAGTTAAAGTTAAGAAGGGAGTCAAGGGGTACACCAATTATTTCGATCTTCCCTCTCTATCGAGCGAGAACCATGAATTACTCTGGGTATCTGATGAGTATTAGGTGAACCAAGAGAGTGCCCATTATGCCAATGTATAATGCAAAGTGCAGCCAAAATTTAAAGGCTCTCGACCAAGCCCTGTAGACCAATGAATTTTTTGGCCCCAGTTCACAAGCAGAGAGCCGCTTTATAACATGCGCAATTTGGAAGGCCCATGATTTTTCGAGAAAAAATTTACCCGGTGATTGAACCATATTCAAAGAGTCATCCCACTGCGTTCAACCAAATGGGAACACCATATAGCACTGAGCTTCTATTTTTGAATTAAAAACTTTAACTGCTGCTGGAACAAGGGCATGGCTGGCCCTTTCCATAATAAGCGCACAATGGCATGAAAGCTGCATTATTAGCCGCTGCCATAGCAGCTTTATGGGAGTAACCAGAAGGGTGATTATAGGAAAAAATTATTCCCAGGTATCTATATCTGACTGACCTGCTCTGCTGGCACCGTGTTAATTGCCCATTTGTGCTTTTTTTATGGCGTTTGGCAAGAAACTAAAATCTTGGTTTTTTGGTAGTTGATAACAAGGCCATTGTCTACACAGTATTCTCCACACCTATTCAGCAGTCCTATTAAGTCCGACGCTAGCAGAGCGGGATAAGGACGAAGTGTCGTCGGCATATAGCAGTATTCAAGTATGCCTTTGTCCCTAGTTTGGAGAGCATGGCCATTGATTCCCGTTAAGGCTGATGGTAAGTAGCATCAGGAAAAGGTTGAAAAGGGTTGAGCAGCTAGTACACATCCTTGCCTAACTTACCATTATCGTTGGAATAGAATCTGTAATTAAGAGGTTACCTCTCGCGAGTAAACTCTACAGTTTGTATCAGTGTAGAGTTGCCTTATCAGATAGAGGAGTTTGTTATCTATTCCCTGTGTAGTCAATTTAGCCCAGAGACGTTCTCTTGATATTGTGTCAAAGGCTGCCTTCAGGTCAATGAAGGCAGCATAAAGTCTACATCTTGGACCTCTAGTGTATTTGGTAACAAGGTGCGACAAAAGCATTGCATGATCTAATGTCGATTTCCCCCTTGTGAAGCCTATTTGTTCAGGACCAATGATGTTCTGCTGGATTGACCATTGATTCTCAGCCTTTCGTACCTTTTAGCTCACCAGTCTCTATCAAAGAACCTGTGTGTTTCACCATTGCTGTGTTCAGATTTGAGACTTGGGGCATTTTCTATAATGTGATGATGATTTAGAAATGACCTGGTGCAAAAAAATTTGGGGGGGTTGTAATGGGGTGGCTGCTCATGGGAGGGCATCCAACTCAGATTTTGCCCAGGACTCAGGTTTGCCTAGGTACGCCTCTGCCCCCTTTGCTGAGGGGGGGGCTGGCGAGGGAGCCTGTTACTAAAATTTTTGGATCCCACCACTGGCTACAGCACAGTTGCTATGGGCTCTGACATGACTCAGGCCACTGAAATCCAGCTAATGATTCTTTTTCCTGCCAGCCACTGCGTACCAAACCAGAGAGTGGGCTAGCAGCACCACAGTTATACTCCAGCACAGGAGCCTCACAGAACGTTCTGCCTGTCTTCTAGTCCTCAATGAGAGTAATGTCTGGCCTCAAGGTACCACCCAGCATTCACTTGGCTTATCATGAGAGAGTTATAGGCTTAAAGGAACCACAAAGCAGGCTTGATGGAAACAACTAAGCAGCAAGTTTATTCCAGTGGTATGCAAGGCTTGGGTGTTTCTTTGTTTTCCTTTTTGCCCAGCCCTCTCAGTATTGCAGTAGTACTGGACAGCTGGGACTTGAACTTAATAGCTACAAAGCTGATTTCTTTTTTGAATGACTGAGACTTATGGCATGGAGTAGAACAGAAAGGCTTTTAACTGTTGACTGTTTTTGTAAAGAACAGCCTTTACAACACAGAACAGACAGGCTTTCCCCTTTTGACAGAAACATCATCCAAACCCTATTCCTCTGACACCTGGGCTTCACCCAAGGGGTCCTCACTGGTGGGCCCTGCCAGCTCAGCTGGGTCATCCCTAGCCTCAGAAGGGTCACAAGAGGTAGAAGCAGATCCCACCTCTCCCTGGTTGGACTGTTCCCTTCTCATTAAGGAGACGTCCAGCAACTTCCTCTCTGGCCTCAGACTCTGGCTTCTTTTAAGGGGGTTGCCCTTCTCTTTGAGACCCTGGGTTGTATGACTGAGCAAGCTTGCTCTGGCACCCTGGGAGTGATCCTTCTCCTGTCTGTCTTTGCCTTGTCTCCCTTCTTCAAGTCCCAGGTACAGCTTTCCTGAAACCCTCTCCCAAATACCCCTTTCAACAGTGTGAGTGTAGCTGCTGGTCAGAGTTGTAGCTCCAAGAGGACAGCGGAGGTGCGCGACACACCAGTTGTGCACCCCTTTGGAGGTGTGGTGAGAGTGTTCCAGGGGTGTGGCAAAGATGTTCCAGGGTGGGGCGGGGGTGGAGGAATCACCACCAGGTATAGGCAGGCTTTCCCCCCTTGCTCACGCTGCACTGCTGCTGCTTCCCAGTGAGTCTGCCTGATCCCCACCTGGAAATGAGGGGTGAGAGAATCTGGCTCATGATGCTGCTTAGGCTTTTGCCCCACCCCGCAAATTCCCCAGCCTGGCTTCTGCTGTGCTGGCTGAAGGAAACCCTGTTCTCTGGCACCTTGAAAGAGGCCCTCTCCTCTGGCTTTCCCTGGTCTGTCACCTCCCTCCAACTTCTGTCAACCTCTGTCACTTAGCCCTGTGGCATCCAGTGTGAACTCACACTGGCTCTCCTGGGTTAAATGAGACCAGGAACTCCATGACCACTCCAGTCCTGGACACCTATCTATCTTCCAAATCCCTGAAGTCCTGAATGCATTCCCTGTGTAATTAGGAGATCTCCTGAGCCTTCTCCCACTAAAACCCCATCACCCTGAACACAGTCAGTTAGCCAGTAGCCAAGCTGCCAAGAATTTATGGGGAAATGGCTACTAGACGGCTCCCAGTAACACAAAATCATGTTATAAAATGCCACCTCGCTGCAAAAGAACTTGATGAAATTGGATGGTCCACATTGCACAGTTCAGTATCACTGTTGCTGGACACAAGACACTAGCAATGCATTCCTAAAAAGAATTACACCTTCCTAAGTCCATGAAAATTGACTGGTTTAGAAGGAGTACTATAAGTAAGGACACTATTAGGCCATTTCCGCATGGCACAATTATTCCAGGTTTGAACCGGGGATTTACATACCGCATCTAATTTATCCCAGTTTCTTCTTCCGCAAGGCTCCCTGCTTCTTCCCAGGAGCAGAGTTAGAACTGGGAGGAAATGCTCCAATTTGCTCCGCACGAGCCGGAACTTCTGTATTTACTTCAGAAGCAGATCTGAGCATGCCTGGTGTTCCGTGTTCGGATTGGTTTTTGGTTTTGAGTGGCAGCTGCAAGTACCTCTGAGTGTGCCCAGTGTCCCACATTCTGACTGGCTGTTGTTTTTGAGTGACATCTTGAATGGTCAGGGGGGGAGATCAGGCGGCTGGGTGGGAAAAATAAACTGGTCCTGCTCCCAATTGATTTTTGTACGGTAGCAGGCACAAGCAGGGTCATACCAGGATTTTCTAAAAGAACCTCCAAACTAGCAATTTTTGAAAATCCCAGACTAAGGTAAATATCGCAGGGCAATACCTGGGCAGACCCATGTTAGGACTGGGAACCATGCAGAATTCTCGGCTGCGCAGGGATATTTGTCTTGCTCACCCCAGGACATTTTGGCCATGCAGAAATGACCTTAGTTAACAAAATCATTTTGATCTGACTTGTTAAGGCTGTTCTTATGACACTGTTTGTTTCTACCATGCTCTCATTGGCGTTTCGCTTGCGGCCAAAGCAGCGGCAGATGGCGTCGCCAGATGCAGCATCGAAAAAGTTCGCACAGACGGGCGAACTCGCGATCCGCCTTCAGAAATGTGACGGTGATTGCTTGCGGGAAGCTGCTTGGCAGGCAATCTTTCAGCGATGTTAGCCCTCGCGCTTGCCGGAAACGGTGCGGCCGGCGTAATGCTGGTCGCGATGGACAGCGTGGCTGCCGATGTCCTGCCGTCCCATCATCGGTGCCTCCCCTCCCAGCTACTGTCAGTCCCGGTGCATGGGTCTGGGAAAGGTGCTGGCCATGCAGGGAAAGCACGGGCGAGCGATGTGTGGGGGAAAAGGTGACCAACGGCTGCGTCTGGCGGTCGCCATTTTAGCGGCTCCCGCTGAAGCTGTTACTTTGATGCGGCGTCGATCTACAGGAAAGAGTGGAACAGCGTTTTTCTGAATCACGAAATCTTGGCGGTTTTGTGATTCCATGGCGGGAATCGCACCTCGCGCTCTTGGCGTCGCGAGCAGCTCGCTATGGCGGTTCTTTTACCGTTGCCACGACGTCATATTTCGCCCGTGCGGAAACGGCCATTGTTATATGACCTCATCTATTTTACCCATGCACAAGCCTTTTGCAAGCCACTTTGTATATTCATCTGCTTTTGAATTTTATTTTCATAATTTTCCCAACTGTGTAATACTTGAATCAGAGACTTTGTGTAAAGTGTAAAAAGGTGTTCCTTAAGAAGGAAAAAGTTTTCAGCCTTAGTTGTGATGAAGAGTTTCTCTATACATTCATATCAAATGCTCCATCATGGTCTTGTTGAAAATGCTTTTACCAGTCTACCCTGTCTGACCGGTTCTCATTATGGGGCCCCCAACATTTCTTTTATGATGTTCTTCTGTTCTATTCTTCTCTTAGCTTTGAAGTTCTCTTGAGTTAGCAAAAAAAGTACAATATAAATACAATGATGACACTCATTATTTGCATGAAAAAAACATTTTGTTTCAATTATCTTTGCCTCCTCCCCCTCCCACTTGGCTTCTCTGTTTGTAATAATAAAAGTTGCTAGAAAACAAACAAGGACAGTTTTGAAAATTGGGAACATTGTCATAAAATATAGGAAGCAGAAAACCCTTGACTATACACAGTTCATACTCAACCCAGAATAATCAGGCAGGGAAGTACAAAATCTTGTCCTTGCTTGCAATTATACAGAACTTTGGGCAAATTCAAATACTGTGCACACTGATGCAAATGCTGCCAAAAACACTTCTGCTAAGAAGCATTCCACACAGGGAACAGAGTGTTTAAAATTGACTTACAGCAGCAGTTGAATTAAATAGAAGCGAGCCAAATATGAATACACAACGGCTATAATTCAATTAACACAAAATGCAGATATGAGCTGACACTAACAAAATGGTAAACATATGAAATCCATAATAACATCCAGAGAAAGGGCAGATGAGAAACGTAAAAACATGCGATATATACCATCACGTCAGTAGAGCAGTGGTTCCCAACCTGGGGTACGCATACCCCAAGGGTACGCATCAGAACATTTGGGTATATGTGAAAAAATTACATAATGCATTGCTAAATATGGGGGTACAATTTTAGAGAAATGGGTTGCCAAGGGGCATGTGAGTAAAAGAAGAAAAGGTTGGGAACCACTACAGTAGAAGAAAAACCTGACAAAAATCACTGATATGATGACATGATGTCACTTTGGCCCGCTGGCAAACCTAGGGTGGGGCAGCCAGGGTATGTGCCCTGGGTGCCACTTGAAGGGAGTGACCTTGACCACCCCTACCAAGAACTCCACTTTGCCGCAGACAAGTTCACCTTTGGACTTTGGAGGCTGGGCCTGCAGTTTAATGATTTAGTTCATACTGATGGCTCTGCCTACATAGCTCTGTCTCAAAAGTCATGTGGACTTCAGAATCAGCTGTATAAAAATGGACCTGGCCAGGCTGAGCCTGCAGTTCAACACTGAGCTTGACCTGGCCGGGTCCAGTTTTATGCTACTGGCTCTGCCCCCAAAGCTACACCTCCAAAGTTAGTATAAATGATTGACCTAGCCAGACTGCAGGAGAGAAAGAGGGGGTTTCAGTGTTTGCCCTGTTTTCCATAGATACACACTCCTGCTTGGGCCAAACCCAGGACTTGTGTTGTTGCATCAAAAGGATCCTCTAGGATTCATGATGAATTCCAGAGTATGTATCAACGTAATGACATCAGTTTTGAGTTTGTCACATTGCTCCATCAGCACCTTATGTGTCCTGGCGACCTCTATGTTTCTGCCCCCCTTGTCTCCCACCAAGTGCCAGACACCCACTGACAATCCTACCACCACATTACAATTTTGGGAATGCAACTTCTTGGGTCTTTTCATTGAAGAAATTGCACAACACAATTTCAGTGGAAAACAGCCCAGCCATAGTCTCTGACATATTTTGCTACCATTCTGTCTGAGTGACATAAAATTCAATTTTAAGCCAAAGTTGACCAATACCAATTATTAAGAAGAAAGTCATCAAATCAAATGTAACAGCATAGTTCTAAGCATAATAACCGATTCATGGTACCAAAGCCTTCCAGTTAACAAAATGGTCAGATTTTTCAAGGGATAACTGTGTAAGCATTGTTCTCATAAGAACTGCACAGACTTGACAGCCACTAACTTCATGGCATGGCTGAAAAACAGCATTACTCCTTCACACATATTATAGACTCAAACCACTGCTACAATAAAATCTACCACTATCTACTTGACATGGTACAGTAGTTATTTTTATTAGGTCTGTTTTGCACAGCATTCGGGATAAATTAGTGTCAATTATTTCAATTAAATTAAATTTATTTAATGTATTCATTCATGTATGTAAAGTATTCATTCAAGCACAATCATTTCAAGGCAAGACATTGTAATTTATTATATTTGTTAAAACTTGCCATCTTAACAACAAGCCCACATGGAGGGGATTGCTTGACAAGACAAAAAAGTGTATGCTGTAAGCTTCACTGAAATATATGGCTGATTCCGCATGGACCAAAAACAGCAGTGTGAAAACAGTGTGAAAATGGTATAAACCCTTTTATACTGTTTTAAACCCTTTTATACCATTTTCACACCGTTTTCACACCACTGTTTTTGGCCCATGCGGAATCAGCCTATGTGTTTATGAATACAATACTTATTTATTGGTTCATAACTGCTGTAAGTTATGATCATCTGAACTGCAGGCAAAAGATACACAGAAGCAAAAGATACACAGAAGCAATACACTGCTGTTTTACTTATTCCTACCTATAAAGCACAATGAACAGAGTATATATTATGTCATACTTTAAAGCCTTCCCCAAACATGTTTCACCAGGTTTTTATGAAGAAATATTACTTTACCTTCTCTATATACCATTTAATCTGTTGAACAGATTTTTTCCCTCCATGAATTAGTTTCATTAGGTGGTGAATTAGTTTCTACTTATACTTCCTCCTTCCTGGTTTCTACCAAAAGAAAGATGACAAAATACTGGGAACGAGTCATTGGTGATCAAAATGTTCAGCTCTGCCTATGGATTCCTGGGAATGAATCCATAGTTTGGCGGTTTTATTCTTTACACCATCATCTCTGCTTCAGGTCTGTACTCGCTCAGAGATAACAATGGGACACCTAGGAATATAAAGCCTTCATCTCACCACTTTCAACTCTCTCACAAGTCAATTCAACTTCAGGTTACTATCAGGATTCATATGTAGCAGAAATTAACATGGATTGGGGAAAAACCAAATCTCAAGCAAAGATTTCCACTTGAACAAACCTGTCGAAAGTTGATTTTTTTATATTAATATTTTGACGTTTGTCAACATTTTCAGTTACAAATGCAGGATTTATTATAGCAACACCTGCAGGCACATTTGGAATTTTGACATGGCATGATGGGCATGGTGCAACAAAATGATTGTTATGAAATGATTGCCACAGCCTGACCTCAGTGTTGATCCTTGTCTTATGGTGGCAGCTGCCGAAGCAACATTTTAAAAAATCTGTGTAGCCAATCAAATCTCCAACAGTCAATCAGAAGCCGGCTGGGCAAAAGCCCTACCTGCTTCCTAAAAATGCTTGGTGGGCACCAGAAAAGGTGTCAGTGGGCACCAGGGGACCCACAGGCATCATACTGGGGACTCCAACATTACAGACACTAATTTAAAAGTCTACACATATACACACAAAGGCCGTTTTCGCATGGCACAATTATACCGGGTTACAATCGGTATCTTACAATCTTACAAGGTCTATTTTATCCCAGTTTCTCCCTTTGCATGGCTACCTGTTTCTGTGAAGGAATCAAGTGAAGACCAGGAGGAAATACTCCAGCTTGTTTCGCACGAGCCCAGGTCTTTTGTATTTATGCCACAAGTGTATCTGTGCATGCACGGACATATCCGAACATGGGAAGGTATAATCTATCAATATCACAACATGAGTGTAAGGCATAGTGCATTGTTATAAGCTTCCAAGTTTTTCTAGCCAGCGCATCCAACTCAGCCTGTGTCCAGTTGATGATTCCTGCAGTGTATCAGATGACGGGTTTGACCCAGGTGTTGATGACCTTAGTGGTATTCCTGCCATTTAATTTGGATTTCAAATTTTTCCTGACCACAGCAGTGTATTCTCTGCTGACCACATGCTTCACTTGCCCATGCTTGATGTTATCCAGCTGCAAAATGCCCAGGTATGTATATGTTTCTTTTTGGTGGCACTTGATTAGCTGGTCATTTCTATGCCATCACTCTCGGCGATCTTGCCCCTCTTTATTGCCACAGTGGTGCACTTTTCCAGGCCAAACTCCATCAAAATGTCTTTGCTGAATATTCGGACTATGTTCACTAGTGACTAGATTTCTGTGTCTGATTTCCCATAGAGCTTCAAATCATCCATGTACAGAAAATGTGAGATTTGTTTTCCGAGTCTTTGGCCATTTTAAATCCCAACTTTGTTTTCTTTAAAATTACTGTTAGTGGGATCATGGCGATAAACAGTAAGGGCAATAGTGAATCACCTTGGGAAATTCCTCACTTGATGTTGACTATTCCATAGTTTCCATTTCCGACTGTCAGTCCCATTTCCACTGTCTCATATAGCCTTTTTAAATTCCTAAATTTGTATCCTTAGCCCCATCATTAAAAATATATTTTTTCCTTCAGAGTAATCACCACTAAAAAATAATTTTGCCATGGCTAAAGTAATTATCAGACCCTCATCCTTTAATTTAAAAAAAATACTATCTTAGACACTTGGAGCCCAATCCAGAAAGGGGGACAAATCAAATTGTTGAGGTGGCAAGGGTGTGCACCAATGGATTTCCTCTCCCTGGGGCACATGCTGGTGGGCTACTGCCATGGCCTGGAACTTGAGCTTATGCCACCCTTACTTGCAAAGTTATTTTAGCCTGAAATACAGCCAATATTGAAGGCCCTCATCATAACAAGATATTGAGAAAACATTAGCTTTTATTGCGGACAGATGTGCAGATCTTTCCTAAGTGAATAATCACAGGAAACGCACTGGATTAAATTGGGCCACAGCCCTTTATTAATGCTGAAGCTGGGCGAGCAAGAGGAGCACATCTTACAGCCGGACAGCATCCCAGCTGACCCAGCAACAACCCCAATCCCTAATTGGGGAGGACAGAGAGGTACTAGGCCGCCGGGCATTCTCCCCTTGCGGCCCCCTAACTCCTGGGGTGTTGGGCTCTCCTGCAGAGGCCTCCACGTCATGCTCCATGAGCACGAAACACCCCAAGCCTCCGTTAGAGGCCCCAAAACCACGGGGAGGTCCGTCGTGTGATTTCGGCCTCCCCACCAGGATGTGCTCCTCTGCCCAAGCTGCCAGGACTGTGACTGAATAGCAGCACCGTTGAAAACCCCGTCCCTAAAGTGGGAGGGTGGGTGGGTCAGTGTGCTGAAGGCACCAAAAGAGGCTGAAGCAACCACTTGCTGCCTAATGTATAGGGAGCATCAGTGGTGGGATCCAAAACTTTTAATAACAGGATCTGATGGTGGTGGGATTCAAACAGTGGCGTCGCCGCACACACGCACCTCCTGTCCCTATTGGGCAGGGAGGTTGCTTTAGTAACCCATTCTTGGCACTCAGAAAAAATTAGTAACCACTTACATAAGAACATAAGAACATAAGAACAAGCCTGCTGGATCAGACCAGAGTCCATCTAGTCCAGCATTCTGCTACTCGCAGTGGCCCACCAGGTGCCTTTGGAAGCTCACGTGCAGGATGTGAAAGCAATGGCCTTCTGCTGCTGCTGCTCCTGAGCACCTGGTCTAGAGAAGTGGTGAGAACTGGTTGGATCCTACCTCTGGGGAGCATTCTCCACCCATTGCCCACGTGCATGATGCACAACATTGCTGGGTGGTCAGGCTCTGCCGTTTGGCTGCCCAGGGTCACGCATGCTCCTTCCCGGAGTTCACCAGGTGCCCTGCCCCCTGTCGCAATTATGGGCCTTGCTGAATCAAGTGCCGTTATTTCTAGCCCGTAATTGTATCCATGATTAATCCCACAGTAGTGGTGTGATATGCTTTTTTTATCTCACAACCAATTGAGCCAGCTCATGCTCATCAAAATTAACCAGCTCACACTCATCAAAATATCCCATCCCAGTCATTTGAATGCTAGGAAACTATTATCACCTTGCAATTAAACAGTTTCTTGGGGAACTTCATGATGATTCTGCGGAGGAAATAGTTTGTTATGTTTGCTCATATATTTGTGTATTTTATATATACTTTCTTTTAAATGATGTTGTGATGTGGAAATGTTTTAATGTTTTTGTTGTCTGCTGCCTTCAAGGCCTTATTTGAGTGGAAAGGTAGCATAGACACGTTTTAAATAAATAAACAACTGCACTTCTCTGTGCAAATTCCACATCATGTGCAAATGATCCCAAAGGAGTCCCTGATTTAAAAAATCTTTTTTTAAAAAAATGCTGAACTAGAAAAGAAAAGGGAGAAATGGGAAGGCAGTTTCACCTTATTTGCTTTCAACAAAAGTGGGATCGAAACATGTAAATTTGAATGGGAACCTTCTCTGAAAAATCACACAAGGTATTTGTTGTTCACTCTCACCACATCAGGTTTTACAAGAACTATTTGAAACTGAATTGGTTCCAACAATCCCACATTTTTTTAATATAAGCCAGTGGAGTCCTTTTGACTAAGAGAGATCCAAACTTCGCTCAGCAGGTGCTAATAGGCAAATGAGACTTTGTAAGTGGGCCAAGTAAAAGGGGGGTGTAACACGGTTTATCTCCTGACAATCTGGTTTCACATCAACAACACCTCTGTCCCCACCAAGTTATCTTATGTCTTGTATTTACTATCTCATATTAAACATATTATTCAGTATTCTCATGTTTATTCATTGTCTGAGCAGCAAGTGATTCCTCTGATTCCACCCAAAAAAGTTTAGGATCTCCTGCTACTATATTTGATCTTCAGATGACCAAGATGGGTTTCACTGGAGAAAATGACTGCTGGGGGGTGGGGGGGGGAGTGGACTCTATGGCATTGATACCATGATGAGGTCCTTCCTCTCCCCAAACCCCACCCTCTCTAGGCTCCACTTCCAATAACTCAAGGTATTTCCCAACCCACAGATGACAACCCTAAGAAAACCACTGCTTTGAAAAAATGATTAAAAGAGCAGAGTCAAGCTGTTGTACTGCAAACTGTTTAGAAAGTGTGTGAACACCTTTCCATTCCATAATGAACAGTGCTGTTTTGACCTTTGCCAGATTCTTCTATGCCTTCTCCCCATTCTAGCAGTTATAGTTGGGTTTCAGGAGTTCAAATAGGATAGTGCGCCAATGTCTAGGTGGGGCTTGGAGTTCTCCTAGAACAGGGGTCTGCAACCTGCGTCTCTCCAGATGTTCATGGACTACAATTCCCATCAGCCCCTGCCAGTATGGCCAATTGGCCATGCTGGCAGGAGCTGATGGGATTTGTAGTCCATGAACATCTGGAGAGACGCAGGTTGCAGACCCCAGTTCTAGAACTACAACCAGTTTCCAAACTACAGAGATCAGTTCCCTGGAGAACATCACGGCAGCTTCAGAAGGTGGACTTTGTGGCATCAAATCCTGCTGAGTTCCCTCCCTTCATCAGTCTTTGCACCCCTTCAGGTTCCACTACTGAACCTCCATAAATTTCCCAGCTGACCCTATTCAAGCCATGGCCCAACTGAAAGAGAACTAGAATGTTTGAATAAGCGCACAGCTGGTATAGTTATTTCGATGAATCACAGCACTGTTTCACTAGCAAACCTGGAATGTGAAAAAGGACTAAACATCCACGGGCTACTCCTCATATCCATTTTTTACTTCAGGTGGTAATGATCTGCATGTGTGGATCAAACCATCACAGAACCATTGTAGATTGTGGAGAGGTCTTGGCTCTGAGGTAAAGCATCTGCTTGGCACACAGAAAAAAGCCCATATTAAGCCATGTCATCTCCAATTAAAAGGTTCAGGTAGAAGGTGATGTGAAAGATTTCTGGAGAATGACTGCTGGTCATAGTAGACAAGATGGACTTTAATAGACCCAGTGGCCTAATCCAGTAGAAGGCAGTTTCACACGTGCCTTCATCGATCAGCACAGGCACTGATTGTGTTCAACAATCTCTGCCTATCCTCTCCAACCCAACGATTTTTAAAATTTTCATTCACAATTGCAGCTGCCATCAAACAATAAAACATCAAATGATGAGATTCAAAGCAATGTGCATGCGTGTGTGTACCTGTCCTATCTTGTCTCCATCATAAATGTGATAAGCAAAGTACAGTTTTCGCTCTCTTGCACTCTTGCAGAACAATTCTCATATCTTCCGTCACACCCCCTCCTTCTATCATTCCTTCGCATCTAAAAATTACAGCAGTAAGTGCACAGAGCAGAGGTTGTTCTCCTTCTGAGTCTAGCAGAGTGGCATGCACAATGATGTGTCATATCAAATACTGAGCAGAGAGACTTGCACGTCACCTGAACATGTGACGTCACCAGAGCAATGTGGCTGGCACGAAAAGCCAGCAGAACTAGAGTCCAAACTCTGCAACCTTCTAGTGATGGAGGATATATCAGATTCTCACACTGAGAAGCCGTAAGCCTGCCTGCTGAGTATTTATGCCAAGCAATGGGACTTCAAGAGTGGAAAGTCCCCAACCCGGCTGGACAGAAGCTCTCAGTTACAAAGAGCCCTGCTAGTCATGCCACAAGGTTATTATTGAAGTATTTTCTGCCAGATACCATTTCACACTCCTACGATAATGGCTCTTCGGCCTCCTTCACCCCGGCGCAGCGAGTCATTTCTCTTGAATATAAACATTTATTATAGGCTTTTAATTATAAAGCCAGGTCAGAGGCCTAAGGGAAGCTTGTTTATCTGTGTGAGAATCACCAGTGGAGCAGAAAAGCTGTGCTGCTCATACACAGGCCTGCTCAAAGGCACAGTTTGTTGCTCCAAAGGGAGAATAATTCAGTGTGAAATGAGATGAGAGCTAAACACACAAACCTCTACAAAGCACATGACAAGAATCTACAGTAATTTGTGTTTAACCTGATGTTAGGTCATTTGGTTTTTATTGCTTTGCATATTGCAGTGCCAACAGAAAGAAAGCATTTTTTATAACCATGTAGTGCTGACAGCAAGCACAAGCAGCAAAACTGCCTACGTGACAAGACAGGTAAGAAGGTGTGTGTGTTTTTTTCATTAACCCTAGATATAGTTCTGTGGACTATGTAACCTATCATGGGTCTATGTACTGGAGACAGTCAGGGTCGAAATCTTCAACGTCCTCATAATTCAGTGTAAGCGTTATCAACAAGAATACATGCATACAATATTTATATGGTTGTTCCTTCAGCCAGGCAACACTCTTGTCACTCTTGTCACCTTCTAACAGAAAGAAAACAAAATATGTTCAGCAAATGTTTCATGGACTTGAATTGTTCTGATTTTAAATCACTGAATGGGGATGCAGAATTATTTATGTTTATGTTTATTTCATTTGTTCCTCATTTTTCTCCCCAATGGTGACATAAATTGGCTTACAACATTCTCCCCTTTTCCATTTTTTTCCTCCCACCAACTCTGCTAGGTAGGTTAGGCTGAGTGTGTGTAACTGGTCTGAAGTCAGCCAGCAAACATCCATGGAGGAGTAGGGATTTAAACCTGAGTGTCCCAGATCTAAGTTTGACACTCTACCCACTATACAATGCTGCCTGTCTAAGACTGTTCTGAGTATATTTAGAATGTATTCTGTTTTATTTGATCCAGTACTTTCCCCCTTGAATGTATATTCACTATCACAGATGTCAATTCAATTTATTATTTGATGCTTTCTGCTTTGGGTTTTTTTTCCAGATGTAGAGAAACATAATTCTGTCCATTTTGATCATTTCGAAAGGAGACCAAATTCTCCAGGTGGGTCACAGAAAACACTTATCATCAGTTACTCTTCAGCAATTAGAAGGTAAACAATTCCAAAGTTATTATGCAGTACAAGATCATCATTGCATCTCATTTTTAAAAAATCCTATCTTGTCTTTCTTGTTTGTTTCTATTTAAATGGAATTCATCCTTCAGACAAAGTATTTACATCTTCTGTGATGGGTGTCTCTGATGCAAATGCCAGGAAAAACATAATTGTCTGTTACTTACACAACACGCTATTTACCTCTCAGACAGCATCACTATACATACTACATTTGTCTGTTAAAAGGCCCCAGAGGGGGCGGGGGTAGAAAGATTAATGAATTTTAAAAGCATATAGCACATCCATCTCTGGGTAGCAGAGAGCAGTAGGCAACAGCAAGTTCCCAACCAACAATACCTCTGATAGAATGACATTTCTGTTTGCAGAAGAGGAAATGGGGATTTCTGCTGATTCCTGTCTCCTACTGCAGATGTTCACTGTGCCCCTGAGCTGCTCTGCTTCAGGGGGTTCAATTCTATGGGACCCAAAAAGGGTAGGGCCCATCTCCTACTGCCCCCTGAAGTAAAGTTCCCCAAACCTGGATGGTGTGATCAAGAGACTCTCCTGAAGATACCCTGAAAGTTTTGTGACTGTTCCTTCAGAAATGTGCACCCCACAGCCCTCCATCAGGAATTCCCCATTGACAGCAATGCAGCTAAGTCACTGCAGAACAAAGAATCTTGGGCAAATTTCTGGGGGTGCCTGCAGGGGACACATTTGTAGATGTATCGACACCAAAATTTCAGGGTATCATCAAGGAGACTGTCTTGATGATACCCTCCAAGTTTGGTGCAGTTTGGTTCAAGGAGGCCAATGTTATGGACCCTCAAAAGGGGTGCTCCCATTCCCCATTGTTTCAATGGGAACTAAGGAGATGGGGCACCCCTTTGAGAGTCCACAACGTTGCCCCCCCTGAATCAAACTGCACCAAACTTGGGGGGTATTATCAGGACAGTCTCCTGATGATAACCTGAAGTTTTGGTGCTGATACGTCTACAAATGCACCCCCTGCAGCACGAAACATGAAAAAAACCCAAAAAAATAAAAACACGGTTTGGCTGCTGATCCGAATCCCATGGGTTCAGATTGGATGGGATTCGGACGGCTCGGATTTGGACCCGGTTCATCCAAATCCGTCCAAATCATTGCAGGTTCGGTCCGAACCTGGATTCGGATTGTCCAAATCTCCAACCCTACTGACTACCCCCACATCTTTAGCTCTGACTCCTCACCTCTTTCCAGCTTTGGCATCCCTTATCCCAACCATCTCTTTGCTTCACTGAGTCCAGATTTCCTCCCACCTCCCCTTCACCATTCCAGCTCACCTTCCTCATACGCCCCCATTGTAAGGAATTCCGAAAGAAGCAGAAATAAAAGGCATTGGTTCAGACACTTCAGAAAGCACACATACACGGGATGGCAAGACTGCCCGCTCCTGCCTAAACTACAGGTTATAAATGTTCCCCCCCCTTACCACCCAGTCACAATCTCATGGGAACGGAATGCTAGTTTCAAACATCCAAGATAAGGCCACTAGCAAGGTTACTATAGCAGAATCTGGCTTCTCGCCCGGCCGAAGGAATTCTGTCAAGGCCGGACGGCAATCAGAAGGGCGAACTCAACCGGCATCTTTACACTCTGCTTCCCCTAAAGGAATGCCCCCCCTTCCCCTCCCGGCTTATGAGGGAAGGCTTTATGAAAAGCAGCAATTAATGACGGGGCGTCGATGTTCTCAGCGTAAATCCACTGATTATGGCCGGATGAATACCTCCAACCCAAGAAACCAAATACTCGCAGGCGTTTAGCGGGAAAAAAGCGGGGAGTCCAGGATTAAGAAGGTCGATTTCGTAAAATGTTTATGGCCATCAATTATAACCGGTGGGGAGGTGTCTCCGGAGGGTCAGTGCCAGACATCGGAGGCGAAGGAGCCTCCTTGAGGCAAGCTGGGGAATGAAAGAGCGGGATGAATGTTACTTAAAAAGAGTTAGGCAGTTATAAACGGGCAGTAACATCATTAATCACTTTTGTAATCCGGAAGACCCCACGAATTTCTTGCCAAGTTTGGAGTACTTGTGTACATCTCCTACCCAGATTTTTGGTCGATAAATAAACCCATGCCCCAACACGTAAAGGGAAACTTCGAGAGGCTTGATGTTTGTCCGCCATTTCTGGCGCTTTTTCTTGATTCTTGGGCTTGTACCAAGGGAAGACTGCACCGTTTTTCCAGCCCTCCGGCTAGGGAAGAAATCCATTGATTGAATTCCGGAGGCTGCAATGCTTCCGTAGGTAGTTGGGGCAGCAGGGGAAAGGACCGACCAGAGACAATTTCGAACGGGGTTTTCTTGGTGCTGCTATGAATCGCATTATTATAGGCATACTCTGCAAAAGGGAGCAACTCGCACCAATTGTCCTGATGATAGTTGGTGTAACAACGTAAATATTGTTCTAGCGTTCTGTTGGTCCTTTCTGACTGACCTGTCACTTTGAACATGGTAGGGGGCGGCGACAACTCCCAACAACTCCAGGAACGCCTTCCAAAACTTGGAAATGAATTGGGGCCCGCGGTCAGATACCACCTTGTCAGGAGAGGAATGCAGACGGTAGATATGTTGAATAAACAACCGGGCCAATTTGGGAGCGGATGGGATGGTAGTGCAAGGAATGAAATGTGCCTGCTTGGAAAAAAGATCCACCACCACCCATAAAACAGTGTTACCATGGCTTTCTGGCAGGTCTGTGATGAAATCCATTGAGATGACCTGCCAGGGTCGAGATGCAACCGGGAGGGGTTGCAGCAGCCCATGGGGCTTTCCGGGTATTGATTTGGCCTCAGCACAGACCGAACACCCCTTGATATAAGTCTCAATGTCCTTGCGCATTGAGCGCCACCAAAACTGCCGGCGGGCTAGATGCAACGTTTTGAGAAACCCAAAGTGTCCTGCCTGGCGAGCATCGTGACACGTCGCAAGAACCTGCTTCCGTATAGGAGGCGGAACGTACCAGCACCCCCCCTTTTCCAAACGCCACCCTCTAAACGTAGCTTTGAGTCAAATTCCTCCGCTGGCAGGTCTTGGAGCCCCGCCTCCATGAATTGTTGAAGGAAGGGGGAGGCGATGTCCGGAACGGGCGGAGGAGAGGTGGAGACCTGAGAGCATGTGACAGCACACCCCAATTGGGAGGGAGTGAGAATGGTGCGTGGGATAGCCCATAGCGAAGTATCCCCCCTTCCCCTGGGAGACGAGACAGCGCATCAGCCAATTTGTTGCTTTTACCAGGGAAAAAATGAACTGTGAAGGAGAATCTGGAGAAGAAATCCGCCCAACGTAACTGTTTCGCGGACATTTTGAGGGGGGTGGAAAGGGCTGCCAGATTTTTGTGATCGGACCAGACCTGAAATGGGTGTTTGGCACCTTCCAACCAATGGCGCCAAGTGCTCAGTGCTGCTTTGATGGCTGCAGTCTCTTTATCCCCTACTGTCCAATTCAGTTCGGGACCTGAAAACTTTTTTGATAAGTAAGCACACGGCACCAGTTTGTCATTTTTATTTTTCTGCAAGAGGGCAGCGCCCAAAGCTTTGTCCGAAGCATCCACATGAACGATGAAAGGGAGGTCAGGAACCGGGTGTTTCAAAACCGGCTCGGTGGTGAAAGCTGTTTTGAGCTGTTGAAATGAAGACTGACATGCAGGGGACCATAGGAGGGGGGCTCCAGGCTTAGACGCCTGGGAGTCCTTGCCTTTGGTACGTAATAGATCTGTAAGTGGTAAGGCAAGTTCAGCGAATTGAGGAATGAAATCACGATAGAAATTAGCAAAGCCTAGAAACGACTGTAATTCCCTTCTGTTGGTGGGAGCTGGCCAATCAACCACCGCGGCAACTTTGGCTGGATCCATCTCCAAGCTGTCGGATGAGATCCGATAGCCCAAATAGTCTATGGAGGAGCGATGAAAACAGCATTTTGATAATTTGACAAAGAGGGAGTTATCTAGTAGACGTTGCAAAACCTCCCGAACTAGTTTTTCATGCTCTTCAATATTCTGTGAGTAGATCAACACGTCATCCATGTACACCACCACTCCCTTATACAGTAAGTCTTGCAGGACCTCATTGATAAGGGCCATGAAAGCCCCTGGGGCCCCAGATAATCCGAATGGCATTATTAAATATTCATATTGACCAAACTTTGTATTGAATGCTGTCAGATGTTCATAACCCTCTGCAATACGGACCCTATAATAAGCCTCTCTCAAGTCCAGTTTAGTGAAGATCCGCCCTTTACCCAGAGCATCTAAAAGGTCCTTTATTAAGGGTAAAGGGTACTTGTTTGAGACTGAAACAGCATTTAAACCACGATAGTCAGTACAAAGTCGCAAGGAGCCGTCTTTTTTCTTAACAAAAAGGACTGGGGCTGCATGAGAGTGCTTTGTAGCTTGCCATATGAACCCGCGAGCCAGGTTCTTATCTAGGAAGGCACGGAGCTCTTTCTCCTCAGCAGGGCTCATGCGGTAGATTCTACCCTTGGGCAGTTGGGCTCCTGGCTGCAGAAGGATTTTGCAATCAGTGTCCCTATGGGGGGGTAATTGATCACACTCCTGCTCCTCAAATACTCTGGACAAGTCCTGATATGCGTGTGGTATTTCTGTAGGACTAGAAGTGGAAAGCACATTCAAGGCATCGTTGATTATTGGTTTTTCATCAATTACCGGGTTTTCCCCACCGTTCATATGGTCCCCGCAAGGGGGGTCTGTGAATCGGAGGATGCGTTCTTTCCACAGGATGGTTGGTTCATGTGCGAGCAACCATGGCATGCCTAAAACAATGGAGTGCTTGGCTACCGGAGCGAGTATGAAGCTTAATTTTTCCCAATGTTCCGCGCAACGGAGAAACACTGACTGGGTCTTAAACCAAGCCGGACCTTCAGCTCCCAACGGACTGCCATCCATTTGAGTAAAGGGGATAGGTTTAAGTAAAGGAACCCGGTCTAAACCAAGCTCTTCAGCCACCTGTGGCCTCATAAGGCAGTGGGAACAGCCCGAGTCTACGAGTGCGGAAGCTAAAATGCGCGTATGTTTAGAGGGGTTGGCTAAAGACGTCAGAATAGTAATGGGAGCACTGCCTTCACTCACCGCATCTGGAGCGGGTCCAACTTCCACCGGCGCAGTTGAAAGGCAGACAGCCAGGTCATCCTCCTCTAAATCCTCCTCGAAAGTGGCTTTAGTTGTTCCACGAGGCGGCGAGCCTGATTTGCGCGGGGGCTTGGCAATGGAGGTGCGCGGGGCCGGTGCGGGAGATTTTTGCTTCTTTGGGCAGTTTGCAGCAAGGTGACCAGGTCCCCCGCAGTAAAGGCACAATCCAAGGCGGCGGCGGCGTTCCGACTTGGTTTCAGTTGTGACCGGGGGACTTGGTTTACGACTGGGAGGCGCCGGTGTGGTTGAAGTTTTTGGGCGAGTGCGACCACCCGTGCAGGCACGGGCAAGACGGGCAGCTACCTGCGAACCGATTTCGATCCATTCGGCAACGGTCTGCGGGATCCGAAAAAGGAGCACTGTTTCGCGAAGCTTTATATCCATTGCTTCAAAGAAATATTCACATTTCATGCGTTCAGGCCAGTCAGGAGGAAGTTTACTGGCTGCCGCACGAAATTCACAAGCAAATTCGGCGAAAGAACGATTGCCTTGTTGGATGGTTTTCACTATTTGTATGGCATTATTCTCAGCATCCGGATCTTGGAAACAAGGGCGCAGCGCTTGCAAGAAGGCCGCCACAGTGCGGGTGTCGTCAGCTTGTAGTTCATAAAGAGTCACGAACCATTCAGCAGCTACTCCATCTAGTACTGACCCAATATCTCGCACTTTCTCCCGTTCAGAGCGATACAAGTCATCAAATTCTTGCATATGGGCATCCAGTTGCAAGATGAAATAAGGGAGCTTCGATGCTGTCCCATCAAAGCGGGCTGGGATGGGGGGTCTGTAGAAACCCCTCCCTGCAGCTCTAGGCATCTGTGGCGGCGGCTGGTATATCGGGGCTGGACCTTGAGGCAATGGAGGGGGTGGGTGGAACGGAGGTGGTTGCGGTGCCCCGGGTTGTTGGCCCACTGGTACTGGTCCTCGTCCTTGCCAACGAGAGGAGGAAGAACAGCGGGTGCGCGAGGAAGATTTTCGATCTGGACGGGGGCTCTGGCCAACGTAGCTTGTTGCCTCCGCAATTCCCGTTCCAGTTCAGCTAGTTCCCTTTCTTTGCGTGCCAGTGCGTCTTGGTGATTATGCAAAGCCACCCTCTCACGTTCTAACTTTTCTCTCTCGGCGCGCTGTAAGGCTAAAGCCAGCTCGTTTTGTGTTTGGATAGCCTTAACACTGTCGCTCCTGCGTTGCAAGTCAAGTTTGGAATGCTCCAGGACTTTGTCATGAACAGTAAGATCCTGTATGAATTGTTGACGTAAAACTTCTTTCTCGCGATCCAGTTCAGCTTGGACCTCTTTGCGTTGCTGTTCACGTTCCCTTTGCAAGCATTCCCGCTCCTGTTCCCAAGCCTCGCGCTCGCGCTCCCAAGCCCTCTTGGCATCTTCAAGCGCGGCCAACTGGTCTTCCCAGCGCTCCCTCGTTGGCGGCGGGTCTGGATCGGGATCCGGGTCGAGTTCCACATCAGGAGGGGCCCCACCTTCCGCTCCGCGAAACTCCACACCTAAATCAGCTGCTCCCGGCCCTGGGAACGTAAGCCGGGCTCGATAACCCCGACCAATCTTGGATCCCACATCGAACGGAGGTGCGGATGTGGGTGCTGTGGGTAACGTCTTGGGGCGCGCCCCAGTACTGTGCCACTGCTGTTCCACGGGAATCTCATCGAAGTATCTGTCCAGGAACTTTTCGATGGACTCCTGAGGATCGCCATGTATAGTTGACAACCCCAGTTCCTCGGGAACAGGTTGCATCGGTGGTTTGTAATCCATACGATGCCGGGTAGAGACAAATCGGGTATCGACAGGGGCCCGATCCATAGACAACGCGCCGCCTGTCTCATAAACCTCATGACTGTAAGTCACTCGCTGCTCATCCAGTTGGAGAAAAGCCAAGCTCGTACTGAGCCGGGGTTTGGAGAGAGTTACCAGGGAAAGCGATTCTTCCCCCAGTTCCTCTGACCCTGGAAGGGAAGGCTCGAAACCCTCTTTGGGGGCTATCGATCCTTCCACATAGTCTGGAGCACTCAATCCTTGCATGTTGGGGAACACCAAGGATCCACTATAATCCAACACAATGGTTTAGATGGAAAAAAAGAGTCTTGCCATAATGTAAGGAATTCCGAAAGAAGCAGAAATAAAAGGCATTGGTTCAAAGTCCGTTTATTCAGACACTTCAGAAAGCACACATACATGGGATGGCAAGACTGCCCGCTCCCGCCTAAACTACAGGTTATAAACGTTCCCCCCCTTACCACCCAGTCACAATCTCATGGGAACGGAATGCTAGTTTCAAACATCCAAGATAAGGCCACTAGCAAGGTTACTATAGCAGAATCTGGCTTCTCGCCCGGCCGAAGGAATTCTGTCAAGGCCGGACGGCAATCAGGAGGGCGAACTCAACCGGCATCTTTACAACCGGCACCCTTTACAACCGGCACCCTTTACAACCGGCACCCTTCACTATTCTGACTCCCCCAGCTCACATTCCCCCACTAATTGAGGTTGCCAGCTCCTGGAGATTTGGGGGCAGCCCTGGAGGGGGTAGAATTTGGGAAGGGAACTCAGCAGGAG
This sequence comes from Sphaerodactylus townsendi, assembly GCF_021028975.2. Taxonomy (NCBI): domain Eukaryota; kingdom Metazoa; phylum Chordata; class Lepidosauria; order Squamata; family Sphaerodactylidae; genus Sphaerodactylus; species Sphaerodactylus townsendi. The sequence goes on along the minus strand of NC_059431.1, from coordinate 108,048,143 downwards.
TGTGAAGCTATAGAGTCCATCATGTGAAGTCTCCAGAGGAGCTGATTCCTAGAAGCCAATTATACTTTTGGCAGAAATTCAGAATGGTAACCTTACTATTGTGGCTTCTCTGCCTCATCTGTCCACTCTCTCATTTGGATCTCCTGCATGGAACGTTAACCCTAAAACTGACCCCAGGCTATGGCTCGGTACACAGCATCTGTTCAGCATGCACAATATCCTAGGCTCAATTCCCAGCTTCATCAGCTAACGGGATGAAGCAATAGGTGATGTGAAAAACCTCTACCTGAGAATCTGGAAAGCTACTGCTAGTCTGAGCAGACAGTGGACCAATGATCTGGTTTGTATGTCAGGATAACAATTAACCATAGCTGTGTAGCACCAGCATCAACAGTGCATTGGTTTCATGGACCTTGAACCAAAGAATTTATGTTTCAGATCTAACTTATTCTTAACAGATCTCACTATACCCAGTAGTCAAAAGCCTTTAAACTGCATTTTTATCCATATTACTGGTCCAAAAAGAATCCCCCCCAAATGAAAGAGCAAAGCAGTTCCCTTGACCACAAGCTGCCAAAGAAGAGGGGACAATGTAAGCTCTGCTAGAGCCAATATTCTCTGCCCCCTCACACATTTCCAAATACTCTCTGTTCTATCAATCTATCAACATGAAAATGCAGAGGTTGGTGTGTTTTGCTTAAGCCCATGTAAGTGAACTTGTTTTCTTTTCTTTAACTTGAAAGAACTGGCAACATGGAAGGGGGGGTGAGGGGGAACACATGGATCGCAGAATGAGGAAGAAGCACATCTGTGAATGGAGGGAAGATCTCCGGGGCAAAGCTGTGTTTAATGGCAAATCTCCCCACTCTGGTAGCAAAGCAAGTTACAAGTCATGCTAAAAGTGGTCTCGCTTGCAGTGGAAAGAATGGAAAGTGAAAGTGGGGCTCCAGAAAGCATAAGAAATCTTACTGCAAGAGACAATAGCCCCCCCCCCCCCCCCATCATGCACCAAACACCTTGTGCATAATCGGCCAATCATTCTTCCTAGCAAACAAACATATTAAATCTAATTCACTGAAGTCTGGAGTACAATCCTATGCAGAACTACTCAAGTCTAAACACATTGAAAGGCAGACCTGGCAAAACAGTGACCTGAAAGGAATCTGTTTGAATTCAGAAACTCCATATTGGGACTGTATCTGAACTTGTGGGCAAGAATACCTCAAGAAGAAGAAGAAGAGTTTGGATTTATATCCCCCCTTTCTCTCCTGCAGGAGACTCAAAGGGGCTTACAATCTCCTTGCCCTTCCCCCCTCACAACAAACAACCTGTGAGGTGGGTGAAGCTGAGATTGCTCTGAAGAACTGTGGCTAGCCCAAGGTCACCCAGCTGGCGTGTGTGGGAGTGCACAGGCTAATCTGAATTCCCCAGATAAGCCTCCACAGCTCAAGCGGCAGAGTAGGGAATCAAACCCAGTTCCTCCAGATTAGAATGCACCTGCTCTTAACCACTAGGCCACTGCTGCTCCCTGCTGCTCAAGGACTCCCCCCCCCCACACACACACACACCCGCTCCCTGCTGCTCAAGGACTTCCACAACTTAAATCAGGAAACAACATTTAAATATGAACAACAGCACACCTGGGCAAAGCTCTTTTGTCTATATTTGTTAAACCTTTTCTGTGACTCATCTCCTTGTGACCATCTTATATTGTAATGGCCATTAAGGGTCGTTACCTGTATTGTCCAACAGCCAGCAAATCCCATCAAAGATAATGGGTCAGCCATCAGCTCAATGGTCTGATACTCAGAACTATCAACTCACCTGGAACAGCAGGAAGAATCCTTTGTTCAAAGATTTCCTTGGCCCCAAGACATGCTTTTCCCCTATAAAAAGCATGTCTCAGACCCTAGTCAGTTGTCCAATATTATCACGCCACCATGCTGGTCAGTAATGTTCCATCCACACAGATCATCCAGAGCCTAGCCATTAGGTCTCTGCTTCCTGGACATCACCTACAAGACTGGTAATATAATCTTTGATGTCCCATCCCTTACCTCTCTATATCCAAAACCTATCTTTCACCTCTAAATTATATCCTAGGAAACCTTGAATGCATGTGTTTTTACCCCAGCAACTGAGTGAGTGAGAATTTATTTTATTCCATTTGTTATTTTCCCAATAAAATTCTTTTAAAAAGAATTTATTTTTTTCTGCTGGTTTCTTATGGTGAGCTGAAGACTATACATAGACAATCTATATATAAAGAGAGAGATCAAGTTACCCAACGCTCCTCAAGCAACGCTAAGCGACCTTGTGCTCTATAGCTAATTTCCCCAACCAAAAAGGGTCATTGCGTCCCATAGTTTTGGGTAACATGAGCCCCTCAAAGGAAATAAATTACAATTTCATCCAAAATTAATAATTCATTTTAGTTATTTTGTTAGTTTTACCTGCTTTGATTTTGCCTTTACAATGTTGGGATAAACTAATCAGGAGCAGCAGTGGCGTAGTGGTTAAGAGCAGGTGCATTCTAATCTTGAGCTGTGGAGGCTTATCTGGGGAATTCAGATTAGCCTGCGCACTCCACCAGCTGGGTGACCTTGGGCTAGTCACAGCTTCTCGGAGCTCTCTCAGCCCCACCCACCTCACAGAGTGTTTGTTGTGAGGGGGGAAGGGCAAGGAGATTGTAAGCCCCTTTGAGTCTCCTACAGGAGAGAAAGGGGGGATATAAATCCAAACTCTTCTTCTTCTAATAAGTTAACTTAAGCTGCAGCCCCAATGTCAATTTGATGGTCAAGAGCAACTCACAACCAAAGAACAGCCTTAGCTTACAAAGATCAATTCTAGCTTTTTCAGTAAGAAAAGGCTTGATTCAAGATGAGAAGAGAGTCAGTTAAAGGCCAACAATAGAAAATTGTGCAACCCGTACAACTGTGGTTGCAGATGGCCCTATCTAACCAAGTCACAAGTTTCATTTCCATTGCCCAGAATCAAACATTTCTTCTGAAACAGGGAACTTTCCACATCAGTTACTATAGCTCTTTAGCTCCTACAGGCTAGCGAGTGCTTACTTACTAGTGGTGGGGAGACCAGATGGATCCCATTTTCTCTTTGTAGGATAGAATGCCCCCAGTACCTGAAATTCCCCTCTTGTGCAAGCAAGTTGTAGAATAATTCAATGGAAAGATGGATTCAGCCATTCGTTGTCATACATATTTCTTTGGAGAAGTCATCTACAGAATGAGTTCACCTGCTTTATTTACAGAAAAACTCCTAGCACAGAAAGATCTGTTCATCTCTAAATGTAATTCAGAGGGAGCAACCTTAAACAGATCATCTTAGAAGTATTAGAATTCAGTGGGATTATTCCCAAGAAAGTAGCCTTAGGCTGTTTCTAAATTAAAACACCATTTTTTGGGGGGGGCCTTCACACAGGCACCACTGCCAAATCAATGCAGTGGCGCTCCCCCCCCCCTCCAAAATGGCATTTTTGAACCTCGCTCGTGGAGCAAGGTTTTTGGAAAACGCCAGCTTTCATTCGGTGCCGAGCGAATGGCACCAGGTGGAAGCCGGCGTTTTTCCCGGTAGCCCTCCCAAATGGCTCTTACCTCCTGCCACCTTCCATCACTTTGTGGAGGCCAGGGGACACACCTCCTGGCCTCTGACCCCAGAGCCGTCGCTCTGGCCATGGGGGCGTGTCCCCTGGCCTCCACAACATGACGGAAGGCAACAGGAGGTAAGAGCCATTTGGGAGCAGTGCAGCCTGGGCAAAGGCTGCACCGCCGTCAGCACAGCCAGCAGTGTTTTTGGAATCAAAGAGGGGGGAAATGTGGGATTCCATGGAGGAAACGTTTGAATGTTTTAAAAGGTTTGTGCAGAACGGGTCTATGGTATGCAAAATGCCTGTGTTTCCTAAGAGTCTACCCCAATATTTGGACATGCCATTAGAATTTTAAACTTTTTCTCCCCTTTAAATGAAAGACTCTCATATGACATCACAAATTACTTTAAAAATATCCCTTAGTACCAAAAGCAGTTTGGTATGTGGCATGAAGGACCACTGCTCAAGAAAAACAATGGCAATTTCTTAATGTCTCTACCACAGTGACTAGCAACTAGTTATAACAGCTATGGAGTTTCTAAGAAAAATAAGAATAGGAATGATGGCTATAAATAAAACTCTTCACCTAGAAGCCAACTAACCTTTACAGAGAAATCCTAAGCAGGTCTACTAGGATTCCTATTCAGATTTTCTCAGCAGGGAAAGCTTTCTTTGAATTGTACTATTACTGTATTCAATGTGCATCGGAAGAGCCTAAAAAAATGCTTCATGGTGAGGGTGGGTTGATATTTTTCATTGTTGTCGAAAAAGTACTAGTTGTAGCAGTACTGTTTTTGCTACCCAGCCCTCTGCATGTTTACTCAGAAATAAGTCAACAAACTTGAACTATAATAAAGAAACTGCTAATTCATACTGAAGATGTCCTAATATGATCATGAAATCTGATGGTGGTGGTGGTCACTCTTTTTGATATTGCAAAATATTGTATCTGTCAGTGAAAATATTGTGACATCACAATCAAAGAGCAAAAGGATGTCATAAGGTCATTTACATTATATCTCTCTGATGCTACATAAACCATGGGTGTGTCCTATTCCCCCCAATAACATAATAAACAGACACTGAGCCCTGCAGAATTAGGGGGACAAAATTCCATTTCCAGGATCACTTTCAGAGGTCCAGGAGACAAGCCAGTCATATGATTTATTTTCATACAATGTCTGAGATGGAAAACCTGGATGGCGTAAAGGTATCCCAAAGCAAATCTTTGGCAGGGGGGAGGCATGGTGGCTCTCAGCAGCCCTATTTGAAGAAAACAAAGCTAGACCTCTTAATTTTTCCATGCAGGATTTTATCATTTGTGTGATAAAAAAAACTCAGTTGCAGCCCAGTCCCCTGGGGATCTCTGAGTAGCTGTGGTTCACAGAGTCGTAAGGACAAAATGGAAGAGAGGAAAACAATGTAAACCACTTTAGGTCCCCACTGTGGAGAAAGGTGAGGCATCATTGAAGTAAGTAAATAAATCTGACATCCTCAAGTACCCCTCTCCAACTTTCTGTAGTTAACTTTTAGTGTCGATGCTACAAGTGAGTCCTTATTTCAGGAGATGGATCCATTTCTAGTATCAAGACAGTTATTTCTTCAGATCCGCTTGAAAAATATCATAAGGCAGAAGCAGTTCTGATTGCAAAATTTCACAGAGCTCAAAATCTTACATAATCGGTTAGCTTTCATAATCAGTCAATGGCAAACCTACAAAAGTCCAAGCAATTTTTTAAAAAACATATATTGTGGGATTAAAAGTTGGGGGATGGGGAGTAGTCAGGGAGTACTTGTTTAAAGTTAGCTCTGATCAGCACCAGAGACAATGATGTTAGTGTGACCGGAAGGGTTGATCTACGGTAAATTAAGATTTATGCACCGTGTTACAAAAGGGGAAGCTGCTTGTCCGAGCAGTTTCTTTCCCCTCTTCCTTTGGCAAGATCAAGACATTTGTTTTGAAAGTGCAAGAAAAAAAGCAACCATTCGAAAGACTGAGGTCATTTCCAGATAACAAAAATGAGGCCAAATGAAACAAAATAAAGCAAAAAAATGTGTTGATATGCTATTAGATGCCAACTACCGGTTAGGAGTCAAACAATAACAGTTTTTGTTTCTCTAAGGCCATTTATTCACTTGTGGTCCCCTTTGCACCGACAGTACATTCCCTTCAGGTCTGATTCTCAATTACACACACATTTTCCCCTCTTCAGCAGTCACCCTGCCTTCAGATCAGAGAACCCCTGGTCTTCCGAAAGTTCTGAAAGTGCAACTTTTCCTCTCCCTTCACAGGGAAAGCAGAGAAGATCAGCATGCATTTAGCTTTCTTCAGGTTTTTGTTTTGTTTTTTGCTCTGCCCTGCCCACACCACAGCAGTTCCTCCAACTCTTTGGGCTACCATTTCAGAAGGATCAGAAGGGCTTTTTTATTATTTTCATGCTGTCAAATTGGCAAGAAATCCACATGTTCTAACAATCTAATGTTAGACAAAGAAGATGGGGGGGAGGGGCAGTAGGCAGCCTTCCCAAATGCACAGAAACAACATGGAAGCGGAAGTGGAGGGATGAGCAAAATGGTGGATCAGCTCTGCTAGGGGCACTTCCCAGCAGGATAATTGCTGTGCAAACTAAAAAATGTGGGGAAACCTCACTGCTAAGCAAACAGTCATGGGACAATTAGTGGATGCATAAATGCCTTGAAAGTCTTTCTTTCAGTAACTTTTAAGTTTCTGTAAGATGCACGGACAGTGCGTTCAAGTTTTTATTCAGCTCATTTGGGGTTTTTTAAAGGGTTTTAAAATTATTTATTATCTTTAGTTGGCTCCAAGATGTATGGAACTTAAAAGGTCCGTATCAGCACCCTGATTTGGGCACAGAAGCAAATTGAGAGCCAATGTACATGGAAGAGGAGTGGAGTGATATGGTCCCTGCTCAGGGTTGCCAATCTCCATGTGGTGGCTGGAGATCTCTCACTAGTACATCTATTACATCTGACCCCCAGATCAGGTGCCCAGATCAGTTTACCCTGTGAAAATAGCCACACTGGAGGCTGGATTTTATGATATTATATCCACATTGAAGCCCCTCCCCTTCCCAAATCCCACCCTCCTCAGGCTCCACCCCCAAGTCACCAGGTATTTCCCATTCTGGAGATGGTAGCCCTATGCCTGAAATTCACATCAATCAACATTTTGGCTGCAGCTATACAAACTGTGGCTTCTAGACAGTCTCAAGGAAAGTTCCACATAGAAGGCAAGCTGTAGTCTAATATAAATATTACTTGGGCATGCATCACAATGGCAAAATATTTTCCACCCAGGAAGGGCACCAGCCAAAGTGCTGGAAGGCACTTTTGTCTGTACTGCCACCTCTCTATCCAATAGAAGACTTGGATCCAGCAGCACCTTTAAACTACAAACTTGCTCATTTAGCACAATGCAATCCCATCCAGTAGCGACTCCATTTTGTTGGGATTAAGTTTCTGTTTGCCAACTATCATTCATTCCAAGCTGCCTCCAGGTACCTGTTCACAGCTTTCATAGCCCCCCTGGGATCTGCTAGAGAGCAAGATAGATCTGAGAGTCATCTGCATATTGGTGGCAATTTAGCCTAAATCTCTGGAGGACCTTTGTAGCATAGATGTTGAAAAGAATAAGTTGGACTCTTGTGGGAACCAGTAGGCCTGGCAGCAGGGGGCAGGACAGCAGTTCCTCAGCACTGCCTTCCAAACCTAGCTTTCAAGTAGGATCAAAAGCATGACAGAAGAGTGCCTCCCACCCCAGCTTTAAACAGTGCTTCAGGACACTATGACTGTTGGTATCAAAAGCAACTGGAGGGTCCAAAAGAATTAGCAGATTGCATTCCCCTGCACATCTCCCAGTACAGGTCATTCTCCCGGGCAACCGAGGCTCTTTCATTTCTATGACAAGCCTGAAATCCAATTGGAATGGATCTAAACAATCTGCTGCATTCAGGAATCCCTGAGGCCCCTTCCGCACACGCAAAATAATGCGTTTTCAAACCACTTTCACAACTGTTTGCAAGTGGATTTTGCTATTCCGCACAGCTTCAAAGAGCACTGAAAGCAGTTTGAAAGTGCATTATTCTGCGTGTGCGGAATGAACCTGAAGTTGCCCGGGCACCACTCATTCAATCACCACACTCAAGAATGGTACATTTTGAAAAAATGGAAAGAATCATGGATAGTATGAATAAGATAAAGATTGAAAAATATGTGAAACTGGAAAGAAAGGTAATACTTAAATGGTATAGAACCCCAATACAGCTAGCTTATATGATTAAGGGATTGAGCCCAAGATGTTGGCATTGTGGGGAACAGGGAGCATACTACATCCATAAGTGGATAGAATGTAAAGAGGTAAAAAAAGTTTGGGGGGAAAAGTTTGAAGTATATATAGAACAATTAGTAAAAGTGAAAATCGATATAAATAATGATTTATTAATGGTAGGAATAATATAAGATAAAAGGGTAAATAGAACTCTGGGACCAATGTACAAAATTATGATTAGAGCTGCACATGCAGTGATAGCATTGGGCTAGAAAGATAATAAGAAATGGACAATCTCAAAATGGTTGGGATATGTATGGGAACAAATACAGTTTGAAATGTTTAAGATGATGGCAAAAAACATGCCATGGCAAGAGAAATTAAGAGACATTACGAAGATATGGACAATGTTTGTGACCTGGATGAGAGAAGCTGGATTTAACAAAGAATTCTGGAAGAAGAGAATACGAAGAATGGATCTTCTGCTGCTTGCTTGAACAACAGAGGAAAAAGAAGAGGGGGAAGGAGGGGAAAGGGGGGAAATGTATAGTTAGAAAAATGTATGGTATGTAACTGTTATATAAACATTCTATACAATTAAAAAAAAATTAAAAAGAATGGTACATTTGAGAGTGGCCAGTAGTTATTCAACTCTCCAGGGTCCATGGTAGGTTTCTTCAGGAGTAGATGCACCCCTGCCCACTTCAAGGCAGAAGCAATCACATCCTCTCAAGGAGGCAGACCAGTATCCCAATCCCAGCAGGTTTAAGCTACCAGGAGAGGCAAGCAGGTGGCAGATTTCAAACTTCCAAAAATCTTGTCCACATCTTCAGTCTGGACATGCAGAAAGTTACCCACCCCATACTATCTCAACCTAGCATAACAAGAGGGAATTTTGCTATAATCTGTATTAAAGGTACGATTTTTCAAATGCTGAACTTTCAATATTCTACTCTCCCATTCTTTTTTGCCTCTCTTGGATAGTAATTATTTTGATGCAAGCAACTTGTTCCTTGTTGCTTTATGCTATACACCCAGGGCATCAAAATACAATTCTAAAATTATTCAGTTCAGTAATTGCCATCCTGAATGGAGCAAATTCTCATATAAATAAGCCCACACATAATATCCCTCATATAGTCCATGGCCAGAAAACGGAGCTTTCCAGATGGTTGGCAAAGATTCATTTTTTAAGTAAAATCTTTACTGTCCAACATGTGTCCAATGAACCCTGTCATCCTGGCAGGCCGGACCTCCTAGGCAGCTGCTGCTTTAGGCTAAATGTATACTTGCCATGCCTATCTCACCAGGGGGAAATCTGAAGCTCCAAAGGAGTATTCATACATCATTAATTCTTGAGCTTCAAAACCATATCATCTTGGGATGGCTAATCCCCAAAAACATTAGGTTCCAGTTAAGGGTTGGACCCAGACTAAATTTTTCACTCACACCAAGGTTGTTTCCGCATGGGCAGAAAATAACGCCATAGGGACGGTAAAAACACCGTCCCAGGGCACTGTATTGCAGCAACACCATGCTCACACCCTCCAAGCGGTGCAAAGATGTCGCTTTTGAAACTCACTCCTTGAGTGAGGTTTTTCAAAAGCTGTGTCTTCCAGCCAGCGCGGTGCAAAGTGCACCAGCACGAGGGTACCGCTTTTGGCCCCTTTGGTTTCCCATTTACTTATCTCTCCTCCCTGCATAGCTCTGGACACCTGGAGGGACACGACCACGCTGTCCTCCGACCCCCAGAGGTTAGAGGGCAGTATAGGAGTGTCCCTCCAGCTGTCCAGAGCTGCGCAGGGTGGAGAGGTAAGTAAAGAAGACAACCCACAGGTGGCTCCATGCAAAGCTGCCTCTGCAGGTCGCAGCAGCTTCAGGGTCACCTACCCACATGAATTATGTTGGTGGAGAGCCGTTTCCTTCCACTGTGCAGAAATGGCCCGAGTCACCTTTCTCAGTGAAACAGAACATTCCTGCTTGCTGCCTCTACTCCATCTATCTGAAATGGGGATGGAGCTGAACCCTCAGGAACAGTATAAGGGACAAATGAAGGGTCTGCAATAGGAAGAGGGAATTGATAAAAATTCGCCCACCCCTTCTGTGAACAGAAAATTTAATCTGGATATTGTTCACGATAGTGACTTCTGTTATCGTACCTGACAAAGTTTTAAAAAACTATTCCCTGAATTCAAAAACAGTGAGTAGTGTTATTTTTTCCTCCATGGCTGGAGCAAACCCTAGACTAGTTTTTTATTTCTGGATGTTTTCTGAACCAGGATTAAGGATGGAGAAATCAGTGCTACTTACCCTGGAGACCCTACAAGGAAAGGCTAAGGGACTTGGGAACATTTAGTTTGGAGAAGAGGAGATTGAGGAGAGACATGATTGCTATCTTCATGGATCTGAAAGGCTGTCACTTAGAGGAGGGCATGGAGCTGTTCCTGTAGGCAGCAGAGGGTACAACACACAATGATATGGGTAGAAAGACATTAAGAAGATTTGTTGTTCTTGTTGTTGAAGTAAAAGCAATTCAGCAGTGGAATCATCTGCTCAGGGAAATGGTAAGCTCCTCTTCTCTGGCAGTCTTCAAACAGCATCTGGACAAACACTTATCAGAGATGCTCATTCATTCAGCCTTTATTGGCATTTATATCAATACAAAGCACAAAAGTGCAAAACATGTAATCAGTTCGTAGAACAGAACCATCCACAAAGCCATTACAATAACTTATAACATTTATCTGTAGCTCCTAACAGAAACTTGGCAACTCTTTCACAAACATCAGCCATATAGTTGTTGAGGAGAAAATGTATCAGTTCAACCCCTGCAATATTCCTTTTTTCTTCAAGGATAGGAAAGATCAATCTTTCACGCAATGCTCTGCGAGTTGGACAGACAAATAGAATGTACTGAGCTGTTTCAACAGCTCCCACTGCACAGGGGCATTCTCTCTTATCTAATACTATTCTCTCAAATCTCCCAAATAACATAATAGATGGAAGGGGGTTAAAACTCATTTCAGAGGAGAGATAAATATTCAGCCATTTTGCCTGGTGATAATTTCATTCCTAAGGAGACAAACTCGTGCTATAGCATTACATAAACCCAACTCACTAGATTTAAAAGCCCGAAAGATCAAAATGGAGAGTCCCCCTATGGATCTGCCATGGTCTTTTTGGCAGGAAGAATATATGTAGTAAATCCATTAATATTAATGGGAGTGATGGTCCAGGTTTCTTGCAGTAGAATGATATCAAAATATTGCAAATAGTTACAAATCTCAATATTATTAGTCTTATTCCCCCATCTAGCACTGTTCCACGAGATTACTTTAATATCATCAGAGGGTTCGTTAGCTGGACTTAGACGAGCTGATGCATCTGGATCCTCAATAGGTAAGTCAATGTTATGCTGTCTATATCCATTATTGGATCCTTCTGCAGTAACTGAAACCTGTTGACTACTTGTCCGATTCTTTGTACGATTTAATGGTTGCTCTAAAGTAACAGATGTACGTAACCTTTTTGGTTCAGCCCCCATGTGTCTCGTTGACAGCCAATTTAGGGTGAGGCATATGGATTTCAACTTCAATATGATGTTCTTTCCTTTCCAACGGAAACTCATTAGGAATCTTCCTGTGCATATCTTTTGGTTCTATTAGGTTTTCCAACTGGTTCTTTAGGTTTTCCAACTGGTTCTATTAGGTTTTCCAACTGTTGGATATTGATCTGTTCATTTGAAATTGATTGAAGCCATTCTTTAGTTCTTTCTAATTTGTTAGTTATTGCAGTCTGTTCCTTTTATGAAATTTCTTTATAGGCTTCAAATACTTCTCCCTCAAAGATCAGATCATCTGTTAGAGATATTGAAACCAGGGATACATTTTTTGAGGTTTGATGAAAAAGACTCTGTTGTTCAATAAAATTCAAAATGTTTACTTGATCCAACTCTAAAAGCTCTTGGGGCCACGTTTTTCCTGTGGTTTGGCCACATGTCTCGTTCTGCAATATTAGTTGGAGATGCTCTAGATTAATCCAGCATTGAGCAGGAGGTTGGACTACATGGGCCTGGATGGCCCTTTCTAACTGTAAGATTCTATGGCCCACAGAATTGACTCATGTCAGTCCCTTCATCTGAGCATCTTGAGGGCACAGCCAAATAGCTGAAGTAGTATGTGATCTCATGCCACTATGGTCACAGATAAGATCCTCCAGTGGAGATATGTGGAAGTGATGCAGTCCAATTATTTTTTGTCACACCATCAGTACCAGCAAGAAACAGCCAATGTGGTCATCCCAATTCACATCTATGAAGTAAACCACTGTTCTATGATTTTCAAATTTGAACACAGGCATTACTGAATCAGTTTAGAATAGTCACCTGGTCAATTCCTTCATGGAGCAGATTTCACATGGAGGCTCCACATGCCTTGGTGAATTGATCCCTCAGATGCTCTTTATAGTCCCAGAAGAAATTGTACCCAATAAGAACTCTGAGTATTCACTGTGGGAATTGAAGTTGTTCTTTCCTGGACTGATACATTCTTTCCTCCTCTAACCCCCCCACCCCACCAAATTGGCAGAGCTGAAAAGTTAAACCAGGAAATGTTCAGGTTTTCTGTGGATTTCTACAAGTCAGGGTGGTGTCATGGTTGGAGTGTTGGACTAAGATCAGGAGAGCCGAATTCAAAACTCTACTCTGCCATGAAGTATGTTAGGTAATCTTGGGCCACCCTTCATACAGGGTTGCTGGGAGGATAAAATTAGAGCCAGAGAACCCTGAGCAAATGAGAGTTTCTTTCTTTCCTACAAATCAATATCCCATACTATGGTTTCATCTGTATTTAGAATCCAAGTTCAAGGGCTAAAAAAACAATCTTGGTACGTATTAAGTGGCTCTGTTTCTCAGCTGCTGCTCTCCTCAGAGTATGTTTTGGATTATTGGCTGCTCAGATATTGAAGATCCCTGCCTAAGGATCTGGATCTCTGTCTGGAACCTCTTGGATAACTATATAGATATACAGCCACACTTCACCTTTTGGTCTACCGTTTTCCTTCAGTGATACCCATTGCACATAGTACCTGTGAGCTTTTGAAATAAATGTTGAATATTACTATTACATGGATGATCCTATTGTCATTATTCAATATACTATTTCTGACTTCACTGTACTTAAGTTCTCAGTAATTCTTCCAAAGTTGTTCTAGGAGCTTCACAAATTTTGTCAAAACACCCCTTCGTAGCCATTTCTGCATGTGTATGAGATCACTCAGATGGGACACATTCCCTTTAAGTGGGTTAAACATGGGCCAGCCACATGAAGGAGTGAGAAGTAAAAGAAGCAAACTCCTCCTTACACTCACACTATCCCAGCCTGAAGCTGGAACTAGATTAGAAAGTGCACCACGTCAATCACGCAGATACACATCTATGGTACATCTCTCCCTGAACACACATGGAAACTCAATTCTTATGGTTCAATTTCTTCTCCTAGTTTTAAGGAGAAACAGCCCTTTCCCATCAAGCTGGATGAAAAGAAAAGCATTCTTAAAATTCTGATCCTGGGTCCTGACCACCTGAAGGAGCACCTGCCCCTAAATAAGCTTCACATTCCTGTTTTGATAGAAATTGTATCTGGTAGGGAGAGAGAAGCAGGAGTTCCTCAGTTATCAGCTTTAAACACTCCCCAGTGGCATTCAAAGACACAAAAATCTATAAGAGGTCCTCCTCCACAAAGAATACTAAATGGTTTGGGGCTCTTCTGTTTATCAAAAAAAGAGATCCTTAAGCAGATATGTAATAGGTTTACACAAGTACAACAAGGACAATATACAGAAAGTAGCAAGAACTTTTGTCTTTCACTGTCATGATATTGCAAATTGTGTGTTTGTGTTCCATTCCCCTGACCCCCGTGAGCAGCAGAATGATTCAGCACAGTCAAAAGGAGGTGCTTCTGTACATTGCTTCTGTCATTAATTTGTGGACCTCACTGCCACAAGATGCAGCAAAGGCTTATATGGCTTTACATTAGATGGCTTTGCATTCATGGAGATGACAAAATGGATCTCTACGTTCGCAGCCATTGCATTTCTAATACTAGTTGCTGGGGAGGGGCACTTGAGTCCCTCTGCCCTCCTGATCAGCTTTTCAAAGGTCTCCAGTTTGCCACTGGGGAAAATAAGATGATGTTGGACTAATAGATGGACTTTGGTCAGTGAAGCTGCTCATTAGGTTTATTTTTTTTATTTAATATAATAAAAATAACAAACTTTTAATAGGCATTAATAAAATACAGAATCGAAAACAATCAATACAAACATCTGAAATACAGAGGATCAGCATACCACAACCTGTCCCAAGAATTTTTTTTATATTTAGGCTGCTTTCATTGGCATTTCAGCATCAGGTTTTATCTTCACATTGGAAACGGCTCTGAATTTTATTCTTCCATGTTTTCTTTTTTCCTAAATCTGCAGGACATTTATTAAACTAGTGAGGCAAACCATCCGTCTTTGGAGCGGTTGATTTTATATTATCTCCATGTGAATGGTTCTATATGAATAAAAGCGCACACACTCTGCTAACTTGCGCTAGTTGAAATTGTCACATTAAATACATTGTGATTCAAATATTACAACTGGACAGCAAATAAACACTCATAAAAACAGATTGGCTTGAAGAGCCGTTTTAGTTTTAAAAAGTGGAAGCGGGATTTGTAAACCAAAAACCAAAAAAAAGAAGTTTTTCGTTTGCATCTTTCTCGTTTCCTTCCACCCAGGAGGGCTCCTTCTTTATGCAGGAGCAGCGCCGGGCTCGGGAGCTTTTAACGGTTTCTAATCCTGGCCGGCCGTCTGACATCACCCCATTTCTCGTCTGCTGATATTTCGTACAAGCCTCGCATTTCCTTTGCATTTTCCAAGCCGCCAATTACTCCGACAAAACTTGTGTTTAGAGAGAGCGCGCTCCTCCCCCCCCCCGCCTCCTCCCTCCCCCCTTCTTTCCACTGATGTTTTTCTGGCCCGTTTCCCAACCAGGCTGCATTCCCTCAAATCTGCACAGCGCCAAGGGTTAAGCTGGACCAAGCTATTAGCAAAGAATTTGGGAGGGAGGAAGGGGGCAGCATGCGTAAACGCAACAGCGGGAGGAACTCTTTTCATTGACTTCAGCAGCACGTGATCAGGAAGCCTGGCCCTTTTCCACTTCCCCTCCCGACTGAAAGGAAACATTGTGCAGCCCTCGCTGTAGTCCCGGCTGCCGGTGGGATGGCCTTGCGCGGTGTTACGTAGGAGGATAAAAATAACCAGGATATTTAAGGCTGGCTGTGGAATCCCAGCGCAGGCAGAGGCTGCCTGGTCAGTTTACTAGCATGACCGCGGCGGCTCCAGCGAGCAACTGCGCGCACAAACAGAGCAGAGCCCTGCGCTGTCCTGTGATGCAACTGTCAAATCCTCCTGCCGACGTGTTTGGCACGCAAACGTGTCTCGAAGGCCCCTGGAGTGGACCTCGAGGATGCTGTTTTTTAAAATGTTTTCTTAGGAACACACACCAGCCCCATCTAAACGCGAAAAAGACTGCTTGCTCAGTTTTATGTGTTTTGCCTGCAAGAGATGGGTGAGGGGACCCGATAGTCCAAAGCTCGACTCAGATCAGCTTTGGATTCTTCTTTTTTTTCAGTTTATCAAGTTATTATAACAACCTAGATTTTTTTGTTCTGTGCAAACAAGTGCTAGAAACTGCCCCGCTAGCTGAAGAATTAAAGGGTGTGAAGACAGATGGATGTCGGCTGATGTCTTCCAAGTCTGCAGCATAAAGCAGAGCACGGCTTGGGAACCAGAGATTTAAAGTTAGTTGAAAGGCAAACCCAGTTTGTTTAAGGTGTTGGGTGATCATAAGCGGACAAACCGTCAATTCAGCACAGAGTCCCAAAGAAGAGAGTTTTGATTGCTCATCTGAAAATACACATATTGACAATTCAGGTGGATACATGTGTCGTGATTTGATCCAAAGTGCAGAGTCAGTGGGCTTAGAAGAGTGTAACTCTGCTCGGGATCACATTGTCAATGATGTAGAATCAATCAGTAAAATCACCGCAGCAATCGCAGAAATTTGGGGGCATGGTTTTATTTTCAAAACAAAAGAAGGCTACACATTCATTTCATGAAGTGTAGCACAGAAAGAAAAGGGGGTAACGCACTTTGCTTTTTTTGTCTTTCCGCAGTACATTCCTTTGCTGCTTTTTGAACGTGTAAGCTTCCCTCAAGCAAAGTGAAACACAGGGATTGCTGGCAAGGGGACACCCTATTCTATTTAGGAGGTGGGGGGGGACTACCTCACAAGGGCCCTACTGACAATGACAGTTCCCACCTAGACTGGAATCCTTCACAAGCCAGAAGGGCTGGGTTGCCGTGTGCCTGCTGGTAAACTCACTGCAAAACCCTGTGAATTTCCAGTGATTTCTAGAGCATTGTGATTACCTTCACCCACACATCCCTGGCCTCCTCAGGCCTGGCAACTGTCAAGGTGATTGCCCTCCTAAAGGACAAAAGCTGAATTTGCCAGCCCCTTAAGAGCAATCCTAATCAGCACTGCTTGCCAAAAGGGTTCCAAGTTTACAATAGTAAACTAGAGACCTCCTCTTTAGTTGAGCTGGCAATGAGCTGAAAATGACCTGTAATTCCAGGGGATCCCCAGTTCTCATCTGGAGGCTGGCATCCCTAGCAGCTGTCAGTTTTCCTCTTGGGTCAGGACAAACTCAGATATCTATCGGTGAAAACTACTCACAAGTGAGAACTCTTCTCTCCACCACTCTGTTGAGGTCTTCATAGTATTTATCATAGGCCGTTTCTGCACAGCCCCCCAGGCGCCTCCACGCCGGCAAGAATTCTGCCGGCATGGAGGCGGAGGCCGTTCGCATACAAGCATGCGGACTGCCTCTGGAGAGGCCGGCAGGCGGCAGGCGGCTCCGCATGGAGCCGCCTCTTCCCCCCTCCCCGTCCGACTCACCTTGTCCCCGTCGTCGGCCTGCTGGCCGTCGAAGCCCCACCCACGCTGCCCTCCGACCTCCAGGGGTCGGAGGACAGCGTGGGCGGGGCTTCGACGGCCAGCAGGCCGATGACGGGGACAAGGTGAGTCGGACGGGGAAGGGAAACAGCGTGTTCCCGGCGGTGCTGTTCGCACCGCGCCGCCGGGAACATGCTGTTGAGGGAAAAACAACCCTTTAAAGGGTTGTTTTTCAGGGCGGCTTGACGCCACCCTGGGGGAGGGGGAGCGACGCCAGGTCGGCGCTGCTGCTTAGCAGCAGCGCCACCTGTGCGAATGGCTCCCTGGGAACGGCGTTTTTACCGTTCCCAGGGCGCCATAAACAGGCCGTGCGGAAACGGCCATAGCAAATTTCTCAGCGGATAACTCAAAGGTGAGGTCTAAATTATTAGCTCTTCTTGAGTATTGATGCTGACACCAGCTTTTTTTTTTTTAGAAGAGTCGGGTATAAAATGCCAAAAGAAAAGTTTAAAATGTGTATGATTTAATAGTATGGTTTAAAGCAGAATTGGGAAATTTTGCTTATGCATAAATTCCCATTCTAAGTGACATCATTAGAGCAGTTGCTACATCTGGTAGACAGCACTTCTGTTTGGGCTGCAGGCATGTCACATTGCTAGGATACCAAAGGAAGAGGCTAACTAAGTTCCCTCAGCCTTGCCACACTCATTTATATTTATATCTCATTTATATCTTACATTTCTACCCTGCCAATCTCCCAAGGGGACTCGAGGCGGCTTACATGTGTACATATAATAAAACAGTACAATAATATAAAAACCGTATAAAAGATATAAACATTAAAACCAGTTACTAACAAGGTAGCATAAAACCTGCGTAAAATCATAAAAGAGCAGATGTGCATGCTACACCCAGACGAAGGCCATGGGACAATATTTTTAAAAGGGGGTGCCCGGCTGGGCTGGCAGAAAAGGCCTGGCGGAACAACTCTGTTTTACAAGGCCTGCGGAACTGAGACAGACTCCACAGGGCCTGGAATATTATCTTACAAATACATTTTTGGAAAACACTGAGAACATGAAAGAAGCTGGGTTTGAGAGTAGACCTATATAATTCAGAAAGTAGGGTGGGGTGACTACTTTCCTCTCCCACCTGTGAGAATAGAAACTTGCAGATAAAACACATTTTCTCTTCCTCCCATAATGCCAACAAAAAGGCAGTTGTCACTTCTGAGATGTTCAAAAGTAGCTCCAAGTTTAGCATGAGTCCCAGTAACATGGGCACTACTCTTCCAAATGCTCCGGACAAATATTTCTCCTCAAGAACTTCTTCCGGACCTATGTGCTTCTCCAAAAATATGTCTGAAAAGAAGTGTGTGGACAGGTTATCCCAAAAAAATTTTTCTTTTGGCAGTTTCTGGAAGACAACTTGCCTATCTTGCGAGTTCTTTCTTTGGTCACAGGGGACCTTTCCTTCTGAGTCTCAGGACCCTGACAGATATCAGCAAAGTATTTCTGAGCTCTAATTCAGCAGGATGTTTCTTCTCTTCTGATATGACACAGAGGCTAGGCACCCCCAGCTGCTTTCTCGGTTGGTTTTCCACCCAGGATGGGGGGGGGGGATGATACTGTCCACTGCTTTGACTTGAGACTGTTTGTGAGTGGTGGAAGGAAGGAAACCATTTGGGCTGTTGTAACTTATGCTTCAGGAACACCTCTCCCCAAGCAATAGTATGCAGGGAATCCTCTTTCCTGTGATTATTTTTTCTTCTCCTCAAATCTCATGGAAATAAGGAAATGGCAAGAAAATATGATCATTTTAATGTTGTATCTGAAGAAATCGTTCTGTTGAGAAAGTCAGACTATAAATCTTGAACACAAATAAGTCACAAAAACTCTTTTAACTAGGAAGATAGATATGTCTTCTCAGTATTCTAGCAGTCTGACCCTGATTGTAGCCAAGTGCAGGAACTATTCCTGGTGGGCTAAGCATCTCCATGGCACTTCAGAAGAGCTATATTTTTCTAGTACATTATTTATGGCACAACTGTCATTGAAAAATCAAATGGTCCTTGTTGAAATAAATATTTTAAAATATTCCTGACAAACCTACCTTACCTCTGGTCAACAGCAGGAAGTGTTTAGTTGTCATCTTTATATTGGTTGATTCCCCACTTCAAAAATGGAACCTGATTCAAACCGGTTTGAAAAGAATCAGGAGCTTTTGAGCACGGATTCATGCTCTCCACTGCAGCTTCTACCCCCTTGCTCCTAGAAACGCAGCAGCCACGCAGGATTCCCCACTGCCGGTGGATCAAACGTGCGATCCGCTATGGGGCTATCCTGATTGGCTGCCGCGTTGTCATCTATGTGCTTAATGCCCATCCTGAAGAAAAAACCTGCTCCCCACACAATCCTCCCTCTGTATTACAATCTAGCTACGTATCAATCAGTATCTCAGTCTTATTTTTTGTTATGGAATAACATTCAAGGGACAAGAAAAAGATTACTATTTATTAACTTGAGCTGTTTTGGCACATAGCAGGCAATTGTCAGAATATGGATGAAATGAGTGGAACACCAACACTTCTAGGGTTTTGAAACAAGGACACGGGGTGAACTGAAAAAAATGGCCCAGGAGCTGGCCGAACAGTTCCTGCAGGGCTACCAATTAGAAAACTAGCAAGGGTTATGGAAAGTGGCAATTAGTGATACCAATCTCCTTTGTCACTGATGGATCTGAACCGAGTCAGCCCTGAAACACTGGCCAGACTTCAGGGCTTGGCTCAGTGGCCCTCTAGGAAAGTGTCCTAATGAAAATGTTCCTCCTTGGTGGTTCAGCTATGGAGCGTATTGTCTTGATCATCTCTAAGCCCAATGAGACAGAAGACAGAGAGAAGGAAGATACACTTCAAAATTAAAACAGAAAAAGACAATGCAAATGAAAATAATTGTAGTGGCTAAATTGTACCACTACAATTTTAGGAAATCATGCTCTCCTTGAACTGAAAAGATCTTAATGATCTATTATGAATAAGTTCTTATTTACAGTAACTCTTCTTTTGCATCTGAACAGGGGCCCATTACCTTAGGTTTCATCTAGATGTTCTGGGGTATCCCGGTTTTAAGGTTTCTTCTTTTTATGGATATATCAGCCCAGTCCACATGGCAGATTTACATTTACACTTGTGCAGAAGCAACTAAGGCTTCAAACAGCCACCATACCATCAAGTCATGAATAGCCCATATCAATACCACTGGAATGCAAGCATGTTATTTGCTCAGCTAGAGATATATGTTTGCTTGAACCCAATAAGGAAATTACACACAATTTCCTGTCCCAAAGTAGTTCATATATTTTGAAGTCCTAAGACATGCTATATTATAATTCAACAGGGCATTCTTTATCTACTCAAGAAGACCTGCTTGTGTTTGTTTGTGTCAAGGAATATCTATGCTGTGATTTTTGGCTTACACTACTCTGGAGGAAATGAAGATATGTAAGAAAGAAGATGCTAACTGGGGCTTCTCATTTTCAAACGTTCAGAGGCAGGAAGGAGGCAGTGTTTGAAGGAAAGCTGTGTGGGAAACACACTTCCCTATATCCATTCTGGCAACTTTGAGTTGGACGATGACCAGATTTTTTATTAAAACTGCCTCATAAGTTGCAGTGGTGCTCAAAAAAATACAATAACTGATCAAATGTTAATGACTTCAATCTGTTTCCACTGTAAAAAAAATCCCCAACCCTTTGAGGGGAAAATGAGTTGAGTATTCTCAGACACCTCTAACAAAGCTGCTTGAAATTCTGGGAATTTGGTATTCAGAACAAATATATTCCTACTTTTTAACCCAATCCAGGTTATGTTCTTGAATGGGACAATATGCTACTGCATAGTTATCTGGGACTGGTAATGCGAAGATACTAACTTCGCATGAAAATTCTTGTGCACTGCTCTGTCACTCCATTTCTACAAGCACCTGTAGTCAGAATTCAAATGATGGTTCTACATTGCCCTTAATATAGTGCTACAAGAATGGTACCAGCATTCCCGCTTTCTTCTCACCTACTCCGTTTCATCAGTCATAATTGCCTCTTCACCTCCTGCCCCCTGGCCTTCTTCTCTTCCACCCCAGCAATACATTTTGGGGTTTGGTAGGAAGAGAACTTTTTTTTTAATTGCATGTCTGTGCAAGCACAGCTTCCATTTCAACAGTTTCCCTTTCAGCAGTTTCCATCTTTATATTCCTCCTTTCTTTTCACTCCCTGTTAACATTTCTCTGCTTAATTAGTTACTTCCTGAATTAGTTAATTCCTGATTTAGGCCATAATTATTGCTTCTTGTCGTAGAGTGGGGAATTACTTTATTTACTGCTCTTTCTCTCTCTCCCCCCTCGGTCATTTTTCTTCTTAAAGTTTTATATTACTATAATTGCACTATCATCATAATAATAACATTATACTGAGGACTGGCTGCAAAGGGAAAAGCAGTAGTTAGTTCTTCCTGCCACCTCTATTAACGAACACAAACCAATAATTGAAGCTAATTCAAGCATATGAACAGCAAGTAATTAATTAAAGTAGAGAAAGCAGCTATAAGGGAATAGAATATCAAGAAATTATAATCCCCAAGTTGCATCCCCATCTAGACTGGGCAGGATGATACTTCAATTGTTTTTTAAAATATATATATATTTAAAAATCACAATAAATGAGATCTGAAATAAAAATCCAAAAGGACAATAGGAAAAATACTGGAATGCAAAAGAGCAGAAGCAATGCCACCCAGATTCTTCATATATGCATAATGAACCAGTATTGTCTATTCCAGACTACACAGCTGGTGTAGAAGCAGTTTAATGCACCATGTGATGCCTGTGATTTTGTTCTCCCAAAATAAAAACCACATATTTGCCACAGTGCATAATTAGTTCAAGCAAGCAAAAATTGTACAATGATTACCACTAGAATGATTTTTTAAAAATACACAGTTACACCTTTCTAAATAGATTGACTTTAATTGCTTTAGAAGAGTGTAATTCCAGTTAGGACAGCACTATTAGCTGGGAACATTACTTCTCAATGAAGCTAAGAAGGCATGTGATTGATCCAGTGGCATAGAGCCAATGGAGCCAGGGACCATGACACTCCAGGCAGCGGCGCAGCAGGGGTATGGCAGGGGTGTTCTAGGGCAGCGCCACGGCAGGGGCGCAGGGTGCACACATGCCCTGGGCGCAGTTCCCCCTATCACCCCCCTTGGATTGTTCCAAACTGCCTTATTGTCTGTGCTTTTGAATAGACAGTACAATATGAAATGGAACTAAATGAATTCATTTCACACAATCCAATTTATTTCACACAATATGATTCAATCTTTGATTCTATATTTGACAGCCTATAACAAGTCCTACAACTTGTAAATCAGAACTATTCAGGTTATATGTAAGTCCCAAAGTACTAGTCTAATTATATAGTTTATATTGCAATTAGAAAGTTGGAGAACTCGAACAAAACAAACTAGATGCTACCACAATTGACCTCAATGTCCCAACCATTCAAGCACTGAGAAAAGGGTGGTTCTCAAGGAAATCATGCACCCATTTGAAAATAGGCACAACTTTTGTAAAACACAAATATATATTATAACGGAGAATGGTTCTCTAGAAACCCTGGGGAAGGAATACGCTTGGCTCATTTGCCAAAAACTCACCAAGACTTTTTATACAAATAAATATTTCAGTAGAGGTATTACCATTTCTTTTCTCTAACAGCACTAACATGGAAATAGGCTGATAATTCAGAATTTGTGACCACATTTCCCCAGATTTCCCCGGTTCTATCTTTCACCATTTGTGATACAGTGCCCAGCGGCAATGTAGTTCAGTGCAATTTTTACCTCCTCTTCTCTCTTTGGGCGTTTTCGCACACACTTTTTATTCCAGAATAAAAGCGAACCGCATTGATTCCTTACCTTTTTAATGTAGTTTCGTCACTCGATGGCATTCACACATGGCCCGGTAGTCACACATCTTCCGCTTGCTTCGCAACTCCCGGGTTTTTGCACCCCTCAGGAATGCGGCGCAAACGACGAATCTGATTGGCTGGCGCGCAGTCCTGGGGCAGTCCGGGGGTGGGGCCTAAACGGTTACCCTGTGAGGCTGAGTGGGGCTGAGAGAGCTCCAGAAGCTGTGACTAGCCCAAGGCCACCCAGCTGGCATGTGTGGGAGGAGTGCCCAGGCTAATCTGAATTCCCCAGATAAGCCTCCACAGCTCAGGTGGCAGAGCTGGGAATCAAACCCGGTTTCTCCAGAGATTAGATACATCGAGCTCTTAACCCCCTACCGCCACTGGCCGGGGTGTTTCTCGGTGGTTCTCTTCTCCCGCCTCCGGGAGAAGGCACAGGAATACAACTTTGTTCCGCTTCCCAGGAGGACTTTTCGGCACTGGATCCTTGAGAAAGAGAGGGGGACAAAAAACAGTGGAATGCCCTCTTCTCTACCCTACTTTTAGCTTAAGGATGAGAAAGGGAAACGGGGAAAAAAACCCATAATGCGCATCCCACCCCACCCCCCAAAAGGAGGTCTGCAGGCAAATAAGGCACCCACAGTTGTGCATGACAGCACAAGAGAATATTCTCTTGCTCTTCTCAAAGATGCAAGCCGGGCCTCTTTCCGAAGCCCTCCTTGAAAATCCAGCGATCCTTTAAGCAACAGCATCTCCTTCTAGGCTCCGCCAAAGCAAGCAGGCTATATGCAGCTTTCAGCCGCCCTCCATTCCAGTTCCGGACAATGGGAGGGACAAAGAGAAAAGCAGAAAGTGGGTGGCGTGCTTTGCTTTTAAGCACCCTTCAAGAGGTGTTACATCTGTGGGTCGAAGCTAGCTAAGCATGCATACCGACCATCGAACGGGATGAGGGGGGGAAGTCGAAAGTGAGATGCAAAAGGAACAAAGGGACAACAATGCGCGCGCGTAGCCAGAACGCCCAGTCGCGATCTCCCATTGGATGGATCAAATCTTGTCACATGGTGGGCGTAAACCCTTGCTGCCGCTTGATCCACTTTCGCTCCACTTTTGTTTCGCAACTAGGCACCAAATTGTGGAGGGAAACTGCGTTTTCCAAGAAAGTTGCACAAGTATCGAGCGACAGGAAAAATGCGGAACATCGGCTGGAATGTGGCACAGAAAGGGAGTCGGAACACATTTCGGCTTAAGTGTGTGCGAACAAATGTGTGAAACGGCAACGACCTCACATGCCAGATCTGTAACAAACAGTGTGTGCGAAAACGCCCTTTGGTGGACACTGGCTCACTGATTCTTGAGAAGTGTTGTCCATATAGAGATTGCACCGAACTACATTGTATAGAGATTGCACAAGCCCATTATGCTGCAGAAATGGGAGCAAATCAAAGGTCAGTCAGAAACACATAACTTCCAGGTTTGACTCAGAGAAGTAGCTATTTAGTGCTTTTGTTCTGATGACATGCAAGAATACTGGGGTGGGCGGTGTTAGACACACAGCGGTTTTAAATTGAATAATTCCCTATGTGTAGGTTGTCTGCAAGAGATGATTCCATGCACAAACCAAAATACAAATGCTGGACAAGTTTCTAGGCAATTTTCAGTTTTACAGTTATGAAAATACTAGCAATAAAGCCTGTTGTGCAACAAAATACAATGGGATTTAGAAAACTGAGTCATTGTCAATTTGTCTTGCATGTACTCACGTCAGCATGACCTACTCCCTCTGCTTCTGTGCCTGCATAGCTCTTTAAAAAGTGAGTTGTCACACACACACACACAATGTGAGAGGGAGAGAGAGAGAGAGAGACTTATGAACTCTCAGAAACTAGATGGCTGAGGAATAAGAGTACCCAAATAATACCCATGTCGTCCTCTATTAGAATTATGCGAATTTTTAAAAGAAATTATATATCACATATACAGCACAATCCTATGCAGAGTTACTCTGATCTAATCCCATGAAAAATCTGCAGAGAGCCTTGTGATAAATATATTTTATGTGACAAGCAAAGATATTATTCTCTTATTCCAAGTTACCAGTTTTAGTTTTCCTGTGAAGATGCAATAACCTCACATAATTTTGCTAGCTGTCATAATTAGCTACAAATCCATTATGAAATCCAGCTTATGATTGCATAAAGAAAGCGCTGCAACCACACAGTTGTATGCATGTTAACTCTACTCTGACCTTAAACTGAACTCACGGTGGTTTGGAGTAGGGACAGAACACGGCCCCACCTCAACCCTCCTTCTCTGTGTTCAGTGAACGTATGAAAAAGACTACTGACATCTGTCAGGGGAAAAATCCCTCCATTTGTGAATTTGGAGCCTTAGCTCCCTTTCCCCTTTAGGAGATCCAGATGAAGACCATTTTGCACTGCTGAAGGATTTCCATTCCATAATCATCTGGAATTGGTGTGGTGGTCGTGATTATAAATGGCGTCTTACTCAGGGCTATATCCCAGTGCTAGTATGGCAAATATTCCAATATGATATTGAGAATCCACACAAATAGCAAGCTGTTAAGAATGCATACTCAGGAGTCAGGCTGACTTTCAGTCAGTACTGAAATCGACTGTATTATTTAATAGTATTCTAATCTTCTATCCTCCCCAACCAATATTCTTTGCCTACTGCTTTTCTTGTTGCTTCTGCCACCTTGCACATTCTTGAGAAGAGATATAAAAGCACATAATATCACATACATGTCTGCTTCTCCTACCAAGCACATCAATAGCTCGCTGGTATTACACGCTAAAAAGCTCACACTGCAATCCTATTTAGAGATAAATAAAATCATAACAAACTAGTTCCAAGAAAAGCTAAGGTAATACAGATAAAGCAGATTGTAACAGCTTGTTAATGTTATTGTCTGACTCCCACCCCCAAATAAATGAGTACACAAATTATACATATCATGGACAAAGGAACTAGTCTAGATAGGTCTCTGCTGTATAAGTACATTTCCACAGAATGGTTTTCATGTAAATGGATCTATGCCTCTGCTAATGACTATGCAAGCTTTTTACATTCACCTTGCATTTCTGATTTTGTTAGGGAATTCTTTTTATTATGGCTGTTATAAAGCATGAGCTAACAGTTTGTTTGATACTCTTATTTTCATGCTTGATAAATTTGTTTTGAACTATTTTTTTCTCCCATAGGAGACTTGCTTCAGCAGAGATTTTTATCCTTCAAGTCTTCCTCCCTTGAAGGAAAACTTAGCAAAATACAGCTATAAGATCCAAACCTTGTGTTTTTATGTTTCTGATGTACAAATAGACATATAGTGAACCATGACTGCTGAGTAATACAGATTCTGAGTGAGTCATATAATGCTGCACCACACATACTTATAATTAAATGTCTACTTTATATTCATTTATAACATCTATTTCATATAGTACTCATTTGCAGCACCCCAAAGAATAGAATAGAATAGAATAGAATAGAATAGAATAGAATAGAATAGAATAGAATAGAATAGAATCTTTATTGGCCAAGTGTGATTGGACACACAAGGAATTTGTCTCCGGTGCATATGCTCTCAGTGTACATAAAAAAAAAATACATTTGTCAAGAATCATAAGGTACAGCACTTAATCATAAGGTACAGCACTTAATGATTGTCATATAGGTCTAGTAAGCAATCAGGAAACAATCAGTAGTAATGAAAACATAAAATGTAAAATCATAAAATAAAATAAAATGTCAGCACAGGCTATAGTCATACAGTCATAAGTGGGAGGAGATGGGTAATAGGAATGATGAAAAAAGTAGTGCAGTAATTATATAATAAGTTTATAATAAATAGTTTAACATTATCGAGGGAATTATTTGTTTAACAGAGTGATGGCATTCGGGAAAAAACTGTTCTTATGTCTAGTTGTCTTGGTGTGCAGTGCTCTGTAGCGACGTTTAGAGGGTAAGAGTTGAAACAGTTTATGTCCAGGATGCGAGGGGTCAGTAAATATTTTCACAGCCCTTTTTTTGACCCGTGCAGTATACAGGTCCTCAATGGAAGGCAGGTTAGCAGCAATTGTTTTTTCTGCAGTTCTGATTATTCTCTGAAGTCTGTGTCGATCTTGTTGGGTTGCAGAACCAAACCACACAGTTATAGAGGTGCAGATGACATACTCAATGATTCCTCTGTAGAACTGTATCAGCAGCTCCTTGGGCAGTTTGATCTTCCTGAGTTGGCGCAGAAAGAACATTCTTTGTTGTGCTTTTTTGATGACATTTTTGATATTAGGTGACCATTTTAGGTCATGAGATATGATGGAGCCTAGAAATTTAAAGGTCTCTACTATTGATACTGTGTTGTCTAGTATTGTGAGAGGAGGTAGGATGGGAGGGTTTCTCCTGAAATCTACCACCATTTCTACGGTTTTAAGTGTGTTCAGTTCTAGATTGTTCCAGTGGCACCACGAGGCTAGTTGTTCAACCTCCCGTCTGTTGTTCAAATCTCCCATAGAAGATTTCTATGGAGTAGCAGTGGCGTAATGGTTAAGAGCAGGTGCATTCTAATCTGGAGGAACCAGGTTTGATTCCCCGCTCTGCCGCTTGAGCTGTGGAGGCTTATCTGGGGAATTCAGATTAGCCTGTGCACTCCCACACACGCCAGCTGGGTGACCTTGGGCTAGTCACAGCTTCTCGGAGCTCTCTCAGCCCCACCCACCTCACAGGGTGTTTGTTGTGAGGGGAAAGGGCAAGGAGATTGTAAGCCCCTTTGAGTCTCCTTGCAGGAGAGAAAAGGGGGATATAAATCCAAACTCTTCTTCTTCTTCTATGTAAAACATACTGAGTACTCAATCAATAATAACAACTTAGTACTTTTTTTAGCATTACCTTGAGATTCATTTCTTTTTTGTTGATGGAAGCAGGAGGAACTCCAGGGGTAAAAGGCCACACTTTCCAAAATGGGTATTTTCTCTAGGTGAACTGATCTCTGTCACCTGAAGATCAGTTGCAATAGTGGGAAATGTCCAGCAACCACCTAAAGTTTGGCAACCCCAAGCATAATACAGGCGACAGCATTCAGTTTATTCTTGCTCAGCATTGTATTACAGCTCTGCCCACAGTTTTTCTCCTCCAAACTTGTACAATTTTGAAATTGATAATTGTTTGATAGTCTCAAAAAAATTCTCCTTTCCAGTAATCACTGCTACTCAGTTGTACTGAAATGCAAATCACAAAGTGCCTGTGCTAGTCATTTCACAGCAATCCACAACATACAATGTTGCCAGTGCAGAGTTTTTATTTGCTTGTTTGCAGACTGAAGCCTCTATGATTAAAAAAAAACAACCAACCACCAGCGTCTTCATATGAAAGTCGCAGCTTGCTGGTCCTCAAAAGCTCCTTCAGACATTAACAATTAATAATCTATAAACAGGACCATCTGGAAGAGGCTGATGAGTATGACATCAGTGCTGACAGGGTTTTGTTTTGTTTTACTACTACAAAGGCCTTATGAAGAATGGTTGGACTTGGTAGCAATTAAGCAGGCAGAATCCTCATTGATGTCAATGAGGAAGACTTTATTTCTTCGGCTTCAATGACAATTGCGGATGCTTGGGATCAATCTTTTGCGCATACAGGCCACACACAAGCTCAGAGACAGTTTTTCCCCCCTTGGTCTCCAGCTCCTTTTCATGTACTAACTGGCAAGGGGTTTTCGATTTTTAGCTAATCCGCACCTAATATAGTGGTGTTCCTGCACTCGATCATAATTTGCCCTGCACTTTTGTTTCAACAAAGAGTGGAAAGTTGCCACTCAAAATTACCTTTATATTATGCCTACTCTTTCAGGCACATAGAAACTATTATAGGCATCATCCAGCCCATGTTACACCTTTTGAATTTGCATTGTTTTTAGTGAGACTTTTCAGTGCTATTGAATATTATGTGACTGACTCATTTATGCCTTATGTTATTATTATTACATCCCACATCAAAAATAAAAACAATCTCAACTGATGCATTTTTGGTATTAATAAAGGGCTGTCAATCCATCTATTGATGTAACCTATGCTTAAATCACTACAATTAAAACCAGTGAGACTGAAGCATGATTAGTTTCACCAGATCATGCCTAGAACTGGTTTAAAATCATGAGATTAAGTACCAAGGCATACCTGATTAACGAAGGTAGGAAAGCTGAAAGGTAACTGCACAGGAACCTTGCTTAAAGGACATCACGTGATACAAAAATAAAAGTAAAAACACATTTAAATTTCCTTTCTATTTTTCATGCACTGGAAACCTGATGCCTATTTACAACGGCCTTTCTGTTTAGAGAAGGGCTGAAAAGTGGTACATGTGACTCAGCTTAACTCAGAACATTATGTGTTGTTTCTTTTAAGCCACTAATTTCAGAACTGTGGAGTGAACTTTACAGAATGTTTAAAAGTTCCAAAGCACAACCAAGAAGTGTCTGGATTCCCCCCACCCCACCCCATATTCCCTAAGTCCACAAACTAGATAATTTGAAGTATTTTGAAGATGTAGATTTGCCAGGGTTCTGAAGCAACTAAACTGGTTAGAGAAATTCAGCTTGTGAAAGGGAATTTGTTGCACTCCATCCAACGAGCAAGTATTTCCTCCCAACAAAAAACATAAAGCTACACAAGATCCAAAGCTCATGTGCTCAATGTAATGATGGCAAATACAGTGAATTGAGTGGCAAGCCTTGTTCCAATTTAAGTTTACTGAGTGGGGTAAGTCATTAGATGATTCCTGATGAAAAAAAAAGGCAACTGTTTATTTGTGGTTATTGTCCACTATCTAGTAACAAGCAATTGAGAATTGTCTAGTCTCAATTAATAGGGGGGGAGGGAGATTATGACTGCCAAGGAAATTGAGGAGGACTATTTATGCACAAGAGGTCTCCTTTACATTGAGCATATATTTCCCTTGGGTTTAATTCTTGGTTAAGCACACATTTTCCCGCCTTCAGCAGTCACCTCACCTCCAGATCAGAGAATCCCTGCAGTTTTCAAAAGCTCTGAAAGTGCAACATTTTTCTCCCTTCACAAGGAAAGTAAAGGAGAATACCATGATTTAGCTTTCTTTGGGTTTTTGCACTCCTCCCCACCTTCTTCTTCTCATACCACAACAGTTCCTCCCACTCTTCAGACCACCATTTCAGACCAATCAAAAAGGCTTTCTTTTTGTTTCTATTTTAACATTGAAGGACTATCACTGGAGCGTGGATCTTGTGAAATTGATAAGAAATTGACATGGTCTCGCAAAGTAACAGTAGACCAAGAATGGCAATAGTAATAAATGCAGATGATGATGGTGGTGGTGGTGGTGGCGGCGGCGGCGGCGGCCAGAATTGAAAAATCCTCAGGTGATGAAAAGTACAGATTGTGCAAGGAAGTCGATAAAACTATAGATCATGTAAGCTGCTGCAAAAAGCTCACCCAGACTGAGTACAGGCAGAGGCATAACTCAGTGGCCAAGATGATTCACTGGAATTTATGCAAGAATTACAACAGCTAAACTGGTGGTGGACAGCTAAAAACTGGTAGGAGCATTGTCCCAAAAAAGTCATGGAAAATGAGAAGGTCAAGATCCTGTGGGACTTTTTAATCCAAATGGACAAAGTATTGGCACATAATACACCGGACATCACAGAGATTGAGGACAAGAAAATGACCATCGTCGATATAGCAGTACCTGGTGATAGCAGGGTCATTGAAAAAGAACATGAGAAGGTCACTAAATACCATGATTTGAAAATCGAACTTCAGCAACTGTGGCATAAACCAGCTGAGGTCATCCCAGTGGTAATCAGCACCCTGGGTGCCATTCCGAAAATACTGAGGCAGCACTTGAAACATCTTCAAATTGACAAAATTAACATCTGTCAGATTCAGAAGGCAACCTTGCTGGAATTCGCACAAATACTATGGCCCTTTCCGCACGGGCCAAAAACAACGGCCTGGGGGCGGTAAAAACACCGCCCCCAGGCCGCCGTTCGCACAGGCCTGACTGCGCTCCCCCTCCCCCAGGGCGGCATCAGGCCGCCCCAAACAACAACCCTTTAAAGGGTTGTTGTTGAGGGGAAAGCGTCTTCCCGGCGGCGCGGTGCGAACCGCACCGCCGGGAACACGCTGTTTCCCCTTCCCTTTCCCATGTACCTCTTGTGTCGTCGTCCTGCTGGCCTCCTAAGTCCCTCCCTCGCTGTCCTCCGACCCCTGGAGGTCGGAGGGCAGCGTGGGCGGGGCTGAGGAGGCCAGCAGGACGGCGACACGAGAGGTACATGGGAAAGGGAAGGGGGGAAGAGGCGGCTCCATGCGGAGCTGCCTGCCGTCTGCCGGCCTCTCCAGAGGCCGTCCGCATGCCTGCATGCGAACGGCCTCCGCCTCCACGCTGGCGGAATTCCTGCCGGCATGGAGGCGCCCTTACGGCCGTGCGGAAACGGCCTATGCCGATACATTACAACTTTCTAAGCCTCTGGGTGAGGCTTGAATTGTAATTAAAGGCCAACAACCAGCTAAAGAACTGGCAGCTGTGATATCAAATAAAACAATAATAAAGGCAACAGGCATATTCCCCAAGTGGAAGTTGCACAGAAACAAGGAAGCCACAGGCAGGCAAAATGGTGGATTGGCTCAGCTAGGGATACTTTGCAGGAGGGGAAAATCCCTGTATAAACAAAAAACTGCAGGAAAACCCCACTGTAAAGCAAACAGCTGTGGACTAAACAGTGCATAAACTGTGGCCTTACATGTGAATAAATCACCATGCAGGAGAGGTCTCTTTGAAAACAGTAAGACCAGAATGTCATGATTTTGGATATGTTCCATGTACAGCATTATTCATGTGCATAATTGCTTGCAGGAATGGGTCCTCTGGAAGGATTTTAAAAGATACATTCACGGAATTAAAAGCACAACTTTAATTAGAAGTCAATATGTAGTTATTCCCAATGTGACATCCTTCTAAACTTTTGAAAATCTGTATTTATATTAAGATGGACATTTGGGTATAAAGGCTGCCAGGAGGTAAATGGAAACCATCAGATGAGTTACTTTGTACATAATTTCCAAATACTGGGTCAAATAAATATCACTATATTAATAATTAGAATTTCTCAAAACTACAGCTAAGGTTTTTGTTGTTGCTTTCAGCAGCTTTTCTCTGGTTTGTGGAAGCAGGCATGCTCCCACTCTCTGGCACTAAAGCACATGTCTTTCTCAATCTGTTTCCTTTTATAGGCTATCTATCCATCCTCTGCTTTCCTTTATGTGGAAATGAGAATATAACACCACGAGGTCATACTTGAATTAAACGATTAAAGTAAAGCGTCAAGTCACAAGCGATGTGAAAAGGCTCTTTGTTTCTAAAACAAAAAATTATCAAAACAGTTACCAAGTACATTCTTTCACAATCAATATACTTACCACTGCCACTGCACTTTCTACAGATAATTCAGTTGTTTTGACAAGGACTTTTTCAGTAGGCAAACAATGACAAGACTGCCTTTTTGCCGGTCATGTCCTGTCTCTCAGAACTTTCTACCTCACTAGGTTGTTGGGAGGATAAAATGGGGAAGGAGAGAACTATGTAGAAAATACTTAGTGGAACTAAGTAGGAAATACTTAGAGGAAAGAGTAATAAAAGTAGCTTTAACAGAAGTGGTTTTAACAGTAATACCTTGACCTGGGTGTCTCAGGCTTGCTTGATGTCATCAGATTTTGGAAGCTAAGCTGGATAAGCCCTGGTTAGTACTTGGATGGAGAGACCACCACTGAAGTCCAGGGCCGCTATGCAGAGGCAGGCAATAGCAAAACACTTCTGTACTGCCCTTTCCGCACGGGCCTAATACAGCGCCCTTGGGACGGCAAAAATGCCATCCCCAGGGAGCCATTCGCATGGGGGGCGCAGCTGCTTCGCAGCTATGCTGCCCTCGCTTCTCCCGAGCGGCGCGAAGCCGCCGTTTTCCCACCTCACTTCCTGAGCGAGGTTTACCCATGCGAACGGCACATGCGAATGGCAGCGGCTGGAAGGCGCCTTCCCTCCCCCCTGTGCTCGGTCGACCTACCTGCTCTGTGACCACGCGTCGCATCGCCGAGGCCTGGGACGCGCTCCCCTGTCCTGCGATGCCGGAGCGGTCACGCAGGGCAGGGGGGCGTGTCCCCTGCCCTCGGCGATGCGCCGGACGGTTGCAGAGCAGGTAGATCGATCGGACGACGGCGCTTCGCGGCGCCGTCTTCCCCACCGCAACCAGGACTGTTCATGCGAACGGTCCCGGGGGGGGGGGTTGGGTCGGCGTCATGTACGCCGACCCAACCCCCATCATGGCCGTGCGGAAACGGCCAAAGTCTCTTGCCATGAAAACCCTACATGGTCGCCATATGTTGACTGCAACTTAACAGTACTTCTAATTAACAGTATTAATATGAACCGTGTTAATAATTAAGGAAATGACTTTATGGGAATGTTTCGGATTATTATTGTGGATGTAGTCAATAGTTGTAGGTAACAGTTGTAGACTACAACAGTTGTAGCCCATTGTAGGTAACAGTTTTCTTTCTGTCACCTTTTCAGAACAATGCCTGGGTCTTTTCTGACTCACCCACAGAATATCCAGTAGCCATTAAGATAGGGCACCTAGAGGCTAAATTGTCAAAACATTAGGTACTGTGGGCAAAGATGGCTGCTTAGAAGGCTCTCTTTGGTAAAAATCTAACAGGCCAACCATTGTTTGCAGGAACCCGCGCTTGTTCTCTAGCATTGATCAACTCAGATAACATGGAAATATAGAAGTATTTTGCCTTTCGTGAATCAACAAATGAAAAGGTAGCCTTAGGTAGTTTTCTCATTGTAGAAAGATCCTCACCACAGCAAGGAGGCACATGCAAACTTCATGCACAGGGCACCTATGACTGCAGGTTCATGTGCATACAATTGCTATAACATTGCTATTTTCAACCTCCATCCTGGCCTAAGAAGTTTTGTCAAGAAAAAAGTGATTGAGAACTTGTCTGTCTGTCATCACTGTTAATGCGGCTTTAAATCAAACAAATAGATAAAAGCCTACTCCAAGTTGTTTACAATCTAATCTTTGTGAGGAATTTTCAATTTTATATTCAACTTTAATATTGGTTTTTGTATACCTCATGTAACCCACCACTGAAGCCAACTGGTCACCCTGCCTTTTGCCATAGGTAGTCATGAGGGGAAGCTGACATAACTACCTCTTATACTGGCCAGAAGGATAGAATCATAGAATCACAGAGCTGGAAGAGACCACAAGGGCAATCCAGTCCAATTCCATGCCATGCAGGAATACACAATCAAAGCACCCTTGAAAGATGGCCATTCAGCCTCTGTTTAAAAACCTCCAAAGAAGAAGATTCCACCACCTTCTGAAGCAGTGTATTCCACTGTATAACAGCTCTTACTGTCAGGAAGTTCCAGCTAATGTTTAGGTGGAATCTCTTTTCCTTCTCCTTGACCAAGTCACTGGAGCAGCAGAAAACAAGCTTGCTCTCTCATCAGCATGACATCCCTTCAAATATTGAAGCATGGTAATTACATTTAACTTTCTCTTCTCCAGACTAAACATACTTGGCTCCCTAAGCCGCTCCTCATAGGGCACGGGATCCAGACCTTTTACCATTTTGGTTACTCTCCTCTGGACCCGTTCTAGCTTGCCAATATCCTTCTTGAATTTGAAGTGTCCATAACAAGATAGAGTATTCCAGGTGAGGTCTGACCAATGCGGAATAGAATGGTACTATTACATCCCTTGATCTAGACCAGGGGTAGGGAACCTGCGGCTCTCCAGATGTTCAGGAACTACAATTCCCATCAGCCTCTGTCAGCATGGCCAATTGGCCCATGCTGGCAGGGGCTTGATGGGAATTGTAGTTCCTGAACATCTGGAGAGCCGCAGGTTCCCTACCCCTGATCTAGACACTGTACTCCTATTGATGCAGCCCAGAATTGCATTGGCTTTCTTGGCTGACACATCACACTGTTGACTCATGTTCAATTTGTGGTCTACTAAGACTCCCAGATCCCTTTCACATGCGCTGTTCTCAAGCTATGTATTGCCCATCCTATATCTGTGCATTTCATTTTTTTGGCCTAAGTGTTGAATCTCTGTTGAAATTCATTTTGTTAGTTTTGACCCAGCTCTCTAATCTGTCTAGATTATTTTGAATTCTGACCCTATCCTCTGGGGTATTAGCTACCTCTCCTAATTGGATGTCATGTGCAAATTTGATTATTATGCCCTCTATTCCATCATCCAAGTGATTGATTAAAAATATTGAATAGCACAGGGCCCATGACAGACCCCTGTGGCACCCCACTAGTCACTTCTCTCCAGGATGAAAAGGAGCCATTAATGAGCACCCCTTAGATTCAGCCAGTCAACCAATTACAAATCCATCTAACAGTAGCCTTGTCTAGCCCACATTTTACTTGTTTGCTTGCAAAAATATCATGGGAGACCTTGTCAAAGGCCTTACTGAAATCAAGGTATGCTACATCCACAGTAGGTAACCCTTTGTCTACCAAGCTTGTCACTCTATCAAGAGAGAGAGAGAGAGAGAGAGAGAGAGAGAGAGAGAGGATTAGTTTGGCATGACTTGTTTTTGAGAAACCCTTGTTAATGTTATTAATGCTTCTGGTCATGTTAAGGAGGGCACTCTTATTTTCAATGTGACTTTTAAAAAAAATCATAGAAGTTCTAGAGACAGTCAAATGTGGTCTGCATCATTTTAAGGTAACCAATGAGATGATTTACCTTATGATATTGTAAAAAGAATCTGGCTAAAATGAATCATTGAGTGGCTGCCAAGAGAAGAATTCTTCTAATATCTTGGGAAAAGATCTTGTTGCAATTACTGGCAAGTTTCTTCATAATATTTTGGCAGATTTGTTTATATATATTGCTGCAGCAAAAGCAAAATTGATTTGATGTAACCCAGTGGACTTGCCTATGTCTCTTCCATGGATTTGGACAAACACTCTGTTTATTTGCATCAATATTCTCCTTTCTTCCCGTAAGTTTTATACATAAGAATATTTATGTTCATACTTCTTCACTTATTAGTTTGCTCCATTGTGCTAAGTATAAATTTGTGAGAATACAATTTGTGAGATTGCTCAAAAAGAATACTGGACTAAAATGAATGCTAAAATAAAATATATATATTGCCTTAGGCCACCTACATCACACCTGCAGTATAGAGTACCATGCTTCATTCTCATGTGATATTTGGCTTACCCTGTTTACAGAATATTTGCTTTTGATTACCAACTTTTCTCCTGCTGTTACATCAACAGCAGCTCAAGTGTCTTTGCACAGTGTCCTCATGCCTCAGGTTATGGGCTTACACCAAACTCCAGATGTTTTTTTGTGCAAACATTGCAAGTCAGGTTATGTTAATGTTACTTTGGCACAGATTGGAGTTGATCTTATGGTTGAGTCCTTAGGGAAGAATCCACCCAGCAACTATGCTATACAACTGCCATTCATTTCCAGGGTGTTTACACACAATTCCGCATGGGTTCAGTATAAACTGATGGCAATGGCACAGGTTAAACATCCCTGCTTTCGACAATAGTGGCATGAGTGCACTGATCTCTACAAACAGGAATTTCATTTTACACCAATGCACATTCTTGTTGAATCACAAGAAACGCTTGATTAATGTTCTGTTAGGGCTACAATTTGCAGATTGTACACCAGACCATCAGATCTTGGGGGGAAAAAGCTTGTTAACTGCTTGTTAACACTATTACTGTAAATGTTTTGCACTGATACTGTAAATGTTCTGCGGACTGAAATCCTAAGGGTACCTTCCTGGGAGTAAGCCCGACTGAAATGCATGAGACAATTCCAAGTTGACATACTTCAGATTCCTTCCACACTTGCACCAAATAATGATATCCAATTTTTTAAAATCCTCCTAAGAAATATTTGTAGGGGTTTTTTTTCTGGATTATCAGGTTCAGTCTCTTAATACGTTCTCTCTGCAATTCTGTGCAATGTTCCTTGTCACTTATTTTATCACAACCGCCAAAGTGAGAATTCTCCTTGCAAGCTTCAGTGAAATTGATGACAGCTGCATAAGGCCACAAGAGAACTGACTATCATCTGTCTCACAAACAAACCCCCCAATTACTGTAACTTCATTCACCACATACTGGACTGCCTTTCTTTTAGAATGCTCTATTTGGGTCTTAGTACTAGGACCCAAGCAGAGCATTCTAAAACAAAGGCGGTCCAACACGTGGCAAATGAGGTTACAATGTTATTTGGGGGGGGGGGGTGAGACAGGGTATAGTGAGTTCCATCCAAATATTTTCAGTTATAAAAAACAAGATGAAAAAGCACATTTAAAAAAATGAAATGAAAAGTAGTAAAACTAAACTTAGAGCATGACCTATCAATATGGTAAAAGTATGGATACCGGTAACTACAAAGAAACAACAGATAAAAGGTGCTGAACACCTCCCATGTTTGCCAATCCTTCTCTTCAAACCCCTTATGAAAAAGAATCCCCCTCTACAAGCTGGCTGATCCCCCCAATGGGGGGAAATAGTCTAAAATCAACTTGGTCAGCATTTGCACGGGTAGAATCAATAGTTAGATGAAAGATTTAAGCTCCATGTGGTACACATAATTTCATCCCTACAAATATCCGTCAGCCCATGAGTGAAACAAAAGAAGCAAAGAGGAAGTAAGAATTCCCTGCTTGCCTTGTTACGTGCAGTTCTGTCCTTAATATGGGTATCTGACAAGTGCTACCAATCTTTACGTTTTAATTTTCCAGTGTCTTTGTCAAAAGTATATTTATACTAGAGTCCATAATAAGTTAGAAGGATAGTGATATTTTTCTAATATATGTTTATCTCTGGACAATAATGATGACTCCTGGGCTGTGGTTGCTAACTATTTAAGTCCCTAAATGGCTGAGCAGTGGTGGGATTCAAATAATTTAACAACCGGTTCCAGTGGTAGGAATCAATTCATTTAACAACTGGTTGTTCACAAGCACCATTTTAACAACCGGTTCTGCCGAAGTGGTGCGAACCTGCTGAATCCCACCAATGGCTGAGGGGCTATTTTCTCCCATGTGTATCTACCACTAATTCACTTGGGAAAGGCCCTGCTTCAGGTACCCTGGCTAGAGTTGCCAACTCTGTGATTGGAAGTACCTGGAGATGTGAAGTGCAACCTGGGAAGGGAGGGTTCTCCATTGGCAGCCTATCAAGTACCAGGTTATCTTCAAGGTATTGGTTTTGACCTTTAAGGCTGTAAGCAGTCTTGGACCCACATACCTTAGGGACTGCCTCTCCCCATATTGCCCAAGTAGGCTCCTCCATTCTTCGGAGTGGAACCTTCTGGAAATCCCTGGCCTGAAATCTATCTGATTGACCTAGAAAAGGACCAGGGCCTTTTCGGTCCTGGTCCCTACCTGGTGGAATCAGGGCCCTGCGGTACTTGAGTAGTTTCTGCAGGGCCTGGTCAGAGCTATTCCACCGGGCTTTTTCTGATGGCCAAACAGGATAACATCTAACCTATTTTTGGTCTCCTGGGGTGGGGTGGGGGGACATACTGGGTTTTAGCAAGTCGCCATTTGAAATTAGGTATTTTTAATAATTTATTATTAATTGTTTTAATATATTTATTATGTTTTGTTGTCTTTGTTTTTACAATGTTGTTGCCACCCTGAATAAATAAATATCTAGCTCAGAAGAGTACATGGTGTTGTTATGGAGATTTGTCATGTACTAGTGATATTTCCATGATCAGCTCCACATAAGAGAGCTGGCATGGTATCCTGGTTAAATGATTGGACTAGGATCTGGAACAACTGGGTTTAAACTCTCAGTCTGCCACAAAAGCTCACGGTGTAGTCTCAGGCTGATCACATAGCTTAATCTAGCTCTAAGGTTTGAGGATAAAGTGGAAAAAAGGAGAATGAAGTAGTAAGTCATTTTGGGTCCCAGTTATTGGAGGGGGGGAATAAGGATATTGTATGTTTAAGTAACTAGAATTGATTATTCCTATACCTACCCTATATACTCTCCTATAAGCTGAGTTTTTCAGCCCTGTTCAAAGGCTGAGAAAAGCCCCCTCGGCTTATACGCAAGTCACCAATTTCTATCCATCACAAGGAGGCTGGGGGTGGGGGCAGGACAACCTCCCTGCTTGTTGCTGCCCTCCTCCGAGAGTGAAGGGGGAACCTCAAAGCACCTTGGCTGGCTGGGCTTGTCAAGCCCCGAGAGGCAGAGGGAGCTCCTTATTTGGGCAGTGACATCAGGGGGAGTCACTGCCCAAATTAGGAACTCCCTCTGCCTGCTGTCTGGGTTTGACAAATAAGGAGCTCCCTCTGCCTGCTGGCTGGCTGGGTTTGACCAAGGCCAGCCGGCAGGCAGAGGGAGCTCCTTATTTGGGCAGTGACTCCCCTTGATGTCACTGCCCAAATAAGGAGCTCCCTCTGCCTCCTGGCTTCCCAGCCTCAGCTTATACCCCAGTCAATAAGTTTTCCCAGGTTTGGGCAGTAAAATTAGGTGCCTCAGCTTATACACAGGTCGGCTTATACATGAGTATATACGGTTTAAATATCTCATTTAAACTACATTCCTTTGTCTCTACTATAAGACTGTTTAATGAAATATTAGTTCATCCAAACTGTTCTTCATATTATTTCACTGCACGCATAATTTTTCCGCTTCCTAACCCAGTTATCATCTTAATTTTTCTTTGCTCAGCCTCCCTCTTCCCTTTCTTTTTACTTAGTCTTTCTATCGCACATTCTTTTTTTAGCTTTTTCAATTTTGCTTCTGTGGGGAAGCTAATTCAAATGAGCAAGTCTGAATTTACTTTGTTTGAAAGCAGTGTGGTTTGTGGTCATTCTGATCTTTGTGCATACCACATCGACAGGACAACCACCAAGAAAGCTATAGCTCCCTTGCTTACAAGCGTGCCCTGGCCTGACAGTTCAGTTGTTCCAACTGAATAGTGCCACTATGTACTGTCATTATCAATTCTGTCAGAACATGCTTTGTCCAGAGAAACCCAAATGAGTTTAGTGGGCTAAATTTGGAGAAAAAAGTTTGGCATTCCAGGGAAATGAACTGGCCTCATTCTACTGAGGTTTCTGAACATATGTTATTAATCTCAACTTTGATTTTATGGTAGTTTGTCAAGTCAATTGTCAATTATTACATTTTAGCAAATTAGTCTATGTATGGTGGAGGGGGAGAGAGAGATCCATTTATAACAGACAGCTTCACTATGTCTTGAAATAATTAATCAGTACTAAAGAATTGCCACCTGATATTTCATAGCAAAGGTGGGTATTTAGGCACAGCAAAACAAAATGCTGGTTCAGTGTCTCCCCCTCC
The DNA here is from genome assembly GCF_021028975.2 of Sphaerodactylus townsendi. Taxonomy (NCBI): domain Eukaryota; kingdom Metazoa; phylum Chordata; class Lepidosauria; order Squamata; family Sphaerodactylidae; genus Sphaerodactylus; species Sphaerodactylus townsendi. Next base: position 108,007,844 of record NC_059431.1, on the reverse strand, counting down.
CCCGCCTTGTTAGATTTTAATTGGAATCTATTAATGTTTGGTTTTATTGTTCAACAACAAAAACAACAAATAATTTTAATGGCACAAAAAAGAAACATTTGTAAGCAGTAACAAATGCAAAAGAAATGTAATGCACACTAATTCAGGTTCCTTCGTCCAACCACATATGCTAAAAATTCAGCCACTTTCATTGCAATTTCAGTGTTCTAATCTGATAGGAGAAATGAACCAAGCCATGTATTTTTCAAGCTTTTTGTGATATAGTAAGAATATGTCGTACTGTCCCTTTAAATTAGGGTGAGCTCTGTGAATCCAGGCAAATAAGTGTCAATATGCTTCAACTGAACTGTTCCTCAGATTCTTCGCAGAAATCAATCTCCTAATGCTTTTAATCACCCTCTTTAAGGCAGTTTAATTCCCAGCTGTCAGTAATACCCCTAGGAATGACTTTATACAGCTCACAAAAGCTCAGTACACTCAAAGGGTGCTTCCGCATTGTCGTGCTCGACCTGAGATCGACTAGAGTCCGACCCGAGTCCTCCGCACAGACGTAGCGTCGGACTCGTGTCTGACTCGACTCACCTCCCTCTCGCCATTGAATTTCTCGACTCTACTGGGGAGTTGAGTCGACTGGCGGACTCGGGTTGCACTCGAGCCGAAGCCGACGTGAACGGAATCTCAATGCTCGACTCTGCCATGTAGCCAATCACAACTAGAGTATTTACATTACATGCGCAGAAGGGGAGACATTAGTAGCTTTGGAGCATGTCGCATAGGAAACTGGGACACAGCAATGTCCAGACAGCACAGGGTGGTCCAGCCCTCTGAGCTTCGACTCTCGAGGAACCTGCGAGTCGGCTGCTGTGCGGAGGAACGGGAGGACTCGAGTCAAGGTAAGACTCCGCCGACACGAGTCAAACCTGAGTCGACTCGTGTGTCCGGAAGGGCTCAAAGTAGCATCACTGAGGTTGTAGTTATTGCCCAGATGTAACAGGACTTGCACACTCTTTGGTGATTGGTTTGAAGGTACTTTTTCTGTTCTTTATATGTTAACAATTATTTAGAGATATCTTTCAAATGTTTATTTGATATGCTGGTATATACTTTGAATTGTGATATTTTTAGCTTCCAAGGGTAGTGATCCCTACAATTGCTTCAGGCAAGGCAGTGTCTCTATGGCGAGCTTCTGTCCTATGAAACAGAGAAGAACTACTGGGAAACCTGTCTACAGAATTGTCTATATGGATTTCTACCTTTCCATTGTGTGTTTCTAAGAACATCGGTTGAAGACTTCTTTCATTTACTGAATTCTTGTATGTGTTATTAGGTTTGACAGATGCACTTCATATTAAATACTTGAATATGCTTTACTTATATTTTGTGTGGTCAGCAGTATAGTGTTGTAATATTGCTTTTTGCTTGCATTGTTCCATTATACTGGTCATCACGCTAACCAAATTTTTTTTTCTGTCATCAAGCTAACCAAATATAGTGTTTAAACTGTTTGCATTGAACAGAGGTGGATTCTGCACCGTAGAAATATAACGGGTTGACAAAGGGAAATATCCCGTTTTGGGCAAGTACTTCACATGGGTCCCTCCCCCAAAGCAGGATTGGCACGTTATATTTCTCTCAACCCAGATTTTTCAAAAATAATTATTTTTCAAAATAATCAAAATTGCAATTTTTTTTGCAAAATCCTAGGTTGAACCGGCTTTTAAGCAAACAGCACAGGCACCCAACCACTTTATTTTTCCTGCCCACCGACCATTCTCCTGCCTTACATCATGTCAGGGTTTTTTTCTGCTGAGCTGTCAACTGGTGTGATAGCTTGCCATTTCCAGAACATTCCCCAAGCATGTTTCTCCCCATGACAATGACGGTGAGTACCATCTCATCCAAATGTGTACAGGAATGTATTCATACACAAAAGGGGCCATTGCTCGCAACAACTCTGTTTCCTTTCCTGGGGAGGGGGGTGCTCAAAGCACATAGCTAGGCAGATGCCCACCTTTGGGTGTGGATGGGACATATTGTTTTGCTTCCTTTTTGGACAGATTTTATTATTTTGATTATTATTACATTAAGGGGGGGTTGCATGCTTCATGTTTACATGTGTTGTGGTTTCAATTTTCCAACACTGGAGAAATGGGATGGATAGAGTTTGCTGTAGATTCTCCACCAATTGGAAGCATTCCCTTAGCAGAGGGTGGGAACTGGCAGAAGCGGGTCTGTGGTGATGGAACAGCCAAACAAAAGGCAGGAAAAACGGGATTTTGCACCTGTGTAGCTCCGCTTGCATTGAAAAAAAAAATAGCGGGTTCATGCGAGTGGGGCTGAAAGAAAATGGATTGTTTTCCCCCAACCTCAACTCAGTTCCTTCATGGAAAACAGGTACCCATGCAAAGGATAAAAATGGAATAAATTGGACCCAGATTAAAAAATAACTGATGGTATCTGTTACTGTCATGCTGTGTGGAATCCACCAGACATGCAGTCACAGATAGATGACGTAAAGGTGACACAAAAAATTAACACCACGCACATTTGTATAATGATGATAAAACCATAGACAAATCCTAAAACTGGAAGAACCGACAAGCTAATCATTAGTAGCATCCTTTTACATATTCAATTCTGTGCCATTTGAACTGAAACATACACAATTCCTCTTAAAAAGAAGAGGTGGCCCAATGCCAATTTCTTAATCTTTTATAAGAAACCTCAGCCACCTCTTGTAAGTGTGAAGTTCCTAGGCCATACAGAAGGAAAGACCACACATTGGCTGCTTCTGAAAAGAATAACTATAATATATGATAAAAAAATTGGGTGGGCTTATGCCATATTTAGCGAGGGAGAAAACCAGTGATCCTTTCATCATTTTCTTCTGCAAACTAGCCAAGCATTTTTCAAGACTTTGCGTTCAGGAAACTTTCAAAAAATAATGAAGTGCAGATTCTTTACATTCTTGAAATGAAGTTGGGTGTGGCTGCACATGAGGATTAAGGTGGGAAGGAGCAAATTTTTGAGAAGTAGCCTGTTGGAAAAGGAGAGGTGAAATGAAGCTTTCTTCCTCTTTTAGCAGAATTATTTAAAGTAATATGATTAATTCTGTTGTGTATAAACCAAGTTTCCTGAAAAGACTATAAGCTCATTGAAACCCAGATCAAGAGAAACATTTCCCACTGCATGGGAGTTCTAAATACTGTTTTTCTGTACAGTGGGGCTGTGTGTAGGTAAGAGAAAGGAGGAGCACTGTATGCCAATTGCAGTTGGTTGTCTTCTCCTGAAGTGATAGACTGAAGATAATTTTATTCATGATGGCATTCTTCTCACCAACAGTTTCTTATTTTTTGTTTAAAAAAGTGGTTTTAATGTATTTTATATATTTTATTATATTTCATTATTTACATTGTAAACTGCCTTCAGTTCGAATTAGGTAGAAAGGTGGCTCATAACCAATTAAAATAAATAAATATTTAAAGAAAGACTCCTGTTCATTTTTAGTGATTTTTAACATATGTTTGTACACTAAATAAAATTAATCGCTAGCTGGTGTGGTTTCAGAGTACAAGACAGTAGAGCCAGGAGGCAGCAGTCAGCTTTGGAACTGCCCTGTGAGCAGTTTCAGGATTCAAGCGTGAACTGATCCATCCCAGGTCATATTCAAAGCCATCCGTACCATCCTCACTGTCTAGTGTGAGCAGCAACAAGCTTAATTTCCATCTAGTCTACATTGCTAATGGCCCAATCCTATGGGGAGGGAATGAACGGATGGAGGCACCTCCACCAGCAGAGAGGGCAAAGGAGCCAGCGGCCTGGCTGGTGCCCCTCAGCCAGGGGCGTACCTAGGCAAACTGGCGCCCGGGGACAAAACCTGAGTTTGGTGCCCCCCCGCCTGGCGTATGGGCGGCCACCCTCCCGCACCATGACCAAACAATGACTTTTGTTCCAGCTCACAAATCACCTCCCACTCCCATCAAAACATACATGGCTCTCTACCCACCAACTCTTTTCCTAATTTCCTTGTCCACAACAACCCTAGAATTTAGGTTGTTAGCCCTGAGAAACAACTCCAAGCTGACTAGTGCAAGGTAGGTGTTAAAAGCATATAGAAATCTCTCACAAATCACCCCCAGCAAAACATTTACCAAACAAATGTCAGCATCATCTCTCACAAAGCACCTTCATTTGGTGTTTAAACTAGAGAGCTCAGATTCTTCTTTTAAATCTACCTGAAAGAGGGAGAATCTGGGGTCCCTAATTAAAACTCAAGTGAAAGTGATGCTTTTGGGGGTGGATTCTCCCCCATCTTGAAACAGCATCACTTTTGAGGGTTGGAGATTCAGATGAAACAAATAGCAGATTCAGCTGGAATCTGGACAAATTGGGCACATTCAGACAAAAATTGTCTGATTATGTCCCTGCCCAAAAAGTACCAAATGCGAATGCAAAGTATTTGGGTTTGGGGGGGGATATTTTTGGTGTTTTGGCCTGTAGGGAGGGCATTTTTTTAAAGCTAGCAGCACCATGATTTCAGGGAATCATCCAGAGACTGCCCTGATGATTCCACCTGAGTTTAAAGCGATGTTTGGTTCAGGGGCAGCAAAGTTATGGACGCCCAAATGGAATGCCCCCCCATCCCCACTGTTTTCAGTGGGGAGCCCCAACCTGAGAAGGGGGCTACCCATTTGAGGGACCATAACTTTGGTTCCCCTGAACATAACTTCACCAAACTTGGGTGGCATCATAAGAATAATTAACATATGATACCCTGAAATTCTGGTGTCACTAGCTTTAAAATGTCTACCTCCCTTTAGGCACTTTAAGAAGGCCTTGGATTCTTTGTTTTGCCGGTGACTTTTGCTCCATTGGCAGCTAATGAGGAATTTCACAGAGGGCAGGCTGCATTTTTTGAAGATAGAGTTGCCAGACTTTCAAGGTGGCCCCAAAGGGCCTTGAGTAATACCATCCAAACTTGGTGGGCTTTGCTTCTGGGTGGGTGGGGGGGGGGAGTTGAGAGAGTTCTGAGAGAACTCAGCCTGAAGGCTTTCCTCAGCACAGGGCGGAAACAAAATAAGCCTTTTGAGGGCCCATAAGAATTGAAGAGACTAGAAGCCAAAGGTCTCCAAACCTGGATGCTATTGCAGGAGGCCCTCCTAGAATACACCCTGAAAATCTGGTGCCTCCTATCTTCAAAAGAGTATGCCCAGCCTGCCTACACACTCCAAATTCCCCATTGGCTACAATGGAGCAAAGTCACTGCAAAACAAAGAATCTTGAGCAAATTTCTTGGGGTGCCTGGAAGGGGTGTATTTTTAAAGCTAGTAACACCAAATTTTCAGGGTATCATCTGTTAACTATTCTTATGATGCCACCAAAGTTTGGTGAAGTTTTGTTCAGGGGGACCAAAGTTATGGTCCCTCAAATGGGTAGAACAACCCATCTCCTGTTAGCTTCCATTGAAAACAATGGGGATGGGGCACCCCATTTGGGGGTCCATAACTTTGCTCCCCCTAAACCAAACATCACCAGATTTGGGTGGTATCATCAGGACAGTCTCTGGATGGTACCCTGAAATTTTGGTGCTGATAGCCTTAAAAATGCGCCCCCTGCAGGCTGGAACGTGAAAAAACACTTTTAAAATTTAAAAACACACAAATGACCCTGAAATGTTGGCGCCCCCCCACGTGACCAAATGGGGGGCGCCCGGGGACATAGGGTACCCCCTGTCCCTAGGCAGGAACGCCACTGCCCTCAGCACCATAGCAGTGAAACCAGGAAGTGTCTAACGCTGTGGAGGAATGTGGGCGTCTGATTGGATGCCAGTGCAATGGAGGTAGACCAGGGCATTTCTGGGGGTGGAGCTGATGTAAGTTGGCTTCCACCTGGATTTTAGGCAGCTACACCTTAATACTAGCCAGTGTTCTCCTGAATCTTGGCCTAATGTTAGAAATCCTTTTTTGAACAAAAAATTATCCACACTGAATTAAATTTGATGTGCTAACTTCCTGCTCATCTGGATACCACATAAGCATCTGCCTATTTTGATTAGGACGACTGCATGAAAAACGTATCATGATTTACGTTATTAATAAGCATAATATAATGCCAGAGAAATTGTGTTGGCTTACATAAATGCACACGTGCAAATCTGGAAGACAGAAATGTGAACTGTTGTTTGAATTTAGGCAGACAGGCACATTGAATTTCCAAGTCAAATAGTGACCTGCCAGACACTTGGCAGTCACCTGTTGCTTTTGCAAAGCCAAGCAGGCAGCAAAAACAGAAGGTTAATCAAGCCCTGGTTGGCTGTATTCTTGGTGGATACCACATTGAACAGGCATGGACTAATAATGACATACACCAAGCTCCGTGGAAATAAGATACTGACATTTCCTGAGGTTCCATAGTCTTGATTCAGAAATAAAGATGGGTAGAAAACAAGAGCTGGTTCAAAACATGCTCTTTACTAAACACAAAAGCCTTGCTGTCCTCCACCAAAGTTGGTAACGTTTACAAGTGTGGAGTTAAGTTGCTTGATAACTAAATATAAGAGGAAAAAGAGCCCCTTGTATGCAGCCTTTATCGATCTCCGGGGCGCATTTGATTCTGTTAATAGAGAGATTCTCTGGAAGAAACTCAGCAGCCAAGGTGTAGAGCCAAGGTTGCTTGAATTAATTAAGATCCTGCACACAAACACCTATTGCCACGTGAGATGTAACATGGAGGGATTGTTAACCCCAAAAATTCAAGTTACTAAAGGGGTAAAACAAGGTTGCGTATTGGCTCCTACACTCTTTAAGCTCTTTATTAACGATCTAGCTTCCACACTAAGTGAGGCCCAAGTACATAGTCCAACTCTGAGCTCAACTTCCATACCCCTACTTCTGTTTGCTGATGGCCGCCAGTTGTGTACTTTCCCATCCAGAGTGGGACTAAGGAGAGCACTAGAGTGTTGTATAGAATACTGCACACTCAGCGATTTACAACTTAACTTAGATAAATCCAAAATTGTGGTATTTACCCATGATGGAAAGCCACCAATTGGCGGATAGGCCACAGTAGTTTCGAGCAGGTTGCAGTCATATAAATACCTAGGACTTACCTACCATCATGGGGCCTCCCTGGACACTACATGGGAATCGAGCCATCTCCATACAGCTAAATTAGAGATTACCTCAGCCATTGCTCTGCTTCCTCTATGGGAGGAGCCGAGGGATACATCCCTGCAGCGTTGAGAGCATTTAATGCCAAAGTGAGGTCAACAAATCCTTTATGGGATCCCCATCTGGATAGGGGCATGGAGCACAGAGGTTGAAAGGGTCCAGTCATACTTTCTGCATATAAAATCCTTGGCTTGCCCCATTCTGATTCCCTATCTGGCCCTGTGCTTAGAAACAGGCCAACATCGTTTAGAAACTCTGGCCCTGGTGCAGTACATTTCGGATTTTAGACCCAAGATTTGTTTTAATCGAGATGAACTGGACTATACACATCCAAGGAGACGCTCCATCCTCCCTCACTACAACAACCAGTGGTGGGTTAAAATCGAAGCCAAACTTAATGAGTTGGGCATTTCCTTGGAGGGAACCTGCTAATGCCAGCAGAGCAGGAGGTCTATGGGACTATCAAGAAGAGACTTTTTGACAGAGAGTTTCCAACAGATGCTAGAGGAAGCTAGTAAAACCACCATTTCCCCGATCTCTCTGGGAATGCACCTATGGATGAACTAATTGAAGCCCAGTACCTTTATCTCCCTGGTTGAGGGCCGGTGGCGTAGAGCAATCACCTGTAGCTAGGTGTAATGCCCTACCTTCTTCAGCAGCCTTGAACGCCTGCTTGAGAATCCCACATAAAGAAAGGAAATGCCGATGTGGCATGGGTTCTGTGGAAACAGTATCTGTATGCTGTTGGATTGTCCCTTTTGGGAGATGGGTAGGAAGAAGCACATAATCCCCTTCCTGCATGGAAGTGAGGCATTACAGATAAACAGAAGGTTATATATATATCTTTTAAACAGCCACAGCTTCTGAGGAGCTGTTGGAAGCGGTGGCTAAATTTTTAAATGGTGTTATTTTAACTCGTCAGAAATTGTAAAGTTGTAAAGGCTGTTATTATCTTGCTAAGCTAATCTTAAACAATCTATATGCCATTAAAGGTATTCGAAATCGAAATCGAAGTGTGGAGTTTCATTAGAATATATGCCTACTTGAACCAAAACTAAGAATTCTAATAAAGTCCCTGGTTCTTTAAACCAGATTAGGATTCAGAAGATTTCTGTTAATGTTTCACCTGCCTAACGGAGTCCCAAACAGAGAAGCAGGGGAGTGAATCTGAGATCTTCTGCATATGCCAATGAGCCACATGTCAACTTCTGGTCCATTGTATTGTCGAAGGCTTTCACAGCTGGATACAACTGGTTGTTGATGCAAGCGAAACATTTGGAACAAGATCCACCAGACCACGGCCACACAGCCCGGAAAACCCACCACAACCAGTTCTGGTCCATTGTTCATGGGCTTCTTGTCTTACTTATCTAAAATAAAGTTTTCATGTTGCAAATGGAGAAGACCTTTTCAAACTAACTGGGATGTCGCATTCCAATTTCATGGAAACATTCGCTATAAATTTCATCAAAACACTTGACAAAGTGCTATGCAACAATACACCATGGCCACTTGAAAAGTACAGAAGAATCAAGAGACATTCCAATTAATATGGCTGAGCCTTTTCAAACAAAAAAGGTGCTAAGAGCAGAACTTCACAATTCTACCACTCCTCATGATCCAAATTTTACTTTCGTGCTAGTGACACAATCATACTTCTACAAGGATTTTCTGGCTTCCTTATCTAGTGAAAAGACAGAGGCAGCTTTCGGTGGCTTAAAATATTTAATCTGGAAATGAATCAGAAGAAGAAAAGGGAAGTGAGAATACTCCAGAACATAATAGGAGTTGCACAGAGAAAGAACTTCTGTGTACAATTTTCTGAGTCATATTTGACAATTTTGAGTTGCCCTTACCTGATAGAAATATTATTTTTTGCATTATGGTATTTGGAAATATGATTTTGGATTAAACTTCAATGTGACAGACATGATTCTAACATGCTAAAAATGGCTCGTACCCATCTAGAGTTGCGTAGACAAAAAGCAGGTTCTGCACCAGAGATAGAGAGAGTGAAGAAAAAGGTCACAGTCTATTTTTGCACAAGTTATCTGCCCTGGGTTCAATGTTTTGGGGAAGTAGGATTTTCTTGTAGTTCTCCGAAGCATTTTGATGTATTAATGTACCTTCAGGGTTCTTCTGGCTTTTTTTTCAGTCTTTCTCAAATTTTAGGGGAAATCTCAGACCCAGTCTTTCTCAGTTTTAGGGGAAATCTCAGACCCCTTCCGCACACACAAAATAATGCGTTTTCAAACCACTTTCACAACTGTTTGCAAGTAGATTTTGCTATTCTGCGCAGCTCCAAAGAGCACTGAAAGCAGTTTGAAAGTGCATTATTCTGCATGTGCGGAATGAGCCTCAGTTAACACCTAGATGGATAGTGTGTGAATTTTGAATTTCCCTAATCCCATCCCCATAGTGGTCATTTTCTCACTCTTGAGGGCTTTTAATTTTTTATTTGGCTCTAGAATATCATTCTATCTATATAACATTATACTAATGCATGTACAAGGTTCTCTGAATTTCCAGCTTTTTTGAAAAATAGGCATCTAGTACCTTCCATTACAAAGATATACGCAGAAAGGCACATGCCTGCAAGACAATGGGCTAGAGACTTAAAAAAAACCTTGGGAATTTAAAGGACCTGGTATATATATCAGTAGGTGTATATCGATTTAACTATATTCTAGTGCCAATTTAGACAAATTTCAAAAGTCCTAGTAGCTCAGGGGAGTGGGAGAGGTATCTGCTGGGGGCTGGGCAGAAAAACCGTGGTAAATCTGCCACGTGGAACCACGTTACTACTGTGCTTTATCAGGTGCAACTCCAGCAATGGGGAATCTCCCTCAAGCCTGTCTTTATGTGGAAAGAAGAATGCTGCAAGATTGGACTTCCCATTCAAGAAATAGTAGCATCTGTTGCATATCATCAATAGCTCCCTTGAGCAAGGAGTTTTTCCGGATGGGTTGAAGGAGGCAGTGGTCCGCTCACTCTTGAAAAGACCATCGTTAGATCCAGGGGATCTGGCCAATTACCGCCCAGTCTCGAATCTTTCGTTTCTGGGAAAGGTGGTGAGAGAATGTTGGAGCAGCTTCAACTGGAACACAGACACATTGGCTTTCGACACCAGATAAAACTTCCGTGCTGGGCACGGGACAGGCGGTCCTTGTAGCCATTAGGAATGGCTAAAATGGCAGCTTGACCAAAGCGGATCGTAGCTGTTTGTTTTGTTAGATCTTACCTCAGCATTTGATATAGTGCGATCACGACCTTTTGGCCCACCATACAGCGTTTCCGGAGTCACGAGGCACACTGTGTCCTTCAGTGGATTGTCTCGTTTCTACTCGGACGAGTGCCAACAAGTGTAGTGCAAGGGATCAAGCCTCCCGGAGATTACCGCCTTCATTGTGGTGTACCCCAGCTGACGTTATTGCTCCCCGCTATTATTTAACATCTATGCTCGACCACTTGCTCAGCTAGTACGGAACTTTGCGACGATCTGTCACCAGTATGCTGATGACACTCCAGCTCATTCTGTTGATGGAGGGGGGAACCGTCACGGCCCCTACACAGCTCTACAGCATTGTTTGGATGCGGTCTCTGGTCGGCTACAACAGAGCAGGCTGAAACTGAATCCATCGAGAGCGACGGAGATCGCTTTGGCTTGAGTACCGCCAAAGAGAGGAGGGAGGGAATTTCCAGCCGCCGGAGTGGGAGGGAACCATTTTGGCGCCCGGCCCCCCTCCGTCCACAGTCTAGAGGTCCCACCTGGATTGATCTCTTTCGATGGGAACCCAGGTGGCCCACTTTAGCCCGGTTTCGTTTTTCCATCTCCGTCAGGCCCGGCGGCTTGCCCCCCTTCCTCTCCCAAGCCCGGACCTAGCCACCTTGATCCCATTACAGCGGTCACCTCCAGGCTTGACTATTGTAACTTCGCTCTCACGCGAGCCTTCCCTTGCGCATGATTTGGAAATTGAAACTGGTCCAAAAAATGCAGCAGCAGCATGCTCACTCTGAAAGCCTTTCGTGATCACATCCAAAGCCCTGTGTTAGCCAGTTGCATTGGCTGGTAAATTCCCGAATCATTTCCAAGGTGTGGGTTTTGACCTTTAAGCCCTTACGCGCCCTGGGCCCCTCGTACCTTCGCGACTGCCTTACCCCATATACCCCTACCTACGGCCTCTAAAGCTCAGCAGAGGCCAATTACAGTACTGGTTCCTGGCCCCTCAATGATGCAGCTGGCCTCCTGCACGACCCAGGACTTTCACAGCCCTGGCCCCGGCCTGGTGGAACACTCTTCCCTCCAGCTGTCCAGGCCCTGCGGGACAGAAGTTGAGTTCATGGGGCCTGTAAAGGTGAGTTGATCCCTTGGGCCTTTTCAGATGTCCAGTCGCTGAGAAAATATGCGCCCCCTCTCTCTCTATTTGATTACCACCATATGCTACCCTCTTAGAGGGGAGTCCGGCTGTTCCCTTTCCTTAGGGAGGCCTTTAATTAAATTGGGTTTTGGGGTGCCTGATATCTTTGTATTGACCGCTGCCTTTAATAGATTTTAATAGATTTTATTGGTTTAATAATTTTACTGATTGTAATGAATATTGTTGTGCACCGCCCAGAGCCCCTCGGGGATGGGGCGGTCTACAAATTAAATAAATAAATAAATAAATAAATAAATAAATAAATAAATAAATAAAGTATAGGGACTGAGTAACACTCCTTTATTTTGACAGATTCCACAAAGTGGCTTGACAGGCTTAACTGTAGCAATGTATAGGCCAGAAAAAGGTATAATACCATAGATGTGTAAGAAAGCTGTATCTGTGATTCTTTTCCTGTCTTTTTACTGCATGGGAAAAAAACCCGGGAAGTTCTGCAACTGCTGGAGATGTGTTTTGTGTAGAAGCGTACAACTGTGTCTTTGTTTCTGTTGTTTTCATATGTTTTATATTGTTTCTATACCAATGTACATATTTATACATGTAAATAATCCCTTTTATGTACAATTCATGCAGAAACATATACATTTAATGGCAATAATTTGGTGTAACAAACCAGAAATTGACACAAAGATAAAAGAAACCAGGGCTTCACTTGTACAAAAAAAGAAATCAAAATGGAAATTTTTAAGTTGAAATAACTAGGCCAAGAACTGGTAAACTTTCTTCAGGAGATGCTCAATTTGACTAAAATATTGTCAAAAACACGCAGTAGTTTAATATAGTTAAACAGTCTGACATATGGCCCAGGGAAGGGGAACTGTTTTACAGCCAATAGTCCATACCCATAAAGTGGCATTCCACCTCCCCCCTCCAAAAAAACACAAATCACACCATGTTCCTACTCTCAGCAAGACGTGAGAAGGGATCAGATTACTGTAACCTGGAAATCTGAACCATTCCTGTCCCCTTCCCCCAACCAATCTCACTATGTCCCACAGAATCCAGGGAGAAATATCTTCATTGCAACTCTCTGAGATACAAGAAATGAGTGTGGGGGGAGGAGTCAGAATGTCAACTGTCAGCCAGAAAATACCTGAGAGGTGATGCTCCAATGCCTTATCACTCAAGCAGTTACATCCAGAGTTACAGAACCTTGACTGCTTGAGAAACATAATGGCTCCTGACTACTTGCAGTGCGGCTCCCGGCATGGTTGCCCCTTCCTGGGGCCTCGCATTAGCTCACAAGTTTTGTCTCACACTGTTTACATCTCTACTCGGCTCCCCCCCTCCTCTCCTCTGTGCTGGAAGGACGTTTTGCCTCCCCTCTCTCCCCTCCCCTCCTCTGTGCCGGAAGAACGTTTTGCGCGCGCTTTACTTGCCGGAAGAATGCTGAACCTTTTGCACGTGCATTACTGCACCGCTCGCCCGCCCCGTGCCCTCCCCACACCGGGCCATGGTCATTCACGTGCAGCCCTCCTGTGAGATGAGAGGGAGAGAAGCACAGGACAGAGAACGGAGCAAGAGAGAGAGAAAAGCAGAGGTGACCGAACGGAGAGAGAGAGAGAGAGAGAAGCATAGGAAAGAGAACGGAGCAAGAGAGAGAGAGAGAAGCAGAGGCGAGAGAATGGAGCAAGAGAGAGAGAGAGAAGCATAGGAAAGAGAACGGAGCAAGAGAGAGAGAGAAGCAGAGAAAAGAAAACGGATTAAGAGAGAGAGAGAGAGAGAGAAGCAGACGTGAGAGAATAGAGCAAGAGAGAGAGAGAGAAGCAGAGAAAAGAAAACGGAGCAAGAGAGACCCATTGAGAGAGATAGAGCAGAAGCAGAGAATACAGAAAATTACCACATGAGAGAGAGAAGCAGACTGAGAGAATACGGAGCAAGAGAGAGAGAGAAGCAGAGAAAAGAAGAGAGAAGCAGAGGTAAGAGAATGGAGCAAGAGAGAGAGAGAGAGAAGGGGAGGAGACGGGGAAGAGTCTCAGGGGAAAGAACAACCCCCGCACAAGCCAGGGACCCTAGCCTGGCTGGGAGTGGGAGGAAAAGGGAGTGAAGAGCGTGGTGGGTTAGGACAAAGGAGCCTGCCTAGCTCCAACCTGTGGCTAAAGGCTTTTAAAGAAGGCTGAGCCCCCCTACTACCAGAGACCTCAGGCAGGAGACCAACACCCCCTGGAAAGGGATGGAGGGAAGGTACAAGCCCCCACACAGCTGCAGGTGTATGCGTCACACCTGGAAGAGACACTTTGTGTGGGGCTGGTTTCCCTACTTGTTTTGCTGCTAAATTATTTTTAGGTGTTAATTAGCTTGAGCTGTTTAGCAGTGATTTTTCCAGAGCGGAACACCACAGGAAATATCTGAATTTAGCCTGGGATCCTGTCTGGGATTTGGGTGGTGGGGATGCCCCCAGACTTGCAAATTAAACTCCAGAGACAGCCAACAAAGGGGGGAGAGTATTGGTAAAATCAAGGACAAATTCAAAGGGAAGCAATCTTTTTGGCACATGTGCCACGCAGTACCCTAGCAATTACAGACCAATCTGGAGCAGCAATCAGGAATTGCCACAAAGAGAGACAGGCAGAAAGTGCCCAGCTCACTGCAGGACATGGAAGGGTGGGAACCACTGCAGCCCTTACCACCCCCCACCCCCCATAGAAGAAGGATGCCAGGCTGGGGACCAGCCAACTATGGAAAGGGAGGGATGGCACCTCTGGCCACCACACAGCCAGATTGGAGGAAGGGGAGCTCCAGAGCAGAGTTGAAGAAAAACCACCACTAAATATAGTTTTTGATTAAGATACATTATAGCTTACTGCATCATAGGTCACAGAAGCTTTATTAATTTAGCCCAGTAAGCATGGCTCCAACTATATCTCTGTATTGCCAAGAAAAGGTTTGTCAATTGAGTTCCCAGAGATTTATTCATTCTTACGGGCTCAATTTCATGCCGTCTCAGAAGTGTCTGTAAAAATTATTTAAATCAGTGGTCCCATTCCACAATGTACTCTCCACGCCTTTCAGGAAAGTAGATGGGGGACGTTTAGCAAAGGCAGTTTTCAATACAGATGAAGATGATGATTTTTGGATTTATACCCCACCTTTCTCTCCTGTAAAGGAGACTCAAGGTGGCTTACAAGCCCCTTTCCCTTCCTTTTCCCACAACAGACACCCTGATGAGGTCAGTGTGGCAGAGAAAGTGCACTAGAATGGCAGCAGAATATTGGCAGCCCTTCCTGGGTTCTGAGATTTTAACAGGTGTTGCATTTTCAAATATATCTACAGCCATAATGACTAGCATAGATCCTTTAAAAGCACCCCCCCCAAAAAAAAAAAATCCTGCCAAGAGCAGACTAAGATTAGGCAGCCAATGACTTTCCCCATCTCCATTATTATATTCATATTTATAAAATATATTTATTTTGCACGCACTCAGTGCTCAAAAACCATGGGGAGAATGGGTGTGTGTGTGTCTTTCTCTCTGTGTGTGTGCAGCCCATGCATGATGTGAAAGCCACTGCTTTCATAAGCAATATACTATAATTGGTAAAAAACAATATATACAGTGTTATCTTCATTTTAAATGTCAAAAAGTATTTGCGGCTCCATGTGTTTTCTTTTCCGTGGAAAACGGGTCCAAATGGCTCTTTGGCTGTTAAAGGTTCCCTACCCCTGAGTTACATCAATCATAATGGAGCCAGGTGATGCCATGAGGCAGATCCAGGTGTCGTAACTGGGTTACCCACTTTATTCCAGTTGAGATTCATTATGGCCCATATAATTGCTTGAGTTGTAGGCCATGGTCTGATCGCACAAAGGTCTGAAAACACTGGACCAACTGTGACTCAATTCCTTAAAGAATAAAACGCCTTCTAATGCAGACCATGTTTTGAAGACAATGCCAACTTTACTATCAGACATCAAGATCACCAAATTGCAAGGAACACATTAGAATTATTTTAACAGCAGGCAGAAAGGACTTTCTTGCCCCACCGCAGCCTTTATGCATATCCTTTTCCTGTTTAACATGAGTAGAAACAAAAGGACAAAACAGTGGCAGTGACAGTCAAAGGAGTTCCAGCAGCAGGAGAAAACTATATGTGAAAAAGCCATTAGATCTTGATCTTGGTGGGTGAACACAACCCAGAGTTCACCAGGAATTGTAAAATGGAGTTAATGAGCTGTAAAGAAGCAAACTTGCATAACTGAGAAGTCACAGAAGCAGATATGAAAGAGCTAAGATAGACTGCTAAGCCGAACACCATCCGTTCTAGCACTGGGAAACAGGTGGAGGCATGTACAAAACATTTGAAAGAGAGCTCCATAGGTGTTGATACTGTGTATACCCGCGTATAAGTCGACTTTTTCAGCACATTTTTTTGTGCTGAAAAAGCCCCCCTCGACTTATATGCGGGTCCCACTTACCAGGGTCGCTGTGTACACGACCTCGTGCGGGGGAGCGGGGGATGCCCGCGGCCCAGCCAAGCCAGCCACAGGTGGTGCGCCCAGCCCCCTGCCATGGGGGTGGGTGGTGGAGGTGGCGCCCGGCTCACCTGGCTCGCCATGTGCATGCTCCCCCGCTTGAGTGGGGAGCACTGGATGCCTGCGGTCTGGCCGAGCACATTCACAGTTCCAATAACCAAATTTAAGTATTCTCAAATTTGACCAACTGCTATTAGAATATAGAAGTAGGGGGGCATGAGACTCATGAAAGGAATCCCATCACCCCTCCACCACTGAGCCTGGTGCAGCTGCAGGCTTCCCCACTCACTTTTCAGCCCATAGGCAGCTGTAGTGGTGCCTGGGAGCTGCTATGGGCCTGAAGCTGCTCTAGGCCTCCTGGTGTCCACATCCACTGCAGACAAGCTCGGAACCTCTCCCAGAGCCCAGCACCTCCATGGGTGTGCCCAGAACAATCTGCTACCACTATGACTGGGTTCAATATGGCTTCCTTATGGAGTTGGCCAGCAGTTTAAGCAGTAAATGTGTATCTATGTGCGCACAGATTACACCTTTTTTAACTTGGGGGGAATTTAAACCCCTAACATATTTTGTTAACATTTCACATTTTTCTGCAAACCTTGGGAGTCCCCCAAGTTTGCAAAAAAAAAAAAATCTATTTAGTGTGTGGCCCTGAACCACAGATTTAAGCATCAGCAGATTGAGACCATATGTCACCATCATAAAGATAGATTATTACGATTCCTAAAACTGCTGACAGCAATTGCCTTTGTCCTGTGTCCTTCCACAGAGGACGTGCTACTGCCTCTTTCTCTCCTACATAATACTCATAGGAAAAAGCAAGAAAATTCCAGCTGGTGAGAAGGAACTGTTTTGACAGACATGTTCGTTACAGAGGCCGGTTCGCTGAACAAGGTTAATATGAAAACTTGTTAAGCATGTAGGCACCCTGTTCTCCCAGTAATTCCTTCTCCCCCTGCTGCTTCGAATTGAGTAGAAATAATGCTGGTGGCCTGTAATTATGTTTTTAGAAGCCTGCCAGGTTGCAGGGGTATGGTGAGCTCTAATTGTAGAAGAGCATTTAGGGAGACTTGTAATTGTACAGTCATTAATCCAGTTAAACACAACACCGTCTCTTTCAGCTGTGCTGTGTCAGTTGGCAATGCCCCAGCTGTGACACAGCGGAAGAATTAAGCTAGCAATTAGTAATCAACATGTACCAGTCAACTCTCCCACATTCCCACAAATGATGCACTATGGATTTTACTGGATCCATAACAGGACTTCCTAAGCTTTAAGGATTCAAGACATATCTGCAGGCAACCTGGAGCTTTACACACACACTTTACAAATTCTAAAATATTTCAATAATGGTTTGTATTTTTACTGCCATTCAATCATATGTGCTTTAAATATTGTGCCATGAAGTCACAGCTGACTTATTGTGACCTTGCAAGGCTTTCAAGGGAAGAGATGTTTGGAGGTGGTTTGCCACTGCCTGTCTCTGCCCGGGCTGAGAGAGTTCTGAAAGAGCCATTTAGGAAAAGTGAGGTAAAATATTTTAATAACTAAAACTACAAATTCTATATCTTCCCCTGACCACATCCATAATAATATGCAAATTGATAGTTCAGTTGATAGTTCCATGGGAATGGCAACTCAATGCATGGCAGCTGTGAAAAAGGCAAACTCTATGCTGGGGATCATTAGGAAAGGAATTGATAATAAAACTGCAAAGATTGTCATGCCCTTATATAAAGCAGTGATGCGACTGCACTTGGAGTACTGTGTCCAGTTCTGGTCGCCACATCTCAAAAAGGATATTGAGGAGATAGAAAAAGTGCAGAGAAGGGCAACAAGGATGATTGAGGGACTGGAGCACCTTCCCTATGAGGAGAGGCTGCAGCGTTTGGGACTCTTTAGTTTGGAGAGGAGATGGCTGAGGGGGGATATGATTGAAGTCTATAAAATTATGCATGGAGTAGAAAATGTTGACAGAGAGAAATTTTTCTCTCTTTCTCACAATACTAGAACCAGGGGACATTCATTGAAAATGCTGGGGGGAAGAATTAGGACTAATAAAAGGAAACACTTCTTCACACAACGTGTGATAGGTGTTTGGAATATGCTGCCACAGGAGGTGGTGATAGCCACTAACCTGGATAGCTTTAAAAGGGGCTTGGACAGATTTATGGAGGAGAAGTCGATTTATGGCTACCAATCTTGATCCTCTTTGATCTGAAATTGCAAATGCCTTAGCAGACCAGGTGCTCGGGAGCAACAGCCGCAGAAGGCCATTGCTTTCACATCCTGCATGTGAGCTCCCAAAGGCACCTGGTGGGCCACTGTGAATAGCAGAGAGCTGGACTAGATGGACTCTGGTCTGATCCAGCTGGCTTGTTCTTATGTTCTTATGTTCTTAAATAAGGACCATGTTAAGAGGTCTGAAAACAACAACCCCTTCCATTTTTCTTATATAGTCTGAGAATTCAAATTTATCCCATATTCTCAAAGCTGAAATATTTCCGCAAGCTACAGATATGACCAAACCTTTAACAGAAATCTAGCCATTGCTCTAAGAACACATAGTATTGCATACGTGACACTTACTCCATTCTAGATCATACTTCCATGAGTAATATATTAATAGGGCAGTCCTAATGAATTCCTTTGAATGGCCCAGACTGGAGTAACTCTACACAGAATCGCACTGTGAGCACACAAGAATATTTGCCCTGAGTACTTTATTGGTTGGTTCATCCAGGTCCCCTTTATGTGAAAGAGAATGCAATTACAATTACTCACATAGCACTATTAATCTGTATGGTACCTTACAAAGTAAAAGAAGGCAGATTCCTGCCCAGAAGAGCTGATGGTCCAAAAACTGGAAAACTGAAGACTACTGAGGGAACTAAGGAGTTCCTTAGACAAATTCTCATGGAAAAGGTAGATTTGAAGAAGGATTGGAAATAAGTAGCTGAAATGACATCGTACAGGAGTTCTGAGAGGCAGTAGAATTATACTATACATTTCACTTAATTATTCTTTGCACCAAATACTCTAATTTAGAATTATCATTATCAGTGCAATCCTAAAAACACATTTCTGGGAATAAGCCACATTGAATAGATTATCAGGATTCTGAGAAGACCTGTTTAGGATAGTACACTTTGACTTCAGGCTGCTGGAGGATATAAAAAACTAATTATCCCTGTGTAATTTCAAGCGGAACACAGTCCTCCAGTTAGACATAATATCTTATCAGGGGGTCAATAAATCGTATTTTTTGCTGCTGAAAGCTGATTGAAAGCTGAAAGCAAAGCATGTCACGCATTCAGCAGGACCAGCAGCAGCTTTATGAGTAACAAGTTGTGCTGACCTGTCATAGGGTAAAGCATCCCTCAAGATAACTGCTGCTGATTAGTCGTCATAGTATTATACTTACAGCCCCATTTACAGCCCAGTCCAATGGGCCAGACGCCCAGCTGTGACGCTGTAGCCGCACTGGCCTGCCGCTTCTATGGAGGCTTCCCAGCAGTGTGGGGTAGCTTGAAAGATAAAAAAGTATCCTCGCTGCTGGGAACCTCCCCGCAATTGGGCTTATTAGATTTCCATAATCTTTCTGGTGGCGTCCTAAGCCTCTTTGCAACACAGGCAAAGGCAAGAAGGAAGCCAACTAGTGTTGGTAGCAGGAGCGCGGGGACACTGGTGCCATGTCCAGGGCAGCATCCCACCACTAGGGAGGGTGGCAGCAGCCACATGCCAGCTCATTCAGACCACCACCAAGGTGAGTGCACCACGGAGGGCAAATCCACTGATGTGGCCACGCAATGCTCCCAACTGATTCCAGCCTTTGGATGCAACTCCTAACCACACAATTCCAAACAGAGTTACTCCTAGTGTTGCCAGCCAATGGGAGGAAACATGCAGTATGACAGCATTGCATCGGTTCAGAGGAAAACCCAGAAGTGACCTCAGTCCACTGTAGGAATCACCAAAAACTCCATGGTTTTACCATTTTTTTAGTGATTCCTAGAGAGGACTGATGTCAGTTCTGTGATTTCCCCCAAAGTGACATTACACCATCATACTGACAGTGATTTTTAAAAAAAATTATTCTGCCAGTCACCAGAGTGACAGCAAGAGATGGGAATTCAGGATGGAAGATACCCTGTTCCACTAGGAACTGTATACTGCTAGTTACACTCCTTCTACCACCACCAAAGTAAGTTTTTACGGAGTATGTGAATGTTTAGGATTGTACAGTAAATTGATTCTTGGCCTGGATAAGTAGGCATTTTTGTTTTAAATGTCACAGATATCGGTTACAAAGATTTAAGGCCTAATGGAATCACTGGAATTTTAAAAATGTTTGTCCCCCAAATACAGATCTATTTAGGTGATACCTCCTTCTAAGTGTGGGTTCTTTTTGCCATGTTATTTCTCACCTTCATTTATACCATGGTCACAGCATGTTAAAAAAATGCTCCTGTACCTTTAGCATAATGGCACTGGGGAGAGTTCACATTCTGTAACTTGCTAAATTCTGCTAAGTAAACTGTCTGTTTTTCTAATATCAGATGCCTTGCTTTTATTTCTAACTTAGTTTTTCTTAAAACTAATCTTGCTGTGTAGGACCAGAGAAGCGGCTCTGGCCCCACAGCATGTTAAAAAAATGCTCCTGTACCTTTAGCATAATAAGTATGTATCCAGATCGACTGAGATGAACAGTTGTCATATTTTTATTGCCATATGAGGTTGTTGTTGAAGGCATAGGAACAATGGCAGAAAAAAAATCTGATTACCTTCTGTTTAATATATTGGCTTGGTCTGCAGTTCAGGTGCCCACCCAAAATTGACTGGCAAGTTTTATTTCTTGTCTACATCTGAACAGATTTCTTGAACATTCCCGCCTGGCCTCCAGTGAAGAAGCCAAGGAAAACTCACTAGACCAGCACATGTTGATTTATTCATTCATTACACATATTAATTATATCACAATCATTTGCAACACATGCCATGTATATTAGAAACAAGGGCTCTAGAAAAGTCCTTACAGAGGTGGGAAAAAGAATTCTACAGAGGTTAGAAATAGGGACTATAAAAGCTTCATGTAAACAAACTGAAATTATTAGTAGCATGGAAGAACTTTTCCACAGGCAGAATTGGATCTAAGGGATAGATTATCTAATGCTTTCAGATAATAAAAACTACAGCACTTGCATAATCAAGAAAAGATGGAATAAGACCAACTTAGATGTCAAACATTGCCCCAAACATTTCAAAACGTTGCAAGCAAATTGTTGGCACTCCAACGCCACATTATAGAAGAAGAGAATGCCTTGGCAGTGTATGTTTGCTGAGAATTCCAGCCCTACGTAGACTTTTTAAAAAAATGTATGCCATTTTTCTCCCAAACAAATGAAACAGTAAAATAGAATGTGGCACCATGAAAAGATTGCCATATGTTACCCAGATAACTTTTCACTTGCGTATAAGTTCAAAGGGCAACTGGGCCTCCCACTTTAAAATATAACACAGAGAAGAGAACATTCTCTGCAGTTTCTACCATTTCTGAAAGAGATTATGAAAATATATGACCCAATGCATCACCATGGAACGTGAAGGGTTTCCAACTGTGGTATGGGAAATTCCTGTTAATTTGGAGGCAGTGCCTTGTGCAAGGGGAATACGAGGTGGGATTTCACCTCTGAAGCTTCCATTATTTTCTCCTTGGGAACTGATTGCTCAGGTCTGGAGATCAATTGTAATTCCAGAACTCCGGGCTCCCCATGGAGGTTAGCACCTCTACGGAACAGAGAATTTTGGATAGATAGGGCAAAGGTTGTGTCCTAAGACCCAAGACTATGCTTCAGTTGCTCTGACACTAATTTCCTTGAGTGCACTATTCTAGTGTTCCTGTGGCCATGTTTTTCCTTTACTATACTTATGACACATTCTGGCTTTTTTTAGTATACGATAGAATTGAAGGCATGCAGGGGAATGCAAAATTCTAAGTCTGCTAGAATTAATTTCTGGCCAATTTATTATCTGCAATAATACCTCCTATAAAGCTGTGGGGTATGTTCTTGGAACCTGGGCCCTGGGTGAAACAGTAGTAACAGATTTGTGAAAAATGATGTCCAAAACAACAATACAGAATTAACTGCAAATGTCATTATGGTTGTGAGAACAGGTATACCTACAGCATGGACACTGAAAATTTCAAACCAAATTGGGGATTGGTATAAGAAGGTATGTTTGATCACAATATTAAAATATAAGGGGAAGCAGGCAGACCCACTTCAATAAACTTGTGAAGAACTGGGTTTTGTTCACTGAATGCCAGAATTCAAAATTTTTGGACTGTAAACAACCGCAGAGAGGTTTTTCACTGATATGATGAAAACCAAATAAAATAATGCTTAGGGATCTGTTCACGAGTGAAATCTTGTTCAGTCCTAATTCTCTACCACTTATCCTTGATTCCCTTGAAAGAAATGGGGAAGCTTTGAGATTATTAGAGAGCTGGCTTTTGCTCTACATCAATTAATACTTTACTCATTCCTGCATGCAGTTACATAACCCTTTTTACCCTATGCTCCTCTGTTTCTTGTTTGCTTGCTTTAACTTGTCCTTAACATCAGTATTGATTTCTCAAAATATCTCATTGAAACCACAAGAGGAAACTCTAAAGATCACACTGAAGATTTTTTTTTGTTAC
The DNA here is from genome assembly GCF_021028975.2 of Sphaerodactylus townsendi. Lineage (NCBI taxonomy): Eukaryota > Metazoa > Chordata > Lepidosauria > Squamata > Sphaerodactylidae > Sphaerodactylus > Sphaerodactylus townsendi. The sequence goes on along the minus strand of NC_059431.1, from coordinate 107,985,063 downwards.
TTCCACTTGTCACTGGACACAAAGTCAAGTGATTTCCAGGGAATTCTCATCAATTTCCATTGAGGTAATTATCCCAACAGTAAACTGAGCCCTGGAAAGAGGGCAGGAAGGGAAAATATGGGCCATATATTGCTTGTCTGGTATCTTTTTCAATCATTCATCTCAAGCCATCTGACGGTAGCTTTCCTATGCCAAAGAATGAGTACCTCTGAGAAAGAGCAGAATGCATTTTACTCACCAAGAATATATTCTGTCAAACCCCTAAACTCATTTCACCCAAAATCTGGGTAGATAAAACAGGGCAGATACATTTATATAGACTCGAAGCCCTAAATCTCTCATTATCAAACTGCACTGTACAGGTCAAAAAGGATTGACCAGGTATAAATATTCAGGCAGACTTATGCCCTGAACAATCTCACTTTAGAAAAAGAAGGTATTTGGGAAAGAACTAAATAAATGTGAGCCTTTGCTATTCTAAATGGAATACCACTGCTTATTCTAAAATCTAAGGCCTACATAAGAAGTTGGGCACTTGGCATTAAAATTAAATTAAATTATAATTAATAAATTAAGTAACAGTAAGCATGTAGCAGCCCTAGTAGACCAGGCTAATCCAATCTCATCAGAGCTCAGAAGCAAGGCTGGGTCAGTACTTGGATGGGATTCCAGTGAGAAAGAATGGGGCTACTATGCAAAGGAAGGTTACGGCAAACCTCTTCAGCTTATTTCTTGCCTGGAAAACCCCATTAGGTAGAACTTCATGGGGTCTACCTTGTGACTTTACAACATACTTTACCTTTAACAGTAGGCATATTGGACCCATTTAACATGTCTTCTTATTCAAATGTACTTATAGGTGTTTTCCAATATACCTTTTGCCTCCTCACCTCACCATAATGTTTCATGCCAGAATACATACAGATGTTGTATTCCTATAAGCAGAGTATAACATGTAAGATATATATCACAAAGATATGTGGTGAAGGTGAGATGAAAAACTCAACCTCTGCCAAAGCAAAGACTATCCAATAAGGGAAATAGGTTAATGGTGTATTGGGCAAGCCATTCTACTCTACATGCATGGGAAGGAGAGATAAATGCAATCTAGAGGCCACATTTTAAAACAAATTAAGATAAAACAAGATCCCACTCTCCACTTAGTCATGCAGTTCTCTAGATCAATGTCTGTGACTCAGAAGAAAACAATTACTTTATCAGCAAGTCTAGATAGCCATATGCTCTGAAGGAAAAACAGCAATCAGTCAATACCCCTTGGCATAGTTACACCTTTATCACAGCAATTTCCTTTAGCAAGTTCAATATAAGGAGAATTTTTGTTAACTTAAGATTCTGAATTATCTAAGTCTGTCTGTGACACTGAAGATGTCTGCCAATCGCCAGTGCTGCCTAGGGCTCTGTAAATACCTCTGGTAGGGTTACCAACCTCCAGGTAGAGCTGGTAGAGCTCCTTAAATTCCTACTGATCCCAGATGACTAATATCTGTTCTCCTGGACAAAATGGATGGCTCGGAGGCTGGCTCCTATGAGCATCCAATCCCTGCTGAGGTCCCCAAACTGCACTGTACCCAGGCTCCAACCCAGTGGCGGGATTTAGCCAGTTCGCACCACTTCGGCAGAACAGGTTGTTAAAATGGTGCTTATAAACAACTAGTTGTTAAATTATTTGAATCCCACCACTGCTCCAACCTCAAATCTCCAGAAATTTCCCAGCCCAGAGCTGGCAACCCAGATCACTAATGAATACTCAAAGGCACTCAGGGCCAAATTATATGTTATCTGATTGTATCTCTGACAGACAGGATGTCATGTAGCCAGCATCAGGGTTCCCAAGGGTACTATTTTTTATTATTTAGATGGCATAAATAATCTCACAGTGATAACAAAACAAAACAGAATGCCTGATAGTTATTACATTGTATCTAGGATGTTCTCCTGTATGTGAATAATGTATTTCTGGTCAAAAGGGAGTCAATATGTCCCTTAAAAGGGAGTCAATATGGCCCTTAAAAAGCCTACAGGACATAGAAGGGTACAGGAAGTATTTGGTTGAACATAAAAATGTAGGTCTGATATTTTTGCACTACTGGACATCTAAAAACTGTTTTCCGTGATCTAACAAGCCTTGTGCATCTGTGTCTTGCTTGAATATCATAAAAGAGAAAGCAGACTCTTTCAATGAACAAATTTACATTTAAGATTTTTCTATCTACATTTTCTGCTCTACAAAATCTGATTTCAGCACAAATTTATACCACTTTGGCTTTCTGCACTTTGTAACTCTGCCCAATTCAGTTATGCTGGCAGCAATCTATGGGTGCCTTTTAACAATGGCTAAGTTATCAATTGGATCCTATGGCTATGTTTCATGAACAAAACAGAAGATTTCTCTCTTAGGCAAAAGAAACCTTGAGATCGAACCCGCACAGTAAGAAGCCCTTAAGTATCTCTTCGGTGCTCACAAACATTTGTCCATTTGAATAATACTTTCAAACTCACAGCCAAACTAGATATCATGTCTGACACATTGGATCATATTTTCTGATCCAACTTACAGGTGCATCTTTCATCAGGGAAGTGACGTTCCCAAATCTGGCCCTAACATGCCCAAGCCTTCCAGGGTATGGTTTAGCAAGAGTACACAGCAGGGAAAGGAAGGGTTTCAGCATTCTCCCAGGGCCATTTTCACCAGTCGAAACAGTTGAAGAGGAACCTATTTGCTCCACTCCTATTTCAGCTCTGGAAAATGGGGGCGGGGGGAGGGAGGCTGAAGCCCTTTTCTTCTACTGTGCTTGTGAGCTAAATTAGGCCTCATGAGGCCTCATTTGTGAGCTGAATTAGGCCTCATTTGTTCCTTGATGCCACATCTGTCTACAAGTTCAGTTGAGAAACCCCAACCGAGCTCATGGCAGATCATGTCTAGTTGACCTACAGTAGGGTGTGTTATCCCAGAAAAGATCCCTAATTGGGAGGCATGCTTTGAGACACACATACTCCCCAGCTTTTCTGGCCTTGTGATGACTGAGTGGAACAGTCCAAGGTGTAACATTAAAGGTATACTATTAAAAGAAAGGGGATGTGGAATGGCATAGTAGAGTCTGATCTCATCAGATTGCAAAAGCTAAGCTGGGTCAGTACTTGGATGGGAGACCTTGAAGGAAGACTCTGCAGAGGAAGGCAACGGTAAAACTACCTCTGATAATTACGTGCCTTGAAAACCTCACCAAGCATCCAAGTCAGCTGTGACTTGACAGCACTTCATACACATGTTAAAGGAAAGATACAAGGAAAGACAAATTTCCTGTTATTCATACATACTTGAAACAATGGAAACAGTGATGGAACCAACAAAAAGAGGGGCAACCCTACTCTTAGCTTTCAGTGTGTGCCAGATGTGAAGAAGACGACTTTATTTACAGTCAATGACCAAATATATTACAAATCTCCAATTTAGTAAAAATATCTACAACCAAACAAGAATGCAGATCTCTCTCCCGTATTCCAGCACTATCCGTCTATATCATTACACATTGTAAACATACCAAACACCATAAAAATACTAGACAAAACAAACGTATCTAAGGGGGATGCCATATTCAGATCATTTTTTCTTTTTCATAATGAATAGACAGAATTTTGCTACCCATTTAGTAATATTCTCCTTCTTATCTTGTAATAGTTTTTCACAACAAACTTTATCAGAACAATATGTCATCTTATGTAAAAGATGTGACAGGCATTTTTTCCTTGCCTCCTCATAAAGGTGGACACTTTAATAACATATTCTCTATAGTTTCTACAGAATTCAGAGAGCAAGAACATAACCTTGCAGCATACGGTATCTTTTGATATTTCCCAAGACAGCAGAAAGTAAATGTGCACTTCTTGCAAGAGTAAAAGCTCTCCTTAGATCTTTGTTATCCAGATAAGTTAAATAAGGAGCAGGGGCAGTGATATATTTCTGTGTAGAGTCTAGAGGAAATATCTTGAATATCTTGCCAGATCAGACTGTCGTGATACATCTTTGATTCTTTGGGTAAGTTCACTTTTTAAATGATCCCAATTTTTGATCATATGGATGTTATATGGAAGGCCGCATTTGTTAAGGCACTTCTCCATATCTTGAGCCCACCTAGGTTTATAATAATCTTTTGCTAGAAAAGGCCAGAGACCATTTGAATCAGTGTGTAACTTTATCCATTTATATGCCGTTGTTATTATTATCTTATCCTTCAGGCTCATTACTCCTGTTTCAAGCCTAATAAATGTATTTGGGACTCCTGGAGGAAGCTGAAGGATTGCTCTTAAAAATTTGGACATGTGCCAGATGTGGGAGCAGTTACCACCCTGATTCTTATGCAATGCTTTCTTCTTCGATGCCAGCATTTAAAAAGCAAAGCAAAGTGAAGCAAAACATATAGACACAGAATAAAATCTAGTTATTCAAGGAAAGGGGCTGGGAATATTTCAACAGAAATAAAGCAAACGGCCTTGATGAGATGTATTCACCTGAAGAAGTTTTTTTTAAAAAAAATTGAACTTAAGGAATGTACTTGGTTGGTATTTTCAGATTCCCCACAAACAAAAGTTGGCATATACAATATAAGATCCACATAATTTAACTGCTCCTCATTCTAAGTAACTATATATTGGATACCATAAAATGACTGATTGAACTTAAAATGACAGGCTCCCAGTCTAGCAGGAGCCACAGTATCAGTATCAAGGTCTCTTGATTGTTTGCATTTGTTGATAAATTTAATCTGCTCATTGCACCGTTCCCTCAAGCCTGGACTCTGCAGACAGGATGGAACACAGGTGGCAAAAGGTAATATTATATTTTACCCAATAGTGTGATTAACTAAACACAAGTGATAAGGAAGTTTTGACTCACCACAGTGTAACTGGAGTTTAGGATAGTGTGGCTCTTTCACAAGCATAAGATTAATACAGAACAGGATGAAAGGGTACTAGAGCATGAGGATGCTAACACACCAGAAGTCTTAATCATGTACATTTTTTTTCTTATTCACCCTCAGGAAGAAATGATATGGGATCAGGACAGGACTTCTTTGGGTATATATGTATTTCAAATGTATATTGAATTTACCGGTATATATTTATACCAGTTTAACTGCAATTGTTTTCCACAAACAATCCAGGAAATTATAGCTTGGTAAAGGAAGTAAATACGTGAAAGGCGTTTTCATGGATGAAGCCAGAACAACACTTTGTTAGCCATATATTGGGGTCCATAACATTTGTATTAGGCAGAAGATGCATTAGGTTTTATAAATGCAATTTTTCCATTTTTATCCTTCATGCTTAAAAGTTATATAATGCCAAGAGGCCTCAAATTTATTTGTTTGTTTATTTATGTGTTTTTTCCCATTGTCATATGTGAACACTTCTAAAATGATACCCATTTTAAGGCTACTTTTTATTCAGTGCTTTTCCCCTTCAATATAGCTACACTGTCAGTCTCAAAGCTGCATGTGTGTTATTTGCTGCTGTTCCATCCTTTAAAATAGAAAGAAACGGTGGTGGAAAAGGCTCGCACAGAAACACTGCTTACATACACAGGATACATACTAGTATGTATCCTGTAAAACTTCTCTTCTGTTAGTAGGGTTTGGGGCTGAGGTGGCAATTTTCCCAATGGCACCAATGAAGCAGAAAAAGGATAGTTGGGTGTCTTTTTTACACCGATGTCCACCCTCCACACTTCCAATAGCCACAATCTTTGAGAACCAAGAGTCATTTATATCTGCCTGAAGAAAGCCACAAGACTCAAGCAACTTCAAAGGTAGTAGGATGTTTTTGTTATCCAGGGAAATCGTTTTGAGTTTTTCTTGTTGAGAGGCAGAATATAGATACTAAGCTGACACCACGTGTATGAATTCAGGTATCTGTGGAAGAAACTACATCAATTACTTTCAGACAGGCATGGTTAAAGAATAATTCCACTGCTTATAGCTGTATGCTTATGTACTTTGCTATTTCAGAATGTATGATTCACAAGAAAAAAAAACCCAAATGTGTATTTGACTGTTCCAGTTATTCTTCATAAACATACATTAACATGGCCCGTGCCTCAGTGCCTCCACTCCTTTTTACTCTATGATTCATAGCCACATAGAGGTGTATGTACACGTCAGTCAGAAACTAAGTTCAGGTAAAGAGAATGAAGGAATAACAGGGGAAACACACCCTGAAAAGAAAAAGACAGCCTGTCACCCAGCATTATAATTCATGACCATACATTGCTATATTAAGACATTTTTCAGACTGCACAGAAAGTCAGGACTTTAGCCTGACAAACTGGTAGCATGGCAAAGACAATGAACTTGAGACCCTGGCTTCCGATAAGGAGAGGCATGAATGCTAGCAAGAAAGAGCCTGAGAACTCCCTCTCACACATAGCAAACAATCCAAGCTTCGTGCAGCTATTGACGAGATCTTTGCCCTTTAGTTTTAACAGGAAATCTTAAAATGGAAAATATGCAGCATAAAGGAAGGGGTGAGGCTGGCTTTGGTCATAAGAATGCACAGAGGGAAGAGAAACGGCAGGTTGTTTAAAATACACAACCATGCCTGATTTTTTTAAATGAAGGATTGTCATTAAATGCCTGACTAAACGAGATAAAAGGAAACTTTCAATGCAATCCACAACGGGGAAATGAAAGTGCTGAGGAGACAGGGTGACCCCAACACCAGCTTTTTTGCGGATAAAGTCACATCACTCCGCCATGACCTTCCTTCCACGGTTGCTACAATTAGCGACCTGGAGGCTCCATTGCCATCTTTGGGTCCTTTCTTGGACCACTTTTCCCTGCTCGCCGAGGCTGATGTTGACAGGGCCCTAGCTGCTGTTAGACCTACTACCTGTCCTCTGGATCTGTGCCCCTCCTGGTTAATTTGGGCATGCTGGGAGGAGTTACAACCCCACCTGTTGGGTATCATCAATTGCTCCCTTGAGCAAGCAGTTCTCCCAGGTGGGCTAAAGAAGGCGGTGGTCCGCCCACTCTTTAAAAGACCATCTTTAGATCCTAGTGATCTGGCCAATTACCGCCCTGTCTCAAATCTTTCATTTCTGGGGAAGGTAATTGAGAGAGTGGTGCTGAAACAGCTTCATGGCTTCCTGGAGGACACATCGGCTCTCGATCGCTTCCAGTTCAGTTTCCATGCTGAGCATGGGACAGAGACCGCCCTCGCTGCCATCACAGACACACTCCACATGCTTCTTGACTGAGGTGGATCGGTGCTGCTGGTGTTACTCGATCTCACAGCAGCGTTTGATGTGGTCGACCATTTGACCCACTGCCTGGTCATTTCTGGGGTGTGAGGTACTGTCCTTCAATGGATTGCCTCATTTATCCAGGAACGGACGGAGCAAGTGAGGCTTGGGGCCTTCCAGTGGAGCCCACATTGTTATTTAACATCTATATACCTTCAGGACCGCATTACTCCATATGTCCCGGTACGACCTCTGCATTTGGCAGAGGCCAACTTACTGGAGATCCCTGGCCCCTCAATGATGCGGCTAGCCTCCACTCGGGCCAGGGCCTTTACAGCTCTGGCCCCTGCCTGGTGGAACACTCTCCCTCCAGCTGTCCGGGCCCTGCAGGACCTTGGCGATTTCCTCAGGGCCTGTAAGACTGAGTTGTTCCACTGGGCCTTTGGAGAGACCAGCTGCTGAGTGTGCCCCCCTCTATTCCATGGGTCCCCAATGTCATCAGGACCCATTATCTCCCCACCCTCCTCCTTTCTAGGAGGGTTAAGTTTAAGTTTAAATAAGGTTTTCATGAGATGCCTATCTTGGGAAACAACTGCTGTTTTTAATTGTATTTATGGAAACGGTATTTACGATGATTTTATATATACTGTTTTATGTTGTACACCGCCCAGAGCCCTTCAGGGATGGGGCGGTATATTAAATCAAATAAATAATAAATAATAATAATATATGTGACCGCTTGCTCAGTTGGTGTGGAGCTTTGGGCTGATCTGTCATCAATATGCTGATGACACTCAGCTCATTCTATTGATGGAGGGAGGCGACCACTGCCCCTGCGACTACAGCACTGTTTGAGGGCGGTTTCTGGTTGGTTGAAACAGAGCAGGTTAAAGTTGAATCCAACAAAGACATAGATCCTTTGGGCATGTCACGGAGGGGATTGAGGGTTTCCAGTCGCTGTTGCTGGATGGGGTCACTTTACCATCAGCCCCCTTAGCCCACAGCCTGAAGGTCCACCTGGACTCATCTGTTTCCTTGGAGACCCAGGTGGCCCATGTTAGCCAGGTAGCTTTTTTCCATCTGAATCAAGCCTGGTGGGCTGGCACCTTATCTCTCCCAGAATGACCTGGCCACTGTGATCCATGCCACGGTCACCTCCAGGTTAGACTATTGTGACTCACTCTATGCGAGCCTTCCCTTGCAACTGATCCAGAAATTAAAGCTGGCCCAGCATATCTGGGTCATATCTCCCCTGTTCCGGATCACTTTCAAGGTATTGATTATTACTTTTCAGGCCCTTCGCAGCCTGGGGCCCTCATACCTTAGGGAGTGTCTCTCCCCATATGCCGCAACCAGGCCTCTGCACTCTGCAGAGGTAAATCTGTTGGTGGTCCCCGGCCCCTTTATGTTGCTGCTGGCTTCTACCTGGGCCAGGGCCTTTTCTGCCCTGGTCCCTGCCTGGTGGAACACTCTTTCTCCAGCTATTAGGGCCCTGCGGGACCTTGAGCAGTTCTGCAGGGCCCGTAAAACAGAGTTGTTTCACTGGGCCTTTGGGAGAGCCAGCTGCTGATTGTCATTTTTTTCTACCTACCCACAGTATTCCCCCCCCCCCCTATACCATCTCTGGCCGCGTATGTGCCTGTCCTCTCCAAAAGTGGATAAAAGCCATAACTTTTGACCTTCTTGCTGCAGAGGTCATGTAATTATACTGTTTTAAATTATTACTGTTTGTTTTTATTATTATGTTTTATCATGTTTTAACTGTTGTACACCACCCAGAACCCTCCGAGGGCGAGCAGTCTATCAAATTAAATAAATAAATAAATAAAATACCACTTCCATTGGTGTAAGGGGCATTTACGATGGTGCCAAGACACTCACATTTGCCATAATGAACTTACACAGCCCATGGAGCTGCGTCTCTGTTGGGTTGCTGGCCATAGTGCAGCAAACGACTTAGGAGATAGCTCAGCAACTGCACCATGGCTGTGCCGACTCTGGCCATGGTGCTGCTCCCTGCTTCCCTGGATTGCACTGTGAGTTTGCAATAGATCTTATAGAGAGGAATATGGGAGGGAAAGTGCTAATGCAGAATTAAACACAGGCAATAGCCTTCATTTTCATTTCAACTAAGTATGCATCTGCTCCAAGCTCTTTTGCACAGAGCCCCTTTCTGAGTGTTCATTACATCCAGACCCAATCTTTACTCCATAATAACTCTCACTAAAGTCAGTTAGACTTTTTTTCTCAAATATGCATAGAATGGCAACCTTCATATAAATATAAAGAGGAGTTTTGTTTAGCTGGTGTGTGTGTGTGAGAGAGACAGACAGACAGACAGACAGACAGACAGACAGACAGACAGACAGACAGACAGACAGACAGACAGACAGACAGACAGACAGACAGACAGACAGAGAAAGAGAGGACCTGGCTGACCTCTAAAATGGAGAAAGAGCCCAGCAGAAAACTGAAGAAGAAGAAGAAGAAGAAGAAGAAGAAGAAGAAGAAGAAGAAGAAGAAGAAGAAGAAGAAGAAGAAGAAGAAGAAGAAGAAGAAGAAGAAGAAGAAGAAGAAGAAGAAGAAGAAGAAGAAGAAGAAGAGGAGGAGGAGGAGGAGGAGGAGGAGGAGGAGGAGGAGTTTGGATTTATATCCTCCTTTCTCTCCTGTAGGAGACTCAAAGGGGCTTACAATCTCCTTGCCCTTCCCCCCTCACAACAAACACCTTGTGAGGTGGGTAGGGCTGAGAGAGCTCCGAAAAGCTGTGACTAGCCCAAGGTCACCCAGCTGGCGTGTGTGGGAGTGCACAGGCTAATCTAGTTCCCCAGATAAGCCTCCACAGCTCAAGCGGCAGAGCTGGGAATCAAACCCGGTTCCTCCGGATCAGAGTGCACCTGCTCTTAGCCACTGCTCTTACCCACTACGCCACTGCTGCTCCTTTGTTTTAACAAAATCTTTGATTTAACAAAAATCTAACCAAAAATAATACCATGCGTTCACAATAGGTTGCACTGCTTCATGGGGATGGATGGCTGCAAAAGGGACTTCTCTGTGACCCTTACATTCATGCAGTATTCTCCACAAAATATTAGTTAGGGATCTATCATATTTTGTCCAACACAAGGAGTTGGAAGAATTCTTGTGACCTATAGAGATCAGTTATTTGGGTTTAAAAGCATATACATCTATGTTGATCTGGATACAACACCAGCTGCAGGCAGGAACCCAGAGGTACTCAGCTTTCGGCTTATCCTGCTTTGCTAATGGAGATGATCTTGAAACAGATCATGGTTAGGAAGCTCCAAAAGAAGTGCTTGCTCAGTAGTCCCAACTGATTTAAGTAGCTTCCAGTTTGCCTCTAACCTTCCATATTCAAACCAAGTGATACAGCATGTGGTACAAAATCACCTTCAGAAATTCTTGGAAGATGTTGCCTGGTTGGTTTACATGGGTTATTTCTATTCCATTTTCCATACTGCTGCAATTCATTCAATATGGATTAAATCAAATGAATAATAATAATAATAAATTAACCACCAATATAATCTAAAAATAACCACACAGGAAAGAGATATTACAAGCGATTAAAATAGTAAACCAATAGACACAGCAAAATATAAATCAACCTACTTAAGAATTAAAATTAAATACTGGGCAGGTCAATCCAGAAGGCAGGGGATGAATCCTTCTCTGGAAGTGGCGCAAGCTTATGCCTGTGGAAAGCAATTACTCCAGTGGAGGGACAAATCCCCTGGCACCTGGCTGCTGAAACATGCTGCTATAGTTGGCCACAGTGTCCGGACTTGCATCAGCACTCCCATGCCCCCCCCCCCAGCTGCTCCTTAGGTTGCCTAAGTCAGCCCCCATGCGCCAGCCAAGTCACTGGTAGTGATACACCATGATTTTCGTAATGCATCTCTATTCTCCCCGTGCGGAGTTAAAGGTGAGGGTTTTTTAAAAACTTTTTTGGGCTTCCCATGGTGTGTGAAAGCCCTTTGGAGCAGGCTGGAGCGTAGATGGCCAGAGGGGGCAGACAACCCAGGAATCATTTGTCTGGGTCTCAGGGGAGGCACAATTTGGTCACCCTCCCTGACCCCTCCCTTCCTGCCCTCTGTGTCCAGTCCCTGGCCAAACTCCCCCACCTGCCCTCAGGCTCAGCGTAATCTATCCACAGCATAATTGGATAGGGCACTGCAATCCTCTGCACCAATGCTGCCAAGCTCCCCAGATAATTGTCCAGTGAGCAAATCACCACCCCTTCCCGAAGTGATCCTCCTCTGCAGTGCTGCATCCAAGATGGGAACAGTGCCCTCCTCTCCTATGGTGCCCTCCTTTCCTATGGTGCCACTCCTGAAATGGCTGCCAGGCAATGCAGGAGAGCACACCTCCACCCCACTTTCCTATTGACCGAGAGGGATATCTCAGCAGCAGCCAGTAGCAGTGCAATGTGTACTGGTTGGTTGTGCAGCGGCCACATACACATGCAGGGCAAACTGAGGGGAGGAAGCTGCAGTGGGCGCAGGAGAACATAGCTGACTGATGGTGAGCAGCACCAGAGCTGGCCGGGGTAGGTGGGTCGGTGGAGGGGGGTGCGTGGTGGGCTTCAGCCAGGGGCTGAGCATTATGACAGTTCTGAGCTGCACTGCTAACTTCTTTCAGAAAGATAATAGAGGAAGTTATTCAGTGTTCCCAAAGAAAGGTATTCTGTACAGTGCTATTTCAAGCAGAACTATGCTATTCTAACCACAGAAAAGGTTCTGTTGTTTGAGGAGGTAAAAAAAAACAATCTTAGTATGGCCTTGTCATAGGACTGGAAGATCCCACTGGTTTTGATTAGGTGGGGGAAGGGGGTGTTGTTCTTGCTATTTTTATATCATCTATGTATAAGTTTTCTATGTAAACTTTTTACATATTGTATATGTTATTGTGCTTATTGTGACTGTAACAGACAATTCATTCATTCAAATGTTTGTGTTTTATATTGTTTCTTTTTAATAGGTATCATAGAGTCCAGGGATCTTTATTAATTATCGTATAAAGCTGAAGATCAAAATGGAAGATATGAACATATTATTAAAATAAAAGTAGTAACAACAGATAAGTAAATATAAATAAAATAAATTATCAAGTAAGATTGGAAGTGGCATGAGAATACATTATGAAGGCAATAACAAGTGCTAAAGCAATTTCTAAGGGAACAACTTGTGTTTCTCATGCACGGGCTTGTTGTGGAAGCAATGTTCTGTATTGAGGGAGGAGCCAATGAAGAGTGTAATACATTTTTTAAGGAAGGCAAGATGATTCCACCCTTTGAAAAAGTCTAGAATGTAAGTGCCAGATGTTATCACACATAATAATCTAATATCACTACAATAAAGCATCATTCTCTGTATTCAGAAATTCCTTCTATCAGCACAACTCCTTGGAATTAGCATGTCAATAAGAAGGCAAATTCATTTCTAAATAGGGCAGTTACCACACCCATTAACTGAGGTTTCACTATGAGCCAAGGTTTTATAACACTGGTCTCCCTTTTCCATAATTCCTGACTACTAAATTAAAACTGTTGCTTAAAATAGATAGTACACCACGTTTTCATTAATTTTGCATCTTCCATTTTAGAATGCATATATGAAACCTAAACTAGCTAATATATCCATGTGATTGTTTCTTGTCTTCTTTCTATCCTGCAATAATTATATTCAATAAATATATTGATGTTCATATACAAAAATAGGACAAGAATAGCTTAAAGGTGCTTCTAATGTATGAAAATGTTCTAATAAGAATCTTTCAATCTTTTGATCCAATCTGTCTTCATTACGTCATTTTTACAAATGAATATCCATAAGCTGCAAAGCTGGTGGTCAGGTTTTGTGTAATAGTATACACATTTTACAGCAACAAGCTGAATTGATTCAAGCTGGTTAAGATCTTTGGAAACATGTTTTGATAAATTTTGTGATTTTAACATTTTAACCATTTTTTATTTGTTTTGGTAAAATTTATAATGATTTAGGCATGATATTTGTATTTCATTCTTTTTTGGCCAGTTGGTATTTGTTATTATTGATCATTGACCATAAATAAAGTTTCTAGTTACAGATGTCTTATATCATGATATGTCACAGTGCTATTTCAAGCAGAACTATGCTATTCTAAATCCACTGTAGTCAGCGGGCTTAAAATGTGCACCTCTGCTTAAGATGGAACTGTAAGAGTGTGGCAGAGGCATAGTAAATAAAATGCTGGACCTGAATGCAAGAAAACAGAGAGTACATATCCCATCGGCAAGGTCTAGGGTGCCCAGTGCTTCCCCCCCCTCCCTTCCCCCCTGAAGCCCCTTCAGACCTACCCTCCAGCCAGGCCAGAAGAGACTGCAGTCCCTGGCCTCGGAGACCTGCTTTTATAAGCACTGAGGCTGGGGTTGGGGCTTGGGGAGCAGGAAGTCCCACCCCTTCCTGCTCCCCAAGCCCCATCCCCAGCCTCAGTGCTTATAAAAGCAGGTCTCCGAGGCCGGGGACTGCAGTCTCTTCTGGCCTGCCTGGAGGGGAGGTCAGAAGAAACTGCAGGCTGATGGCTGGGAGCCCAGCTGGTGGAGAGAAATCAAGGGGGAGAGTCAGGTGCCCTAGACCTTGCCCATGCCCATGGGGACATGGGCAGGGTCGAGGGAACTTGGAGCCGACAAGGCAGCAGAAAGTCCTGCTGCCTTGTCGTCTTCGAGCTCCCTCACCACCGCCCATGTGTCATCGACATGGGCAGGGTCAAGGGCACCCGGCAGCAGTGAGGGGAGGGCGAGCCTGGAGGCAGGCTTCCGGAGACAATTTGTCTCCGGGCGCCATTTACCCCTGGTACACCTCTGGCTACAAACATGAAGAGGGTGGTATGTATATCCATCACAGTTTTTTAAAAAGGAACCTCCTAGTAAGGTTGCCAATCTCCAGGGGCAGCTGGAGATTTCCCACTATTACAACTGATCTCCAGGTGATAGAGATCCATTCACCTGCAGAAAATGGCCACTTTGAAAAATGGGCCGTATGGCATTATACCCCATTGAAGTCTCACCTCTTCCCAAACCACGTCCTCCTTAAGCACCAACCCCAAGATCTCCAGATATTTCCCAGTCCAGAGTTGGCAATCCTACCTCCCAGAAATAGTATAGCATAAAAACACTCTATGAATGGCTGCAGAAGCAGAATGTTTGCAAAGGTTCAGATTAAGTGCACTTCAGTTCAAAAAGCCCAGCACGTTCTGGGTCACAGATTGCCCTGCACATGGAAATATTGTGTATGTATGTTAAGAAAATAAGCTTTAAATAAATTGGAGAGGTTCTCTTTTCCAAGATACAAATCGGAATAAGTGCTTTTAAAAGCCTGTTGTGCTTCACATTCGGGTGTTATACAGCCCTCAGAACAGAATGTGAAAAAGGCTTCTTCTGTTTAATCAAAGCTTGTATTTTCTTAATCCACACAATTCTCCTGATGAATGAATACGTGGCCCAGTACACACACTCAGTATTTTGAGCTGAACTACTGGTTTATTTTGAATTGGGAATGAATCTATTTCTGTTCTTTATGCTGTCTATATATCAGCTGGCTTGCATTTGCAGCTGAAGCAACAGAGAAGTCCACTGTACCATTTATTATTATTTATGAATTCATAAAAAATAGCATGTGAGGCAGCAGTAAACTTGTTGCTTAGGTTTCTATATTTGTCTTTGTACTGCAATATTGCAGGCAGATTATATTGTTATCACAGGCTGATTAATGCTGCTATTATACCCGACATGGCTATTTTTAGTAAAAACAGCTCAGGTTACATTTGTTTTCTTGCTCAACTTCCTTACCTGATAAACATTTTATTTCTACGTGATTTAGATTCTGCTGAAGCAAGGGAAAGATAAAGGAGAGAGAGAAAATTTAAACTCCAACTCATAACACTATTTAATTTAGAAGAAGAAGAAGAAGAAGAAGAGTTTGGATTTATATCCCCCCTTTCTCTCCTGTAGGAGACTCAAAGGGGCTGACAATCTCCTTTTCCTTCCCCCCTCACAACAAACACCCTGTGAGGTGGGTGAGGCTGAGAGAGCTCCGAAGAGCTGTGACTAGCCCAAGGTCACCCAGCTGGCGTGTGTGGGAGTGCACAGGCTAATCTGAATTCCCCAGATAAGCCTCCACAACTCAAGTGGCAGAGCGGGGAATCAAACCCTATTTAGAAGGTAAAACCTCCAAAGAACAGCAAAAGCCAAGGTATACATGAACCAATTTGGGGCACTCTCAGCAACTTGCCATCAGGCTGCCTGGTTATATCCTTAACTGGAAACTGCAAGCATAAATGACAGCACTGACTACATATACATCACTTACACTTTTTGCCTATCACCCCCTAGAGTATACTACTTTTACCCTAATGTCTTCTTTTCACATGGATTAATGGTAAGACTTGCAGATCTACCCAAAAGTCCACTCAGGTCTACTCAGTGGGGCTTATTCCCAGGAAAGGATTACATAGTAGCTCTCTTTCTTCCCTTCTTGTCTCCTTTGTCACCAAGAGTGACAAAGCAAGCTCACCTCCTCTTTCCAGTACCATGTTATAACTGCCAGCGTTTTGGGGAGTAGCAGCATGACTTTCAGTTTTCTTCCCAGTATTAATTCCTGCTGTACCTCCATAGTAGTTCCACTATTCTACAAATTTGAATCTAGTTTATTATACTTTTACAGTGTCTATGTTCTTATTGTGATTCACTTTGCAAGCTACCTTGAACAGGCTCCCTGGAGAGGGAGCATAGAAATCATCTCAATAAATCAATAATAAATCAACTTTCAAAGGTGAAATTCTGTGCAATAATTCATTGCTATATCTAATAAACCTCTCGGAAAACCAAAAGAAGCCTTCCTATCCAAAGCTAGATAAAGATTGGGAAGAATCACTCTTTGGGAAAGAGAGTGGGAACAATGGTTCATATCTACAGTAACTGAGAAGCCAGCCATGAAAACAACAAATGCACTATATTTTATTCTGATCAACCAATCTTGTAGAAATTCCAACCACAGATGAATAGACAAATAATACATTCCATGGCTATCATGAAATCCATCATGATGTTGAATGCTGAGAAGATTCTACAGCATTTGTTTGATCTGGGCATGTTGTCATGAAAAGGGATATTATGCACACATTATAACAATCATATTAAACCTACCTTACCTTGCCCCATTCCTCAGAGTAACAGAATTGATGCTATTTGTGGAAAACTATAGCAATGAGTATTTTGCTAGGTTGCCAGTTCCCAAGCAGGGGATCCCAGGCCAAAATAAAAACCCATAACGTTTTTGGCAATTCCTAAAGAGGACTGGCATCCCTTCCAGAAAAAAAAAAACATGTTCCCATCCCCCTGGTCTCCCACCTTCCTGCATACCAGGCCAGACAAGAAGCAAGAGATCAGTGCTGAAGAAGAACCAGTTTCAAGATCTGAGATTCCTCAACAGCAATATATTTGATGTAAAAGCCCTGAGCAACTGCACTGAGACACATACCCCAATTATGGAAAAAAAGATGTGCAACCATTCCCAATCACACTAAAAAAACCAGTGATCACGAATCTATTTTTAAACAAAATCAAACTGTGGGAGTTAAGGACGCTAACCACTTCTGTATCCTGCATTGTATTCTGGTGCTTCTCAGTTTGACTAACCTCCACTACCGTGTTTCCCCGAAAATAAGACAGTGTCTTATATTAATTTTTGCTCCCAAAGATGCACTATGTCTTATTTTCAGGGGATGTCTTATTTTTCCACTCCACAGCTGCATGCTCTGGTGTTCTGTTCGACGGGCATGCTTCCAAACAAAAACTTTGCTACGTCTTACTTTCGGGGGATGCTTTATATTTAGCACTTCAGCAAAACCTCTACTACATCTTATTCTCAGGGGATGTCTTATTTTCGGGGAAACAGGGTATTAAAGTTTGGTAAGGAAGAAAACACTGAAAGCACTAAAGCTTAGTGAATAAGGGATTTGTTCAGCATACTCTGAATGAAGATCCCAGAGGGAAAAGCTCACTCAAATTGCCATTTAGGCCTCCCTATGCCAAATGCACAAGCGGGAACTGGACCGCAATGGTGGTTTCTTCCATTCATCAGAAATATGCATGCGGCAAATATGCATGGAGTGGAGCTTGTCTGGCACAGGAATGGGGCAAAAAAGGCATGCGGCAAAGGTGTGGTGCAGCCGGAGGGCAGTGAGACTAGGCCTTCTTCTCTCCTGCCACCTGGTACACCACCCAGCCAGCCACAGGGGTACATCTCCTGACCAATAAGAATCTGGCAGTGACAGCAGCAGCAGCACTAACTATGCACCATTCCGGACGGGCACATTATTTAGAGAGCTGCAGGCACCCCACACGCCACCCGCCTGGGTCGCACCACACCAGCCACAGCGCACTGCTGCTGTATCCTCCTCCACCCCCCTGGCTGGGCACGGCTGGCTGATGCCTTGGCTGAGCAAGTGGCCTGTGATGTCCGCACGCTCACTCTGGGCACCCCAGTGAGCAACTGAGCAGCGAGCAAGCAAGCAAGCGGGCGGTGCAATATGGCAAGCAAGCAAGTGGCCAGGGCAGTCTGCAAGCAGATGGGTAGTGAGCAAGCAGGTGGGCAAAGTGAAGGCTGCTGGGTGGGGGCACAGGAGGAGGAAATGGTGGCAAGCAGTGAGGCACAGGCTGTGATGGCTCAAGCTGCCTTCCTGGCCTGCAGGGGGGAAGGGAGAGGCATGTGGGTCTTGAACCGCCTCATGCCCCCCCCCCCCCAGGTATGCCACTGGTGGAAGATACTCATGCTGGAAGATATTCCCAACCACATCAGCACCAATTAGTCCCCTGCAGCAGCCATACAACCACCACCATGTGCACTGCTGGTGGGCTTCTTTAAAAAAATCAGAAATTGACATTGAATTGTATCTGTAATTGCATTAAATTGCTACTGTGATAGTCAATTACTGATTTTTAAGTCCTTCAAAGTCCTTCAGTGGCACAGAGGTGGAAATGGTGGAGCAGGGTACTGAGGCAAGGAAAGTAAGAAAAAACCTACTGAGTGGACACTTCATACCCTCAGTAAATGCCTCGGCATTTGTAGCAGCAATGGAAAGAACACATAAAGGAAACTGTCACTTGGTGGAAGATGACTGAGATACAATAAAAATTCAGCTAAAAACAGTTAATAAATACAATATTCCAGTAATACTGCTCCATTACTTACTAATATAACTCAAAGGTGAGAGGTTGACTAGCTGGTAATATACTGATCGGACCAGGAATTTGAACCAGAACCACTTCAAAGTCCAGCACTCTATCGATGGCAATCCAGAATATGGTTGAATATGGTCCATAAGGAAATATGACCTCACTGTGGTTGATTGCCTCGGATTAATCACTGCACAAGAGGTGTGGGTGCCCTGTATCTGAAGCTACTCAGTCCAGCTGCTTGTTAGTCTACCAATAAACATTCACTCCCTAAGGAGAAGATGGGCAGGAGGTTCGGCAGAAAGCATGTGAACATATAGGCATAGTTTTTTAAAAAAAATACCAAGTGTTTCCTTTGAAGCTGAAAAGTGTTCCAAGTGAAGCAGTGAGTTAGCTTTTCAAAAGTTAGCTACCGTATATACCGGCGTACAAGACGACTGGGGGTATAAGACGACACCCCCCCCCTTTTCCAGTTAAAATATAGATTTCGGCACATACTCGCCATATAAGACTACCCCGTGGCAGAGGCAGCGGCGACACCCTGTGTGGCCTTGGCCTCAGGAGAGGCAGGCTGATCGTCACAGGGGCGGGACAGAGCCCCGGCGGCAGCGGCACCCCAGATGGCCTTCCTTGGCCTCGGCGGAGGCCGGCTGATTGTTGCGGGGACGGGACACGGACGTTTCCACTGAGGCTGCCTGGCTGGCTGAGGAAGAGGGGAGATGTCCCCTCTTCCCCATCCAGCCAGGCAGCCTCCATGGAAACGAGGGGTGCCCCAGCCTGCAGTCCTCCTATGGAAGCTGCTAGCTGGAGCTCCTCTCTTGCACGGAGGCTGCCTGGCTGGCTGGGGAAGAGAGGAGATCTCCCGCCAGTCTCTTCCCGGCTCTGAATTTCTTAAAGGGGCAATTCCCCAAAGATTGCTTAAAGGGGAAACTTTCCCCTTTAAGCAGTCTTTGGGGAATTGCCCTTTTAAGAAAATCATAGACAGAGGCTCAGGCTGACTGCCTGAAGGGCAGCCTGGAGCCAGCCTGAGCCGAGGGGGATGTGTGGGGCCGGTGGCGGCGGCGGCGGCGGGCAGGCGGGCAAGAGCCGCACAGCAAGCAGGAAAGAGCCTTGGGCTAGGCGGTGGCAAGTCCGAGTGGGGGGTGCCCGGCCTATAAGACGACCCCCGGCTTTTGTTAAGATTTTCCTGCGTTAAAAAGTCGTCTTATAGGCCGGTATATACGGTAATCAACTTGCCTCAATTATACTTTCGAATGCAGTCGATACAGTGTTGGATTTAGATGGGGAGACCCAGATCCAAATCACTGCTTAGCTGTCAACACCACTTCTTAGTCTCTCCCTGTAACATACATCACAGGCTGCTTGCCCGGATAAAATTTAATACATGTTATTATCACTGTTTTAATATCTGACATTATAATATATATTAACAATATAAGGAAATAATAACCTGGAATGAGGGGGAGTGGAGAGGGAGAGAGAATAATGCAAATCAACTGAGATGGCACACAACTGATGAACAGGGTACTGTCAGTTTATTGCTTCAACAGCCACCGCAGCTACTCTAAAAAATATTAAGTCACAGTATAATCCAAAAGGGAAAATATGCCTAATGAGAAATAGTAAACCAATGGAAATATTACAGGGAATTCAGAACAGACTTTAAAAAAATCAATGAGTTCAGCTCCCAGCAGCAAAAATGGGGGGGGGGGATTTTATTTATTTATTTATTTATTTATTTATATATTCGGTTTATAGACCGCCCTCCCCCTAAGGGCTCAGGGCGGTGAACAACATGGATAGAGCACAATATATCAAATTGAATTAAAATTCATTAAATTAATTAATACAAGCTCTAAAGATAAAATATAAACCTTCCCCATTAAAACGCAGCATTAAAATAATAATATGAGATGGCATCCACTGTTCTCCCTCAACCCCAAGAGGGCGGCAGGGTTTAGTGATGTTATCAGAAGAGGGGGGGAACAAAGGGGAAGGAGGGGGCCCTCATCAACGGCTGGCCTCCCCAAAGGCCTGGCTCCCAGCTCATTTGGTAACGTCATTGAGGGCACCTTCTCACTTGTATTTGTGCTATAAAATTTCCTGTGATCAGGGCCAAAAGCTTACCAACACTAACCATTATTCCACTAACCAATTAATTATTTTCACTGCAGACTGAAAATAAAAGTTCAGGTTATTTCTGGAATAAAGTTCAGCCATTTAGGCTACAGGACTTCCCAACAACCAGTTAGCCCCCTAAATGACTTATTCACTTTTTCAGCCCTGCCCACATCTTCATAGCATTTGAAGGAGTTTGCTGAAAGAAGACTACTTAAATGAGCCCTGCAGGTAGACAGGCCACCATTTAAGAAAAGATCATAGGCAGGATGGTCAGGCTGCTGTCCAAGAAAGTCTAATCAGGGGATCAGGTAAAGGGTCATAACCCATGTCTAAAAGAATGCAGAAGAATAAATTGGTACTTTGCTAATTGCATTTTATCCAAAAATAGACATTTAAGATCAGTGAAATTGTACTTTCATCACAACCCAAGCTGGAATACCTACAACAAAGAACATTTAGAAACTTTAATGTAAAGTTAACCTAATTTTCAATCACAAAGCCTCTGTGATACTGCTATTAAGGTGTGTGGTCCTTTACAACAAAAGTATCAGCCAAGAATGTGCAACCTAAGGGCCCAGTTTTGTATTCATTTATTTATATCTAGAACAATCTCTTCAAAATTCAATGACGTTGATTTTTTCTTGTCTAGCCTTAAGAATCTATTATCAGTTATTGGTTCATTTCCCATGCTTATCTCTTTGGGCAATTGTAGGTGGGTACAGCTCCACAAAGTGGTTGTACATTAGCTGTCTGTCAGTTGCATAATTCACTTGTACAAATTATGGTACTGCATTATTGACATATTTTGCATAAGTGTTACTGACATACAACAAGTCTACTGAATCCAAACAGTCTGGCATAATAACTAGTATGATCACTCTGCTTAATTACAGGCATTCATTTGTTGTTGTGTGTTTTTTCACCCCAAAGCACTTCCAAGTAAGACAGGAGCTACCATTAATATGTAATTGGGACTTTACACTTCTACAACTGTACAGCTTTAAAATATTATTTGTACACTGTGATCTCCCCTTCTGTTTTTGCAGGGACTTGACATTTGTTTTGACTTACTTCAAATAACTTAGTAAATGTTACATTTAAACAACCATAATAATGAGTATGCCAAGTCATCATGTTGTATATTATTCCTGCTTCTCAAAGTAGTAAAGACCCCTTATAAGAGGATGGAAGATTCCACTGCACACCTCAGAAGCCATTTCTAAGTGAGGTTAATTGAAATGTAGTCATAATCTACCTTGAGACATTTGGCCCCTTCACGCTGATTTGGGTAAATCATCATTTCTCTAATAGGAACAATTTTGCATATCTTATTTGTAACAGACAACTAAAGCAGATGAACTTACCACAGTACAGGCAACAGCTTCACTGAAATAATTTAGAAAAGTACGATAGTTAGTTGTGGATTCTGCAGTCCAGTTAATTTAGGGTCTACTACATTGTGGTGGCAAATCCATGTCTCAAAATGTGAGTGGTGACAAAACAATGCAACCAAGAGGGAAGTTAATTTAGACTCACCAATCAGAGCAGGAGAGAACACTTCTCTCCTAGCTCCTTTTCTCCTAGCTGGGCTCCAAGCAGAGCTTGATTTAATAGGCAAGGGGGGCATTTGCCCAGGTGGTGGGCACAGGAGGGTACTGCCATGGCAGCCAGATGCTGCGGGTAAGACTGCCTGCCTGGCATGCTGCCCTTCCTCATCAGCCCATACAACTACTGCCAAGAGGGAGCACGAAATAAAGCATGTGGAGCAGAGGCCAACTCTAAGGGAGGCTGAGCATCACACATGTGAACACACCCACACACAGATGTCACATGGGGTGGTGGGCACAGTCTGGTAATGGGGGCAGCCTCCAGGCAGGCCTCAGGTAGGCCCCAGCACAGGCCCCAGGCAGTTCTAGGCAGGCCCCAGTACAGAGAGGGAGGGGCATTCCCAGCCACATGGCTGTCCTCCAAGCATGTTGCTAGCCCTGCTGCCTCTGGTGGCTGCAGAGTACTGGGTCAGAACTAGGAAAGCCTGGGGAGAGTCAAGCCCAAGTATCTCTGAGATGGGGGAGAAGAGAGGCAAACCTGATGAGACTAGGAGGAAAAGCGGTGAGTCTGATGAAGAAGGAGTGGGACAGAAGCAAGCCTGAGTCTGTGTTTGAGTGCATTATGTGCACTCAAGTCACTTCCAACTTATGGCAGCCCTATGAGTTAATGACAATCAAAACATTCTGTTGTTAACAGCCTTGCTCAGGTCTTGCAAACTGAGGTACTTGGTTTCCTTTGCCATGCTATACTGAATATGCCTATCTTTATTAGTGATTATTGGCTATATGTAAATGTACTGCTATCTATGTCGCCATGATGTCAGAATTTCTGTAATTGCCTAAACTGTGCTTCGGATCTTTGGAAATTGCTGTGCATTCTCTTGGGTATCAAACACTTGCCTTGGCTAACCAATAAACGTTTTAATTTTTCTGGAATAAAGACTTTGAGTCTATTTTCTTAATTTGGGTACTCTTTGCTGGAGTACAGTGGATGTTGGAAAACTGACAGCTTGAGCATGCAGGAGCTCTTGTTTTAGGGAAGCCCACATTTCCAGCATTCAGTGACTCTCATCATGCCTCTGAGTCTGTCTTCCTAATATCTAGTATACATGTCTGGCTACGAATTCCCTTGGCTCCTGATAACAAAAGGAATTCTAGGAGGAATTAATAGGTAATAAATAGATAAGATAATGTAAATATTACTCATAAACAATTCATTCTATAATTTAGAAGAGTTGTTGATTTTTATATATATATGACATTGATTATGTACATATATATAAAGAAAAATTAAGTATATAATATGTGGGGGGGTATTTTGTCCTCTTGCCCCCTTTAAAAAAATGTTGATCTGATCCTGGCTCCAAGTTGAAAAGAAGACAGATAAAAGTGGCAGAAGCATTAAACCTAAGACCTAGGAAAGGGACAGGGAAGAACACCTTGGGGATCAAATAAGTTATGCTTTTTCGGTAGCATAATAAGTTCAAATAAGTTCCAAATAGGTTCTTTTTCATAATCATAATAAGCATTCATACTTATTTCATTTAAACAGGTCAAGTCCCTTATTGGATCACCTTGCTCATTTTGCCAGAAATTTGGACTGAACAGTATGCTGAGCAGCTTTGCCTCTCTGCAGGCTTATGTTACACAGTCATAAGTGCATAAAGGCAGCCAATCAGAGAACTGTTCTTAATGTTGTATGACAAGAATCACATAGTTGCTTAGGGAACAACAACTACAACTCTCACCAAGTAGTGTAAGAACAAGTTTATGTAGATTATGTCTTAACCAGCTCCAGGTCAGAAAGGCACAATTGGCAAAGAATACCGAGGAGAGGGGGGTGGGGGGGTAGGAAGATTATGCAGCCTATGAAAAACGGGTTGCTTACTTTTAATGATCTTGGAGTGGTACTCTGTGCAGTCTCACAAATTGGTTCCATGGTAGTGCACAGCATAAACACAGAACATTCTGGAACTAAACTTATAGGCACTAACTTCTTCCCCTGTTTGAGTTTTCATGTCATTTCCTATGTCCATGGGGCAGTGGTTTGTCTCCAGGGTCAGGACTTTCAAAAATAATGGCAAGTTAAAAGCCAGTTTGTGTGACCCTACAGATTGACTAACAAAAGAAGTTATGACCACGGTGAGAGATCTCCCAGTGTTCTTTACTGGTGCTCTTTTTTAATAATGAGAATTTGACATGTGTTTTTACATTGTTTTTATGTAACATTTTCATATTGCTGGTCTGTGACGGTAATTAAAATTAAAGGTAAAAGTCAAAGATGTGGATGGGCATTGAAAAAAAAGCTACAATTCCTATGAGGCAATCTGAGGATGCACAGGGGTCTGCAACATGCGGCTCTCCAGATGTTCATGGACTACAAATCCCAAATGACCGTGCTGGCAGGGGTTGATGGGATTTGTAGTCTATGAACATCTGGAGAGCCGCAGGTTGCAGACCCCTGATCCAGACAGTTCCCTTGTCTGGTCAAAAATCAGTTGTACACTAGGAAGGAACACTAGAAGACACCTCACCACTGTAAAATCATTATGAAATGTTTTTTTAATTTCATTTTGGTGCATTGAAAGAGTATGGTGAATAGGAGACTAGGAGGGGACAGTGACGGTTGACTGTGAATGGATGGGGAAGAGTGCTGGAAAGAAGTATATGATCATGCCTGTGCAATGCTATGTTTTGCTCGGCTAAGCTTATACGAACAATCTGAACAGAGGTGAACTCTCTGATCACTACTTCTGAATGAGCTGCAAGCAAAACCCAAGCTGGTTGGATGTTCCTGGTACTGGCATTGTCACAACTATTATCTGTGCACCGACCAGAAGTGTGTATTTTAATTTAATTTAAATTTAAAAGGGATTTAATTACCCTTTGTTAAAATTGCCACTCCGCGGATAACTGAAGTAAGCAGGCAATAAACCAATTATAAAACTCTTGCTGCTGCCAATTCTACAAAGTCTTTCTGTTTGGTCCACTGGGTTCAACTGTTTGATTCCCCACAATGAAGGTGAGAGTGCAAGAAATGAATTTGAATATCTGATAGTGCTGCCAGAATAGCTCTGTGTTTTCATATTCATAGAGACACATAGTTGTGTGCTATTTACACATTTTGTTCCCAAGGTTTTATTGCTTCTTTTTCATTGTTTCGAGTGATGTCAGAACCCTCACACTGTCTGTGCAATTGTCTCCTTCAATATAAACTGAATAAAATTGCTATTCATGGACAGGCAACTGGGAGAAAGCCTGTGCATGCACAGCAACAAATAGTGTCCTTCCACAAACCCCATTAATTGCTCTACAAAAACTCCAAAAACAAAAAGGCACGTCCAGTCAGTGTTTCCTGTACCCACCTTCTTCTTTAAGGAAGTTTGTAATCTGATTTTAAAAATAATTACAGGGAGAAGCAGAATTAAGTTTTGTACTATCCTATGCTTTCTTTTAAAAAATAGACCTCTAATTTTTTAACAAGCGCTATTGTTTAAAAGGAAACACTGTGGATCTGTATTCACTGAGAATGCAAGTGAGGACCAACCTATAGTTATCCGAGGAAATTAAACATAAAACTAGACTAGAAACCTGGGAGACAGTAGGCAATGCAAATATTTTTATGAGGAAGTGGCGTATGATGGAAACATTCATTCATTTTAACAATCATTTTTTATTGTTGATGTGGGTATAAACCTGCTCTTGGAACACAGTGTAAGGATTAGTCCATCAAAGTGGCCATTTCTCAACTCTCATGGAAGATGAAATAACAAGAAAGACATTTGCTTAGGGTTCAAATGATATTAATTCTGCAACAATTATCTTTTAATCCTTGGTGAAGAAAGACTTTAAGGAATGGAAGACACATCATGGTTTAAAAACTGGGCAATTAATCATGAATACAACCACTCACATTCCTAGACTCCTCCATTTTTGCTTTTTTTATTGGTAGATGCAAGTTAAGAAATATTACAAGGCAGGATTTAGAACACCATTAAAAAAAACCCCTCGGATCATTCTTCTATTCATTCTATAGCACTTAGGTGCCCTCTCCCTCCAGTTTTTTTCGTCCCTTCCTCTTTTTTTTCAGCAAAGGCAAGTCTAGTAAGCTCAGCAGCAGACTAAGTACTCTCTAAAGGGACAAACTTGTAAACCCAGCAACTGAATCAACTACAGCTATTAGAATACAACATTCACCATCATTTTCATACTACACAGACATTTAAAAGGTGAGCATTTAGCAATTAATAATATGGGCCCATTTAATAACAGCTTAAGGATCAGTTAATAGAGGCCTTGAGGAATGGCTGTGTTTTTTTTATCAGCCATGTCAGTAAAATACTTACATACAAATTACACTTCAGTGATTTGCTAATAAATAAAAAATTATAGACGCACTTCCAATCATATAAAGCAAGCCTGTAATCATTTCATGTTCCCAGTGGAGCACACAGTTAACCTCAGGATACCATTACCTTTGGTTAATTCATTTCCCCGTAACACAGATAGAAATCCATATGATAATGGTACTAATTTTCTTTAATCAGTTGACTACAGCAGTTATTTTTAAAGTCTGGTCTCCAGTGCCACCAGTGGATCTATGCAATGATTTAAAAAAATCAGACATGGAAGGAAAAAGAAAGGCTTTTCAATGACATGGCAAAAAATCTTAAATTAAAATTCAGCTGCCTTTGCCAGTCTTTCACAACAACTGCAGAGTATGCAACGAGAAAAGTTAAGCAATGTCAAAAGGTATTACTAAGTTTTTCATATAACTGTATTTTTATGCCGTACCCTACTACTTAAGATATGTTCCCTATGTTAAAGTCACCAGAAAAGCTTCAAAGCAATGATAGTTCCATGAAACAGCAATGAATTGTGTTTCCCTGCATAAGAAATAAAGCAACTTCTGTAATTTGTTTGGAGTGTAAATGCAAAACCTGTGTTGGGCAGAATACTCATTCACATTAGAAATGCCTCTATTCTGCTTTCTCTTGTGTACTAACAATTAAATGCTTATACACAAGAAAAACTCCAAGTCAATTTAAATCTCTCATAGGAAATTTTTTTAAAAAAGTTACATAGCAGTTTGAATTAGATGTGCTGATTTAAATTTGTTCCCCCTGGGTTTTCCGCACCAAGTTTTTGCTGGGGCTCAGATTATTAACTATGATACATACACTATCATTTGCTGGTCAGTTATTGCTCTCATTCTCTCTCTGTTTTAAAACACCTGCAAAGCAGTGACTGGCAAACAATCTTGTGTGTAAACTTATAATGGAAAAGCCCAATTCCAGAGTATACTATTTTGTTTGGTTTTTCCTTGCATAGGTTATGTAGTGGATATATTCAATAAAGTAACCATTTTCAGTTTCAAAGAAAACTAAGCAACCATCTTGTCATCCTCCAGGTCACAAAAGAAAACAGAGCCCTTTCTGACTGGCAGCAAGACACATTCATTTGTCGTTCCCTGGAGAGCGTAGGTTACAGCTCAGCCAAGCCCTATTCTGAAGTTTTTACCTCACACAAAAACTCCCACCGAGTTCAGAAGGAGCATTGTGTGAGGAAACTCTACAGGAATAGGCTTGCAATACTTTACCATATTTTTTCTTCATGTTTAAAATGACATGCTGTACCTGGCAGCGATTCAAGTTTTGACTTCAGCTCAGAGTCTCCTGCAATGCCCAGCAGCCATGAGGTGACTTAAGGACAGAGGAGCAGGCTCAGCTCTTATAACTGATAATACACTTCCCAATCTTCACCTAATTCTGCTCAGGTCTGATCTACAAGTCAAGCATTAGTGAAGAGGAAGAATACCAATGTGCAGAATGAAATTTTGAGGTTGCTCATTAACACCAGACTAATGCAATTTACCCACCATATGCTGTACACACACACACACACACACACACACAGTTTGTTGCACAGAACTAGCACCAGAACATTTTTAACATATAGTGGCTAGGTGAAAAATCCCTCCCTAGCCCTCACACCCCCTTTCCAGTGAACTCAAATACTCCTTACTCTTTTTCACTCTTCTTACTTCCTCAACTATTCCAAAGCAGGTCCCCTGACCTCTTGTTCCTTCCTAACCATCTTCTGGCCCCCTAAAATCACCTTTTCACTCCGACTTCTACCAAATTCATTGCTCAGAGTACTGCAGATGGTGAAGCAGTGCCTACACAGGAAGCATTTGTGCTGGTGTCTCTTTGCCAGTGGCGTATCTACCTAGGGCCAAGGGGTACCCTTGGGCGTGGGCGCCACTCTTCTGGTCACGTGGGGGGCACACCCTAGACCTTGCCCATGTCCATGGTGACATGGGCGGGGTCGAGGGCAGTGGGGACGGGGTCTGGGGCAGGGCAGAGCCTGGGGGGCGTCCTGAAGACATGTTGTCTCCAGGCGCCATTTACCCCTGGTACGTCTCTGCTCTTTGCTTTGGGACCCCTATGCTCCTCTACTCTTCTGGCAGAGCTGGCCTGGGACTGGGAGTGGTAGTGGTGGTGGCAAAGGAAGATTATCCAGCAATCCTCATCCTCACAGTCTGTATTTATTTATTTCCCCCACTGCCTTTCCTCCACCCAAGAGGAGGAGGAAGTATGTACTTAGGAGTTGCCAGCTCTGGGTTGGAAAATTCCTAGAGATTTACAGTGGAACTAGGGCTGGGCAAGGGGAGGGTGGGAAGGGGAGGGCAGGGGTTAAAGGCTTTCAGCTGGTTATAATGCCATAGGGTCTGCTGTCCATAACTTATTTTTAATCAGCAGAACTGATCTCTGTAGTGTGGAGGTCAACTATACTTCAATGAGATGCCCAGGTCTCACCTGGAGGTTGGCAACCCCACATACACCATAACACAAAAGTCTTAGGTAAGCCTCTACTGCCATCCCCTAATAAAATCTAGGAACTAACTAATCGGGTAACAAGGTTCAAAAACGCCATTTCGGGGGAGAGAGAGCAACGCCGTATCAATTTGGCAGCACCGCCTGTGTGAAGACTCCCCCAGGCCGAAATCGGTGGTTTGGGCCCATGCAGAAATGGCCTATGTCATGGATATGTCTAATTCTCAGCATGAGATCTGTGGATGCTTAAATCCAGAGACTGGAGCCATGAACAGACAAGACAAACATGTGAAAAGTCACAGGATTCAATAGCAGCCACTGGCCGAAAACCAGTATGGGGTAGTGGTTAGAACTTCAGACTAGGATCTGAGATGCCCAAATTTGAAACTTCACTCTGCTGTAGAAGCACATTGGATGACCTTAGTCACACACACAACCTAACTTTAGGGTTATTGTAAGGATAAAATGGTTGACAAAAATATAATGTAAATTGTTTTGGGTCCTCATGTCTGAGAAAGGTGGGGTACAAATAAAGGAAATAAATAATAAATCTAGCTGGAGATGAGGGATGGAAAATTGAAAGTCACCAATTACGCAAGTGGGAAAGACAAGGATGGGACCAAATTTAAAAGCCCCATTTGAAAAACACAGAGTCAATGGATTTGGTGAATTTACTTGGCAATCTTTTATATTTTTCTGTTTGTTTTTCATCTGATGAGATGTCAGTCATCTGCAGTCTTGCGGTTGCTTTGAACAATTAAGAATTCATGATCTTGCCTTCAGCACCTTAAATTCGCATCCTTAGTGTTTCCTTGGTAGGAAACTAGCAAACAACAATTGACTCTTGTCACTAACACATCTGTGTATCACAACTTCTGTCTAACCATCTGAAGGAGCCAACAACCAAAACATCTCATTACTGTGCTATATAAAAGTCAGCACATTACTGTCCTTCAAGAAGACAGAAGATTTCATGGGATAAGGGGTGAGAAGATATTCAGCACCTGTAAATTCACATGGGAACTTAAGTATACTCCAAAGGCAGGGATGATCCTAGCAATTAAGTAGTTTGCTCCCCTACTAAGCAAAAGCTAAATAGGCCATCCTCATGATTAAATAGATGTTATTTCTTGTATAGACAATTTTCTCACCTTAATCTGAAGGCAGATGATTTTTTTCCCCAAAATTTTTACCAAACAGAATAGGGGAAGTAATTCCTTCAATGAACATCCATAGCAGATTCCCTTCTCTTTCAGTGTGCCAGAAAATATTGTCTTGTGTGTGATTTTTGTAATCATAAAGGATTTTGTTCCAAAATCCGAGCAGGTGTTGTTTTAATTACGTTTCAGCTTTCTGACAAACAGCCAATTATGTTCATCACCATTTGTGAAATTCAGTGTTTTTTGATGTTTTCCCATTAGTAATCATTACCTCCCAGCACAGCTTCCATCATTAAGCACTACTTAATCTTAAATACCAACAGTCTCCAATCCACATGGATGTGAAGGGTAATATTATATGCCATCGGCAAGCGTTCAATTAAAGGACTCTGAAATGTTGAGTCAGTGAAATGGGCCATTCGTTTCAGGTTCCTATCTATTTCTAACTTTCACACACTTCTATCTTCTGTCAACCTCTCACACACTGAATTCGGCTCACCAAAATACACTGAGATGTCCATCTATCTGGTAGAATATGATACATTCATAACTTTTATGGATTCTTCATTTTGGGGAGAACTGTATCCATTATGGGTGGGAAATATTATGGATTAGAGCTCTGACTTTGCTTTTTGGCTGAAAATATTTTTTGTATGAAAAGAAACAAAATGCAGGTATCACTTGAGAGAGCATAATTGTATCTAGAACTGAATATACTCAATTCTTCTTTTGGCTTCAAAAATACGTTTTGAGAATAAAGGGCTTCCAAAAGAAATGCAAAGCAACATCAAACCTATAATTACGACAACAACGACAAATTGTTTTGTTTTAATATGGCACATAGTTATTTTTATTATGATTCCCACTCACAATGCTGGACTGGCTACAAAGGGGCCATAATGACCATTAGATGTTAATCAGATGGTAAAAGGGCCCAACCAACTGCAAGTTTGCAAATTTGAAATAGCATTGACTTAAATTGTAATGCAGTCCATTGCCAAGCCCAAAGGAAGACAAGTTCAATTATCCATCTCAGATTTTCTTTATTCATGAAGAAAGCAGGGTTGCACTTATGTGTAACTGTTGATTGTGGAGTAGACCTGTGCAGGCACACACTGGAGCCTGTGCATGCATAGGCCTGCCCACAGATATACATTTCTAGCTTTCTCACAAATTTCTCACATCAAAAGGGAAGGGTGCTATCTTCCCTGGTACTCCCCAAGCCACTCCTAGGACAAAAAAGTATATGTATCCCAGAGAGCTCACAGCAAGACAAATGGGAGAGAATGTGTGCTTACACAGAAGACAACTTAATGAATAACAGTTACAGGTAAGTGCAACCTTTTTTAATCTTTGGTCTTCTGTACAGCCCCACATTGAGGAAAGTACCAAGCTAACCACCAAGTGTACAACTGTCAGTCAAATTGTGAGTGCAACATTGCCTTTCCAACTGCAGCAACCTGTCTTGAATCTATGTCCACATCATAGTGTCAGATGAATATGCCATCAGAGAAGTATGTTTGCAACCCAACTGGGGACAATGGAATGGAGAAAAAGACAGGCAGCGAGACTGACAATCTTAAGTAAAAAAAACCCTAAAAGTGGTCGCACCACCACTTTATTACACTGAGATTCATGTAATTCCTATCTGCCACAGGCAGGGGCTGAGCGAGGGGAACTGCGCCAGGAGCACACATGTGCCCTGTGCCCCTGCCATGCACCTGCCTGCCTTGGAACGCCCCTGCCATGTCCCTCCACGCCCCCGCACCACGCTTCCCAGTGCACTGGGGGGGCCCTGCCCCCTTGGCACTACACCACTGGCCACAGGACTGAAAATTCCCATAGCAAGTTGATCCCTAGAATACAGTTGAAAGTGAACATTCAGGTGGTTCACAAGAAGACCCTGGTTGAAATAAGAGGAAATGCTGAAGAAACACTGGTTACTTTGCAATCAAATATGTCAGTTCAGCAGTACATGTGGCTATAGCAGATGCTTTCAAACTGTTTTTAACAGTCTGAAATATATTGTATTCTAATGTGTTCTTCTGGGTATCGCTGTGAGCCACCCTGAGCCTTGCTATGTAGGGAAAGCATGAGATATAAACATAAATAATAAATAAAACAAGCACATACCAAACTGTCTGCTTCAATCAAAAGGGTGAAGATGAAGGTCATGAGAAAAGGAAATTGTAGAGGAATCCTGGCACTATGCTGCAGAAAAAAGGAACGTAAGGTGACTTCACTAAGGCAGAAATATTGGTGATATAATCCTGCTGTATGATATCACAAGGAAGCACCTGTCTAAGCACACATTTAAGTGATTGTTCTTAAACTAATGATTAAATGTCAGAGTGTTCAATGCCTCGCAGAGCAATGTTTATTTTGAATAATCTGTTATTCAAAGGATTGCAAATTAGCTTGCATATATTTGCACATCTTTGCATACCTTTTTGCACTTGAGACTAGAAATTTTCAAGGACCCATTTTCAGTATTAAGAACATGTAGCTGGAACTTTATTAATCAAAGTCTGACCCATCAAGCCATTCCAAAAAATAAAAAATAGTCTAAATTCAAACACAATCATTTCTAACAGTCAGGAGTTGATCAGAAATCTTACATTCTGCCAGTAATTCTGTCTACTCACTGTCAAATTTCAGTATCCTACATAACAAGATGTAGGGAGGCCAGCAAAATGACACATGTGTCTGGCAGGGTTGAAGTTTACCCAGAACAATTAGCCAATGTTCCTGTTGAACAGAATCCTAAATGGCACTCCTATGCAAATGGCACTCTGCCAGTCATTGAACCATTTCACAGATTTTAGAAGGGCCACGTCTATGACAGGCATCTTCAGAGGCATGTCACAGTCAGATATATTTCTCTCTGTGGCACAGAAGACATGCCTATGAAGATGCCAGCCATAGTTGCAGGTGAAATGACGGGAGCAAAAACGACCAGACCATGCCCCCCCCCCCACAGAAAACCCACAACAGCTAGTTGATTGCAGCTGTGAAACCCTTCAACAATACTTTAGAAGCATTTTTTTTAAAAAAATATTTATTTATTCATTTATTTTCTAGAAAGGCTTTCTGATTCTTTATAAGCACCAATTTGTTTGTATGAGCTATTTTTGCTGTCTTGGGTAGCACCTGTATGTGCAAGGCATAGCTAAATGTTCTGAGTTTACCTGCTTATTGCAGGTCGAGCAGATGGGGCCAGGGTAGGGATAGAAGCAGCTGCTACCGTGTCTCACCCCTGTTTCCTCCCAGAATAGCTAGCTCATCTCCCCCACACCCCGCCCCATTCTGGTGCAATATTAGGCAGTCTGGTTGGCAAAGCCTTGGACAGCCTTCACATTTTTGTACTGCAAATTTTTGTAACGCATTTTGACATGGCTCAACAAAACATGCAGTCAGATTGCCATTTTCAAAGCATTTAATTTTAAAAAATTTTAGCAACACACCTATCACACTTGCTTCTTTACATCCTTCTCATTAATGCAATAATTGTTGTAGCTACAGTGGAAACTTACAGGTTTTTTCTCAATAGTATAAGCATATATTTGGCAGGCTGATGAACTCTGTAACACTGACTTTGCACAAGGGATGATACATCACCTTACGTTTACACAACATAGAGGAGCAATGCTGCCACAAGATGATGAATCTTTAGTCCAGATACTTTCTCTGTAAATTGCTGCAGGTTTGACATGCCATTCATGCAGCATACCTGTAGAAATCAGGAAGTTGCCCTTGACACACTGGAAGTGCTGGCTTTTCATTTCAGATACTATTTGTCTCCATTAAATTGTTTTGTTGCAATATTAGCTTTAAGGGCTGATGAGGATTTCAGTTAATTAGCATGAACTCAGGTAACCATTATTGTCACTGAATTTCTTGGCCTGCACACCTCTGCAAAAAAAATACATTGTAATCTCTTAAAAACAGGGTATGGATCACTGGTGCAGAACCCAGAGAGTTTCACAAGCTGTTTTCCATCTCAGGTAACTGAGAGTAAATCAGGAGCTGAAAATAAATTCCAAGAAAATGGCACATTAATCTCTTCTTCCTACATGTTGTAGTTGTAAAGCAAATCAGGTACCCACATGCCTTAGAACAGTGGTGGTGAACCTATGGCGCTCCAGATGTTCATGGACTACAATTCCCATCAGCCCCTGCCAACATGGCCAATTGGCCATGAACATCTGGAGTACCATAGGTTCGCCACCATGGCCTTAGAATTAAATTTTGACCAAGCATCTTCCAAATTATGTCTGTTGACAAGACAAATGGGAGTCAAGGGCATTTTAACATGTGAATAAGCCCTCAGTGAATTATATGTAACATGTAGTTCCACCTGTAGCTTCAACTATGGTTGGTGCCTCAGATTATCTGTTTATGTAGTTGCCAAATACCAGCATTGTGATAATTCAGAATGAATGTTGCCTATTTACCAAACTGCCAATCAGTTGCACAGATTG
This sequence comes from Sphaerodactylus townsendi, assembly GCF_021028975.2. Classification (NCBI taxonomy): domain Eukaryota; kingdom Metazoa; phylum Chordata; class Lepidosauria; order Squamata; family Sphaerodactylidae; genus Sphaerodactylus; species Sphaerodactylus townsendi. Next base: position 107,950,427 of record NC_059431.1, on the reverse strand, counting down.
GTATTTTTATGAATATATGATTTAAAGGAAATGGATAAATTACTGGATACTCACCTGAAGAAACTTAGACACTAACCATAAGCAATGTTGAGTTTTACTGATTTCAATGCAAAAAAAAATGTAAGCATGCTCTTAATCATTAAACGAAAGAGATTTTAAAGTGCTTAAATTTAGTTGGATCGTGCCTTTAGTGTTCTGCTTGGCTATTATATTGCATTCTTTTGTGCACCACGGTATTGCTTGCAGGACATTTTGTCTCCTTTGCTCCATTATTTTGTTCTTTTCCCCCCATCCTTGCATAAACTTTAGCCAGGAAGCTCCTTCCAACTAGTTTCATGCAAATCTAGATTGATTTACTTGTAGGGTGAAATATTATTTCTTACAACTTATCTATTATTGAAATGCAGGAAGTTCTTTACAACTGGTTTTACAACACTAGCACAATTTAATTGTAGAATAAAATCTTATTCATTCAATCAATCAATCAATTGCAATCTACTGACCCAATTATATATAAAACTGACATAAGACAAACAGCACAGATAAGATAAAAACATACAGCACAATGTCAAAATGTATACTTTATAATCAGTGACATTTATTCAAGATGACTGATCCTTACTGCCTCTGAAAGAAATTTAGCTACAGTCAAGGTAGTTCTATTGTTTTTATTCTCTCAGAGGATCTTAAGTAGTATTGAGGGTGGTTGCCTTTCCCACCTAACCGGCAAGAATGAAAATACCTGGTTCACCACTCCTAAACCCTTGGAGAAAGGGACGGGACATAGATTTGATAAACATACTTATGCTCTTGCTAGCTACATTTTTCAGCCTAATCTGAAGAGGAAAGAAACGAGCTTTGACATCTCACATCACTGCCTTGAGAGAATGCACACCGCGCTAGAAAAGAATTGGAAATGGTGAGCAGGAAACAGAAGGTACTCATGTTTCCTCTCTCATTTTTTTTGTATGTTCAAAGTAGCTACACCGTAGAAAAAAACAAGGAAGAAACAGTCATGATGTTATTTTACTACAATAGACCTTTGTAGTTACATGGTTTTAAAGGTATGAGACAAGCCTTCGTAAAGCATGTAAATTTTCCTCTTCTCAATCCTAGAAGGCCTGGGATTGGTTGTACTGAAGCTTTACCCTATGCCCACTCACTACTCACCCATTTATTTAGGTGACAGTGCTAAGATCTACTGTGTAGACAATAAAATATGTCCTTCCCTTTACCTTTGCTGTTGATCAGTTTGACTCCAGAGTGATTATGAGATTAAGCCCTAGTAGCTAAAAGATCTACGTCTCTGCACAGTTTGCTTCTTGAATCAGGGAGGCTTGCTGTTACACGCCTTAAGAACCTCTACTCTTCATTGACAAAGAGTTCCACGTTATTCAGCTTTATGCCATAACCCAGCAAATAATCACAAAACAGAAAATGATTCTGGAAAAACCTGGTTTCTGCAACTATAGTCACGTTTATCACTGTTGCTGAAGTACACATGTTTTTATTAGGCATTACAAATATCTGAGCAGTTTTGAGAAAGATCTGGATTACCAACTCTAGGTAGGGAAATTCTTGGAGAATTGGATACTGAATTGGACTTTAGATAGCAGTCTGCTTCCATCCTGTTTGTTCAAAACATGTTCTTAGGCCAAAAAAGAACCTATTGGAGCAGGTTCCATTACCTGAAGGAACAGAAACACAAAGCTCTCCCCCTTTAAAAAAAAACACATTTTTCAGCCAGATTAGAGTTGCAATAATACAATTATTTCTATGGCAAATCATTTCCATTTCACTTCCTCCTAACTGCAGATACAATGTATCCTTGCTTATCAATTATTCCATTGTTCAATATGAAATTGACAAAGCTGATCAAATTACCCCTGCTTTTATGCATTTTTGTAACTGTGCCTGAATGTTAACCTTGCATGTTCTATGTGAAATTGACAAAGCTTATCTAATCATTACACAGTGTGTAACAGACTTCCTTCTGTGATACACCTCTGAAGATGCCAGCCACAGATGCAGGCAAAAAGTTAGGAACAAGATCGACCAGACCACGGCCACACAGCCCGGAAAACCCACAACAACCAGTTATCTAATCATTGTTCCTTTGTATGTGTATCTGAACATTAACATTGCAAATTCTGTGTGAAATTGACAAAACTGGTCTAGTCACCTCTGCTTCTGATCTCTGTCTCAATGTTACATCAGTTTGTTTGATTTGAAAAGGAAAAAAATTAAAAAATAGATGACAAGGTGGAGGGGAGGAGAAAATGGCTGATAGGGAGGTTGGGCAACTACACCAGGGTATGGATAAGGGACAGGTGTTTGGTAGAGAAGAAATAAAGACTATTTCAATATGATCACATGCTCAAGGAAAGCTGGCTCAGAAACAGATAGAAAAAAACATTGTGGTCAGACTTGACCTTCAGAAAGCATGTACAGGATCATGATGTGAAAGAATGCATCACAGAAGAACTGAATCAGAATCAACCTTGAGTAATTCTTATTGCAATTACTGTGGAGGGAGAATGGTATAGTTTGGTATATAAGTCCATGGCTGAAGCAGTTGTCCTTTGTTATATAGTGAGATTTAGCACTGTTACTATCCAAACACTGCTCCTGTGTCAGTTCAAATAATTTCAGTGGACAAAAACAATGATTAGGGGGTTATGCTCTGTGAAACTACTATAACTGCTTGAAGGGTGTGAAATGCTACCGAATATGTCAGCAGCACAGTTATGCCAACAACAGTTATGCCTTCCATCTAAGAAGAGTTGGGCCTACATGTCTAAATCATTTTCTGCTTAAGATTTATTACATTATACAATAGTTCCCCCAAAAAATATAGGGTTAATTTCAAGCCACACTAGGAAAACGGCAAGAAAATATACAAACTGCTATGAAGCGATGACAAAAACAAACTTACTGATTTTTCACTATCTTTGCAATCAGTACACTAACCTTTTCATATTTCAATAAATTAGTTCAACTACACTGCAGTATACGTTTCCACTAAAAACAAGACAGAGGTATATACAGTTCTAGATATGCAATTTGTACATGTTGCAAAATAGTCAAGGACTCATTTGTATTTCCTTTCAACCATTCAGCCTTACTTTTAGCCACCTCCGTTGTTTTCTACTTAATCTGCCCATTGATGACTCTGTTTCTGCAGGCCATGCAAATAATTTCACAATAGAAAATTATTGCACCATATTTGCTGAATAAAGCATTATTTTAAAAAATAATTTGCAAGAAAAACAGTGGTGGAGCCATAAAGGGAGAAAAAATAAGTAAAATTTGATAAGGAGGGAACAATCATATATATGTGTGATAACGTTCCAAGATTCCTGGGTTGGAAACAGATGTAACTTAATGCAGTTACACTGGTGAACAAGTAATGATTCAATAAGTAACCATTTAGAAAAGATGCCAAACAGAAAACAAAGAGCTCTTCCCATTATTGTCCTTAACAGTCTGCCGGAAGTGCTCTCATGCAGCAAGGGCCTGAAACTTACTATTCAGTAATTTATGTCGGCTACTATCGCAGCTTCTACAGATGTTCTCAAAAGATCATAGCCATAATGAGAAATACAGGCAACAGCAATTTCAACATTAAAAAAAGCAAATGTATCCCCAACTGCCTGACAGATTCTACACCTCCTACAGCATTGCTTTAAAAAAGTGAAGTGGTTGGTGGAGCCTCCCAAACCCAGGAGTCCTAGAATTTTAGTTCTCCACACTGTCTTAAAGTAAATTAATCTCACACTATGAAGCATGAATAACATTCAGGATGGGCTTGAAACAATCCCCCTCAAATGCAACATCAGCAGAAGTTTCATTCGAAATGAATTAGGTTTGTTTTAGCAAAGCAGTTTCGAGGATGACAACATTAGTCACGAACCTGAATGTCAACTTAGATTGTTTGGGGGATAGCTAGCTTATATCAAGATTGGCAGGCAGAAATATCCTTAGCAACTATGATAATGAGAAGACGGGCCAAAAAGAATGCTTCTCATTCTACCAGATCAACATGGGATTAGTTCTCATCACTAAATGTCAGCAGATACTGTTTGGAATAAAACACAGAAAACTGATTTGTGGACAGAGAAAAGTTGGCACGTTTGGGTGATGAATTTACTTCAGTGTTTCTACTCTTCGCAATCCTAACTCTTTTAATCATTTAGATAAACTTCTTGCCCAAAATACCAGTCTTGCCAATTATGTAACATATTGACAAGCCTGACATATTTTGTAACATACTCAAAAGCAATTGTCAAGTAAAATGAAAGCATTATCCTATGGATGTAAACATTCTTTGGCATCAGGGATTCAGTCTGGGTGAACAGCCATGGATCCAGCTTTCAAAGTGTTTGTACTCTCCCAGTTGGTTCCTAGAATTAATAATCAATATGAATGTTCAGATTTTTTTATTGTTATCCTGCTATGTAGAGGCAAGCAATGGCAAACCACTTCTGTTTTGTCTCTTGTCTTGAAAAGCCTACAGAGTTACCAAAAGGCAACACTCTCCACCAAGTTCTTGGTAAACTGTGTCTTCTGTCTCAACTGGAAGGACAGGTACTAGTGGCAAGGCAAGGGTGCTTTTGTACAATATTATCAAAGCAGGACCTGCATTGGGCCCTTAGCCTAGAAGAGGTAGTGCACGCAAACCAAGAATTTGGTTATGCTGCCTCTGAGCTTCTAGGTTCCTAATGTAAACTGGAAATGACAGAATTTTAGGACAATTAGATCCTTTGGCATTTTGGGGTCCTGGAGTGGCAGACAAAATGTCCTCTGGCACTTGGGAAATTAATTGGGTTGTTGTATCATGAAGCACAAAAGTCACCTTTGTGTATCTGTAGTAGGATGTTGTCAAGAAAGATTATCCAAGGCTAACAGCCATCTCCTTACTATATTAACAATTAGATCCTTTGGCATTTTGGGGTCCTGGAGAGGCAAGCACTTGACCTTGTCACACTATAGCCAGCCTTGCCAGGAGGATTGCCATTCCAGTGGAGAGGAATTTTATATTCCAAGATTTTTGTACTACTGTACATTATGATTCAAAACCATCTGTCTTTACTTATAGGATCATCGACTCACTATGAAAAGCCTTTGTCAAAGATACTAAAGTTGTTTCCATATTGCACTAATTAAACTATCATGTATGTTCAAGAGAATGTTATCATAGGGTAATGGTCTCCTGCTGCTCAATAAATGCCAAAGCTAAGCTGGAGACATTTAAAGCAAACTCTTGAAGGAAAATGCTTACTTTCAAAACAGGAAATGCTAATTCTTTCCTCCATGTTTTATTGCAGAGACCAAGTCCCCATTCCCAAAATCCCATTCAAAACAGTTGGCTTGTTTGTATTGAGACTTGGACCTAGGCTCATAATTCCTATTCATCAATAAAAACACACAATTATTGCATATATTTCAGCAGGATACTAACATGATATAATAACAAATGTGACCAACAGTTACAACTACACTAGTTGGCTTCTGATAATACCCCAACCTCAAGATACAGAAATTACTCCATCTTTTCTATGTACCAAACAACTTCTATCCCAGATATATAATGGTGAGAATAAAAATTGTGGCTTATGAACTAAAAAACCTACTCCTCTTCCTTCAGTATCAAAAAAGTTGCTTCTAATTTACTTGGTGGGGTCAGCGAATAAATGACAAGTTCTTCAAACAGGACAGTCAGTTATCTGTCACAAAATTCAGAAACTAACAGCCATCTCCTAACTATATTAACAAAAATGATTTAAGTAAAACACACTTCTAAAACACCTGGCATTCCAGCCATGCAGCCCAGCCCTGTACAAAAGTTCCCAGGAAACCCACTGGAATTGCTTCACTCCTTAGTTTTAAATGTCAGAAATCTACATTTGTCAACCCTTGATATAATCAAGCTAGAGTCTTTTAACCTTATCAAACAGACAAAATGTCCTCTGGCACTTGGGAAATTAATTGGGTTGTTGTATCATGAAGCACAAAAGTCACCTTTGTGTATCTGTAGTAGGATGTTGTCAAGAAAGATTATCCAAGGCTAATCTCTGGGAATTTGTCTTTAACTCTATCAGGTGCCACTCATGATTGTCTTTAACTCTATCAGGTGCCACTCATGATTAGATGCGTGCTCATCACTCCAAATATCCAGGTTTCCAGCAGAATTCCCCACTTCACCAGCACCGAACACGTATTCATCCTGTTCCCCCCCCCCCCCAAAATGTGTTATTTTAGAACCTGGAAGAAAGCAGACTTTTTCAAAAAACATGTGGGCAATCTGGAGTGGTGGGGAAGTTGGGGAGTGAATCCAGATTCAAACTACCCGCCCTTGCGAGTGACATGGAGCCTCCCATCCAATCAGGACGCAGTGGGCTGTGTGCGATGCGTGCAAAGCCCTTTTTTAAAAAAAATTTCGTGGACCAGAGATCCACGTGGATCTGAGGCAACGTGGGGCCGGTTTTCTGTCTAAAGACAAACATAACAACACAGGGCAGCAGTAAACCTTGCATTCACTTAAAGACAAATACACGAGGGCATGTTTCCCTGTTTCTACTTGTGTAGGGAGACTTAAGTTGCATTTTCCCTAGCTTTAAGCCAGCAGTGTCTCTATGGCACAGTTGATTGAGCATTGGGCTGCTGGCCAAGAGGTTGCTAGTTTGAGCCCAGCCAGGGACAAGTTGTTTTCATTTTATTTTACCCCCTTAAAATGCTGGAGCAAGTCCAGTTCCTTCTGCGCCACATTCATGATTTCAGGCATAAATACCCACCTGTGGATACTGTAACCTTTTTGTAGTTGTGGGGAGGGGGGTGGGGGAGTGTATTTGTGTCTATCTTGCATTCACTTAAAAACTAGTACACGAAGGCATGTGGAAACGGGGCTTTGTTTTAATTGCCCATTCCCCCATTCCCGCGTAGGGTCCTTCTGCGCATGCTCACAGAGACGTGGATCAGTCAGTTGGAAAGTAAAACAAAATCCCGCCCCAGCGCAATGCAGCAGCCAATCAGGATAGCCCCTGAGTGGATCGTGCAATTGATCCGCCAACAGTGGGGACGCCTGCGTGGTTGCTGTGTTTCTGGGAACAAGGGGGCAGAAGCTGCAGTGGGGACCATGCAACTGTGCTCAAAAGGTCCCGCATCTTACCAAACAGGTTTGTATCTAGTTTCATTTTTGAAGTGGGGAATCGACCATCATAAACAAAGTAAGTGGGTTAAGTCAGACAGCCAGTGGGGTCTAGTGGTTAGAGCATAGGTGTCAAACTTGCGGCCCTCCAGATGTTATGGACTACAGTTCCCATCATCCCCTGCCAGCATGATGCTCGCAGGGGATGATGGGAACTGTAGTCCATAACATCTGGAGGGCCGCGAGTTTGACACCTATGGGTTAGAGTGTCACAGCACGATATGGGAGATCCAGAATACTTCTGCTATTGAAGCTTGCTGGGAGACCTTGGAGCAGTCATACACTTTCAGCTTAGTTTACCAGACATATTTGGTGTGAAGATAAAATGGAAAAAAGGAGAACAATGTAAGCAGCTTTGGTTCTACATTACGGAGAACAGTAGGGTATAAATAAATTAAATAAGTGTACAATAAACCAGCATGTCCAGATCTGAAAAGACACATTTAGAAAATACTGGAATATGATAGGTGAACAGCAGGATAAACAAAATGCAGATTCTTCCCAGAAGTTTGTTTGAGACATAATCCTGTTCCTCAATCCTTGGGACTGGAAACAACACTCATTGATTTTAATGGAACTTTTGACCAACTAAATATACTTCTAAGTCCATATAGCTGGTTTAGACCAACAGACAATAAGTATGTGATGTGGTATGACATCAAATAAACTTTTGTCCCAACGTTTTATAGAACTGAAGGCACACTAAATAAACCAACCATGATCTTGTAAACAAGTTATTTCTGGCGTTTATTTATTTGTTTATTGGCCTTCTAGCCCACACTTCCCCTTTCAGGCTCAGGGCGGCTTAATAAACAACTACAATATCCTCCTAAAGTGGAGAAGAGGGGAAAGAGAGGGAGGCCAACTAGATGGGATACTGTTGCTGCCTTCAGCCAAAGGCCTGTTGGAACAGCACTGTTTTATAGGTCCTGCAGAACTGTGATACTTACATATAGACAGACAGACAGACAGACAGACAGACAGACAGACAGACAGATGCAGTTTCTTAGATATATTCTTAAGGAAGACTTGCAATGAAAATTTTTCTTTCTTCAAGATACGCAGCATGTCATGCGATGGGTGATCAAATGCAGGAAAAGGCAACATATTTAATAGCTGTGTAGAAAAGGGACATTCAACACGTACAGCTTTACTCATCCCTGCATGACAAGCTACTCTTGCCAAAAATGATGCCTTCTACTCAGCTATGAAAGAGACAGGAACCCAGTTGTCCACTGATTGTCCCAACCATGATCCAAAAGTCACCAGCTATTGCCACATCCACTGTCAGCTAGTCAGCCCCCGCACTCCAAAAGCTCTCTTAGTATACTAGTTGAATCAAAGGAACCATTTAATAATCACTTTTTGTGTGGGGGAATAGGTCCGAGCAGAGGCGAAGCAAGGGGAAACTGTGCCTGGGGCGCGCGCGTGTCCTGTGCCCCTGCTGTGCTGCCCCGGAATGGCCCCGCCATGCCCCTCCATAACCCAGCCATGCCTCAGCCACGACTTCGCCTGGGGCATCACACACATACCCTCGCCCCATGGGCACTATGCCACTGGGTCCGAGTGCACCACCAGGCATATGTAAGCAAGATATCTATCTGAATGGTACATAAATTTGATGTTGCAAAGTTACTTTTCTGTGAAGGCTCTGTAATGAAGAAGAAGAATGGCAAGGAAGAGGAAATGCATTAAATTTCTGTCCAGACAAAGCATACAAACCATTGTAATACACAGTGAAAGCTTTTCCCTGGTAGCTATGAGGGAGGACAAACAGTGATACGTTATGGGATGCAATACTGGTTGTGCTCTATCCTTGTGTTGGCACCCTAAAATTAATTTTGTGAGTAGAAAAAGGTATACACCTCAGACATGAAAGCAATCCTTAATAAAAGGGGCAAAATCTTCTCAATAATTTTATTCCGGTAATTTTTTCTGCATTGATTATGACAGTTGTTTCATCATGTTAAGAAATGGCCTTTGTACAGAAAAAAATCCCAGTTTTCAAGGGATATTAATTACTAATACAGTGAAACTTGTAATACCAGTTAGTTGAAAGAAAGGGGTTAATTTAGTCATCAAAGGTTACTCACCCTCATGTTTATAAATTATATAGAGCAAGAACTTCTCCCCCAGATTAACCTGTTTGGAAATGATAGATGATTAAAAGGGAGGTTCATAACCTTTAAATATGTGACCAGCCTCAAAAGATGATTTATGAGGCAAACCCTTATACTTTCTTGAAAGGCAAAATATAATGTATTTTTACATTATGGTAAGCTAAGCAAGTTGATGCATTTTCTGCTAGAACATACATATTTGTCCATCTAGGAATCTCATACCTACAGGTGTAGGTAACTTCCTACAGACCATTGTTCTCCAGATAGTGGTCCAGCCCAGGACAATCACTGCACAAATTAACCCCGTCACATATGGTCAAATACAAATATAATGACACTGATGCAATTCAACATTGATGCTCATATATTCAGGCATATAGCCTGAAGCAAGAGAGAGAAGTAATATGAAAGTGTTACTACCTGAAAATATTTTTGTGTATGTATGCACATGTGGACTGGCATTTTGACAACACTATTATTTCTTTTGAAACACAGGGGAATAGATAAAATTGCTTCAGAGGTTGAATGTGTCTTATGGATCCGAGTCAGCCATCCCCAGTTATGAGGAGTATGTACTCTGCATTCACAGTTTCCTTCTTCCCTAGCTAATTTTTGTTTCCTATAAGGTATTATATTTTATGGCAATTAGTTTTTAAAGATTTGAAAAAAAAATATCCTTGCATTTTAATAGGAGAACTTACAAGTGTTATAGCCTACATTACAATACTGGATTTTTAATCATGGATATTACCACAGCTGAATGGAGAGATTAAGCTGGTATTTTTATTGCACTTTTGCACAAATCAAATACCACAGTAGTAGTTGTGTAAGTAGTAAGTAGTAAGCACTGTTCCTGATTACCAGAAACAGACTGATATAGTCTCACTTAACATGATTTCATGGACTTTGGTTTTACATATTATTTCCTTAGTTCTCTCTTTGTAATTCTTGTAGAAATTTGTGTGGAAGACCAAGAGAATGAACCCCTCAAAAAGGGGAAATTTAAATTAAAGAATGAGTAGTGGAGTTGGACTAGGGAGTGTGTATGTAGGTATAGTCAAGCTGCAACTAACTTACGGCAATCTAGAAGGGTTTTCAAGGCAAGAGGCAACCAGAGGTGGTTTGTTAGTACCTTCCTCTGCATAGCAACTCTGGTATTCCTTGGTAGTCTCCTATCTGAATATTAACCAGGGCTGACTCTGCTTAGCTTTTTAGATATGTTGAGATCAGGCTAGGCTGGGTCATCCAGGTCAAAGGCAGACAAATGAAACCCAGATTCAATTTCCAATTCACCACAAAGCTTGTAGGACACGTTTGGGTCAGTTATTCTCTCTCAAATTTGTTGTCAGGATAAGTAGAGTTAGGAAGAACTGTGTGTGCTATTTAGGAGAAAAAATGCCTGGAGAAAAATGTCCTGTCCCTTGTCCAGAAGCATAATGTGTGGAAAGGGCAACTGAGGTTTTTCATGTCATGGAGGTAAATAAAACCAAACTACCCACTTAGAATATGTCCCACAATTCCAGTAATGTGCTATGAATTAAATACTTACAGGGAATCCAAAACCTAATGTATGTTATAACTATTCTAAACAAATATCCGGCTATAATGGTAATTCAGAATTATGTCATTCCTCAGGCACTTCAAAACTCATGAAAAGAATTAGCATAAGCTGAAATAGTGAAAAGATTAATAAGGTTGTGTTTTCATTTACAATTGTAAACTGTAATAGAATTTGTCCCGATCAGGAAAACATAATTTCCTTAAATGTGATGCAGATTAGTATACACAATTACAAAGAATCCATATCACCCACTTCTACTTGCTATTAAACTTATTTATCCCAAAATCTCTTCCAAATATGAACAGGGTCTCATCAAACAGGTTTCAAATGATGGTACTTATTTTCATTTAAAGCACAAAACAGTACAAGGTAATAACTCCAGTGCAGTAAACTGAAATACTAGTTCTGGTAACTGGGACACTCTGTCAATGCCATTCAGGTCCCAGTTGCAATTGCAGTCTCAAAAGGCAAGTGTCAAATGTAACATGACTGTGTTCTGTCCCAGTTCTTAAGGGCAAGGCAAACAGCATAAACCAGCCATACATGCTAAACACTGTCAGTTTAAGACACAATCCTAAAACAGGTGTACTTGGAAATAACTCCTGTTTTGTTAATGGGGTTTACTCTCAGGAAAGTGTTTTAGGATTGTAGCCAAAGAAAAATAAAGATTCTCCCTGAGAAAAGCAAATTAGGAAGAGACAGAATGTTCCTTCTCCCTTTCAACCGTTAAAGTAGGGGCAAGACAATTAGTTGATGCAATTAAATGACACATTGTAACCTGTGACACAAATGAATGATGGTATCTGAAATCATCAGAAGAGAAATCCCGCACTCTTCCTTCTTTTATCTCATCCTTCAAACTTGGTTTCCCCTTCTCTTCTCATTCTTTTAACTTGTTCTTACCCTGTTTCTCCAAAAATAAGACATCCTCTGAGAATAAGATGTAGTAGAGGTTTTGCTGAAGTGCTAAATATAAAACATCCCCTGAAAGTAAGATGTAGCAAAGTTTTTCTTTGGAAGCATGCCCATCGAACAGAGCATGCAGCTGTGGAGCAGAAAAATAAGACATCCCCTGAAAATAAGACATACCGCATCTTTGGGAGCAAAAATTAATATAAGACACTGTCTTATTTTCGGGGAAACACAGTACTCTCATGCACCTCTTACCATCCTTTGCTCACTGCTAGCTAAAATCAAGCCTGCATCGCTACTGACCCTTATATAGAAGAATGTTATGTCCCCATAGCAATCTGTCCAAAAAGAAGGCAGGCTCTTACCAATATACCAACAATTGAAAAACTCCAAATCATGGATATGTCAGCTTTCTGAATATACCAGAGAGAATGAAAAATCCCTCTGAAATTGTCTGAGCTGTGATAAATCATTTCTTTAAAGTTTTGTGGTAACAGAGAAGCTCACTGAGCTAATGGGGCATAAGAGTTCATCAGCAAAAGTTAATCTGTGATACAGTGAACACAGAGCATACACACAGTTCTACTACTTTTCATAAAACACTAACTGCATGTTCTGCTCCTGAATTATCCGGGGTTCCTGCCAGTTCATTGGCACTGTACTGCGAGATGTCGGTGCATGGTGAGCCATCTTATGGTTTCCACACTCTCTAGAACAGAATAATAACAATAAAGACCGTGAGTGACACATGGCTCTGTCTGACCCTATCATGTGTAGATCATTGTCAGCAATAAATACAGAAGAACCATAGGATGTTAGTTCATACTGTTCTTGAAGGAACTTGTGGGGCACATCATAGTAATGATGAATTCCTGCATTAATCAGGCTAGGGTAAAATCTTGACTGTTGACTAGGAAAACCTGAGCTCAAACCCTACTCAGCTACATACCTCCTCCTTGGGTGGCCTTGGGAAAAATGTCTCGGCTCAGTGTATCTCATGGTGTTGTGAGAACAAAATGGAACAACCCTGCAGATGCCGCAGTGAGTTCCTTGGAAGAAGGGCAGGCTGCAAGCATCAGATCTAGTAAGACAGCAATCCTAGTGATTAGCATCCTGGAAGTGGGCAGGAAGGGACAGTGCCAAAGCTTAAGGCCGCCTGGGAACTTTCAGTCTCTGTCAGGCTAGGAAGACTTTATAAACCTAGAGGTATGACACTGCAAAGTTGGTGCTGCAAAGTGGACAACTTAACTCAGCACACCTGCATCTGTTGGTGATACCAATGTTTGCAATGTGCCCATTCACCAGCTTGCTTGCCAGCTTCCTCCGTCGCCACTCCAGCCCTGCAGCTCCAGCCTTCCAGTAGAAATTTTTTAATTAAAAAAGGCTCTAAGGCTGAACATCCCTAAGAACCAGAAAACTGCCAAAGATGTCAGGAGGCTCCAAAGGCCTTCTGTAGCCTGTTGGTAGAGGCAGGGGGGTTTGCTTAAGGTTGAGAGGGAAATACTTTTCATATATGTACGAGGCACTGTCATTGGGGAGTGCTCATCATTGTTCCACCCCTGCAACTGAAGGGATGAAGAAGTCTTGAAGAGAAAATATTTTTTTTCCATACACATTATTCTTCCAATCGCTTTTAAGCTTTATTGTATAAATGCTTTTTAAACATCTGTATATGGAGCCAGATGTGCTGAAGGAGCTGTCACTGTAACTGGTGCAAACATCTGTTTATGAGAAGCAGAGACCACACTACAAATAAATAGATATTGTTCCTTCCCTGCAACTGGGGGGGATGAAGAAGTCTTGAAGAGAAAATATGTTTTCTGTGCAGGTTATTGTTCCAATAGGTTTAAAGCTTTATTGTATACATGCTTTTAAACTGTATACGGAGCCAGACGTGCTGAAGGAGCGGTCCCTGTAACTCCGTGGTGGCGAACCTTTGGCACTCCAGATGTTGTGGACTACAATTCCCATCAGCCCCTGCCAGCATGGCCAATTGGTGCAAACATCTGTATATGAGAACTATGAATAAATATTGCTCCTGAAAGCCTTTGAAAAGTTTTTCTATAGAAGTACTTCTTCCTTCTCTGTGACTGAAAGGATAGGCAGAAACGCGTTCTGTCCATTCCCCTCCTTTAGGGGAAATGCTTTCTGCACATTCACAGAGGGCAGTGTTTGACCTTCACGATTATCCCTGAAGGGAAGGGTAAGCGCTGAGAGAACACACCTTCGGTTTACAGACGGGGATACTGAGATACGTGTTCGTCTTTCGAGTATCCCAACTCTTTGAGGGAGGGGAGGCACTTTTTTATACGACTTGGCAATTGCAAGACCGGGACGAACTGAGGAGCAAACGAGAGGGAACCAAGCACAGCTTTGTCAGGCTTTCCACTCCCGCGGGCGCGGAGGCTTCCTTCCCTCAGCTCCCCCCCCTCAGGTGCGCGAGGCGCCGGGGCGCTGCCCTGCCTCGCGGAGCCTGAAGGGAGGCGTGGGGGATGGGGCGAGCGCGAGCGCCAAGGAGGGAAACAGCGACGGCTCGCGGCTGCCTCGCGCGCTCCTCTCCGCTGGCGTCAGCGCCGGCGCCAACGGCCAGCCAGCTGCTCTGCTGACGTCACGGCCCATCCCTGCTCGCTCGCTCTCCCTCCTCCCCCCCCCCACCCCACGTGTTGGAGTGAGCGTAAAGTTTGTTGTTTCCCCGTCGCCAAGGTGACGGCATCGCAAGCCCCCGCGGTGGGCGGGCCTTCCCGGGAGGCGGGGCGGGGCTCCAAGGGGGGGGCGGGATGAAGGTTATAAGTAAAGAGCCGTCGAGCGCGCGGCTTGACAGTTCGCACAGGCTTCGGACGGGGCGTGAGGTGCGTCGAGTGAGGGTGGGGAGAAAAAAAAAAGGGCTCGACCGTGCGCGCGCCAGCGAGTCAGCCCCGCCCGTCCACCCGCCAGCGAAGGGGCGCGCGCGGCGGCGGCGGTTGCAAGGAGGCGCAGCAGGACTCCCCCGATGGCAGCGGCGCGAGCAGGGAATCCCCGGGAATCGTCTCGCGCCGTCCAGCTGCTGCTCGCCTCGCTGCTTTGCTGCAAAGCGGCTTTGGCTGCTGGTGCACCGCGGCGGGGCAGCGGCCGCTGCTGCTGCTCCCCCTAGAAGTCAGCAGGACTGCCTCCGGCTGGCGGGCTTCCAGAGGACCTTTTAAAAAATTGTTTTAAAAGTTAGCCTCTCCTTAACGTTGCGCACGTTGTTCGCCGTCGTCTGCTTCCGCGCCCCTCCGCCCGACAGGCGAGCCAAGCATCGGGCACACGTGAATGAGGTGGGTGGCATTCCTGCTTCTTCGACCAGGCTCGGATCTGACGCTTTTAAAACCTGTTTTGTTTTCGCCAGCTCGGACGGGGGACGATCTGGCTGGTCCGGATGGATCGCAGGCTGCTGGGTTCCTTGGGCTGACGCTTCTCCTCTGACCTTTTTGCAGGCAGCCGCCCCACGGCGAGTTTGACATGGCACTCAGCGGCACGCTGCTCCCTTCCATCGCCACCTTCGCTGCGGGCACGGCCGGCAGGGAAAAAACCTTGCGACAAGTCAGCGCCAGCAACGTAAGTCATGGGCTTTTAGGTCTCGGCACCGGGATACCTTGACCTACCTCTGGGAGTTTCATAGGTGGCCATCTGTTCTTCCGTCCGGAGCTCAGTCCTAAAGGACAGCACACCTGAGCAGGTGCAGAAGGCAGTTCCCTCTAGCACCTATGGCACTCCAGATGTTCATGGACTACAATTCCCATCAGCCCCTGCCAGCATGGCCAATTGTAGTCCATGAACATCTGGAGTGCCATAGGTTCGCCACCATGGCTCTAGCACATGTTGAGCCCATCTTTCCTCTGGAGTCTCTTGGGACAGATTCTC
The DNA here is from genome assembly GCF_021028975.2 of Sphaerodactylus townsendi. NCBI lineage: Eukaryota > Metazoa > Chordata > Lepidosauria > Squamata > Sphaerodactylidae > Sphaerodactylus > Sphaerodactylus townsendi. The sequence goes on along the minus strand of NC_059431.1, from coordinate 107,934,748 downwards.
CCTGTCCTTTCCCCACACCTCATAATCCTATGAGCTAGGTGAGAGTCTGAAGGTATTTGACTGGCTCAGGGTTACCCAGAGAGCTAGTTGAAAGGGAATCTGAGCCCAGATTAAACTGTCGCCTTGCTGTGACTTGATGGGGCCGGGAAGCAGGGAGTGATCATCAAAACTTCAACAGTAGAAGTGGTACGAAAGAACCTGAACTGAACTGCTGCGAGACATCTCAGAAACAGTTCAAATTGGAATGGAGGGGGGAAGCATGACACAAAGACATCAAGGAGAACTATCCTGCACATTTATCATAGATTTCAGGAGTGACTTTTCAAAAACCTTTTGTAAAGCAAAGGTATGTCCTGCGGAACTGATCTCCATCCTAAAAGGACAGCCATATTTTTTTTCCTAACACCCTCATTGCTTTCCTCTGCCACTTTCACCGCATGGGTGCTCGGACTCTCTCACTGAATGGACCACAGGGCAGGTGGAAAACTCAGGAGACCGCTGTCTTCTGCGTGGGTGTTGGCTCCGCTTGGAGTTGAGACTTCAGAGTGGGGGAGGGGGAGAGGGCCCACGATAGAAAGGGACCTGCTATCCCAGGAGTTAACATTATGCTGTAAATAAGAAGCTGAACTATGTGGCGTATCATGAATTCAAATCATGGGCGTGGATGCGTATGTTTAATACATAGGCAGCCTTTGGAAATATGCACACCTACACATGTGGCTAGGTGAGCTTTTGATTCTATCCTCTCGAGCTGATGGCTTGCACTTACAGCTGCTGTTGTATAATGCATGCTGCTTTGCAAAACGCCTACGTGTGTCTGATATCAAACTCAGGTAATCTAATGCATTGAAATTGTATGTGCAGCTATTTCAAAACCCATTCATTTGTATTAATCTGTATGCACTGGGGCTGCCTCAGAAAGTTACCTGAGTCCGTCTTTTGTCCCATCGTGTATTGTATCCTAGTGGGACCCACAACATGACTTTAGTAAATACCCAGATGTGATTCTCTTATGCGAATATACATTTTGCTATACATCTAATAACTGCTTTTATAACCCAGCAACAAGACTGCAAAAATTGGACCCTTCAGTTCATTGGCAAGTCTTGTGGGGGTTTTTTTTGTCAAGAGAAACTTCCACAGACACTTTTAAGACTTGTAATTTAAGAACACAGGTAACACTGCTTCCTCAGAATTCACTGTACTGTAGCTTTAAAAATCCCCACAATGGTTTAAACCCATGAATTGGTAATATTACAACATGCCCTTAAAAATTGCACAAAGCTGGAGGGAGAAAAGGAAGAGCTTGACTTTTCTATAATGTGTCATAGTGAGAAATATGATTGCAGCTTGCCTTCAAAAGTTCCAGAAGACGAAAGAAGTACTATTTTTTCCCCAAAATGTCCTTGTTTAGTAGCCATGTTACCATTTGTCCAGTCTTTTCAACAACAACAACAACAACAAAATAGGAACTGCTTTCACAGTTTGGAAGGGCCAGCATTTATCAGGCAGTTTCACTGAGCTAGGCAGCCACTGGTTTGCATAGATCCAGGGTTTCATTTCACCTTGTGGAATATTGTCCCTGGCACTGGTAACTCAAGGCTATGCCCAAAAGAATGGCTGCTAACTTCTGATACTTTTGGTGGTGGCGGTGAGAGGTGCCTCTCTCTCCAACCAGTGTTTAAGATTTTTGATATGGTTTTCCTGCTAGTGAAAGCCCTCTGTAAAACTTGAAAGCTCAGTGCAATTGATCTCTGCACATTCCCATCTGTGTCACTTTACTGATACTGATCTTTTCCCCTTTCTTTGCCTTCAACAGAAGTGGAAAGAGGAACTATCTCACCTCAAACGACTACCCCCTGTGCTAACAGGACGGCATTACGACCTCTCTGCTGAGCTGGAAACCTTCAACAGTGCCAGTGGTGGTGCTATGTCAAGGCGGGAGACGGAGGAATTGAATGAGCTGCTTGACTTTGACTTCATCCTGTCCAACTCCCTGATGCCCCAGGAACAACCTGCTGCTACCGCAGCCGTGGTAAGCACTGCTCCCGGCTCTTCAGGCTCCAGCAACAGCTGCCCATCCGTGGCCACCTGCGATTTCACCTACCAGCTGCAGAGGGGAGATCACACTGGAGGAGGAGGGGGCCTCCTGTACAGCAGGGAACCGGCTCCAGCTGCCCCATTCAACCTGGCTGACATTAACGACGTGTCCCCCTCGGGTGGATTTGTAGCTGAGCTGATGAGGCCAGACCTGGACCCAGTTTATATGCAGCAGCAGCAGCCGCCACCCTCCTCGCTCGGAAGCTTGCACGGGAAATTTGTGGTGAAAGCCACGGTGAACATGGGGGAATACAATAACCACGTCAGTGTTAGCAGCAAGAACCCGGCGGCAGCCGTTTCCCCTTGTACGGATGGACCTGTGCCTCCCCTTTATAAACCGGGGCCCCGGATGTGCCCAAAAATCAAGCAGGAGGCCGCCCCTTCCTGCACCCTAGGCCAATCCCATGGGAATACTCAGAGGGCACCGCCGCAGCAGCAGCACGAATTCCCCATGGGGCGGCCACTGCCTACCAGGACTAACCCTCCCTTGACTCCAGAGGAGATGATGAACCCCAGAGACTGCCATCCTTCCCCACAGGGCTTGAGTCACCCCAGTCTGCCAATTCCTCCACCAGGCTACCACCCTGCCCCCGGATACCCTCCTTTCCTCCCGGAGCAGATGCCACCGAGCGCACTCCAGTACCAAGGTCAGTCTTACTATCTAAATGTTTTTGGAGAGCCTTTAAGTGTGCCGGTACAAGGGATGATGCTGACTCCGCCCTCTTCACCTCTAGAGCTGATCTCTTCTGGGAGCTGCCTGTCTGAAGAGACCAAGCCAAAGAGAGGCCGGCGATCGTGGCCCAGGAAAAGGACTGCCACACACACGTGTGACTATGCAGGTTGCGGTAAAACATACACAAAGAGTTCACACCTCAAAGCTCACCTTCGGACCCACACAGGTAAGACCGCTTTATGGTGACTGTCAGATCTCCATTTAACTAAACACATTCCTGTAACTATACTGCTTTTTAGTGATTTGTATTGCTGGAAAGTCTGGGAACCACATAATATAGTGATCCTGGGATCTCAGGCAGCCAAGAACAGCTTAATGTCTGATGTTAGATCTACAATGTTAATTCAACATCTGTTTGATCAAGGGCTGCAGTTATTTCCAAGTCTTGTCAGAAGTTGGCACATGTTACTGGAGACAGTAGTACTTTGGAGGGCAGAATTTTTAGGAACATCATTGCCTGTAGTGTGTATATCCATCCCATTTCATGCATAGGTCTTGCATCTTTAGGGTTCAAAAATCCTGTTTAACAGAAAGTGACAGTAGAGCAAAAGGTAACGAGTGTGCGACTGTCACAGGCAAGAATGCCTCCATCATATCACTTTTAAAGGCTGGGGACAGACAGTGTTGAAGAGAACTGAACGTCATTTCATGAAAATGTTGCATTTCATAATAGGGATTTATATTCCATCCTGTTGCCCTTGCTGGTCAAACATGTTTGTGGGTTTTTTTAATGAAGCCTGCCAAACCTGTTCACCAAAGGAGAAAGTAGGATGAGTGTACACACCCTTCAGAGCAGGCCCTTTTTCACGCCATGCATCGCCCCCTGGGAAATCGGACTGCGTGTAGTTTTAAAAATTATGTCGGCCTCTGTGTACCCTTGTAGTAAGTACTCAGTTCAGACATGATTACATTAAAACAGGTTAAAAGAGAGAAGAATATAACTGCATCCAAGCATATTGTTAAAATAATAAAGTGTAACTCTAGGCAAGATCAGAGGTTAAATACAAAAATAACCCTATTCAAATTACAGATTGGAGAAGTTAGTAAAAATGGCTCTCAGTGACTCAGTTATGGCAGAGGAATTGTTTTGCAGCCGTATGAGCTATACTTGCCTGGCTATGGCTATGTGGCTAGTTAATTACAAGGTAGCTAGAAGTCCACAGTGAATTAAGCATGTTTACTCTGATAATACTGTCATAGTTTTTTTAACTGGATCTTGCAAAATACCTGTAACTCATTTATTTGGTTGTTGACCTTGTTGTTGTTTTTGATTTAAGAGTTTGGTCATCTTCTTGATTTATTCTAAATCAGCAAAACTAGCCGATAGGTTGTGATCTTGGAAACCAGTGATTAATTGGAGAGTGTTTTTACTTGAAGTGGAAGCATCGCTTCCCCCATACAAACAGTTGCAATTAATTTCGTCTCAGTTCTGTTGTCGAAAAGCAGCTGCCAGTCAGTAACTGACTCGGTTAATTAGTTTCGGAAAACATCCAATTCTAGATGTCCCAGCCAGCCAGATAAAGAGATAAAAATAACCAAATGAGCTGCTGCTTGCTGTGGAACTTTTTTATATTGATCTAGCTATGAAATAACATGTTGTTAATCAGGGGGTTGTCCACATGCATGATATCCCTGACGCTCAATAAGTTTACATGGAAATAAGGGTTTTTGTTTGTTTGTTGTGAGTTTCAAGTTTAGGATTGCACCATTCTTAGGCTTTCCACCGAAACCAATGAAACAAACTCGCAAAAGCTGTAACAAAAAAACCAACAATTTCCAACCTTGTACAATTTTAAATACAGTAAGGCTGCCCTTATCAGTAAGGCCAAATGAAAACAGGTTTACTTCCCAAAAAAAGGGTTTAGGACTACTCTGTAAAACCATTAAAGCGGTAACTTTTTAGTAACTAAACATATTTTCATGTTCTGTCGATTTCAACGCAACTTCCACCTACATGCCAGTTCAATGGGGTACTTACTAGGGCACTGGGAAAAGAGTTATGACACTGGAAATAGTAAACTTAGGTGAAAATGTCTTCAGGGTGCTTAGGAAAAATAGTGGTTAACAGCGTGGACTCTGGAGAACTGGGTTTGTTTCCCTGCTCCTCCACAGGTAGATCTTGGGCTAGTCACAGGTCTCTTGAGACCCTCTCAGCCTGCCCTATCTCACAAGGTGTCTGTTGTGGGGAGAGGAAGGGGGGAGTTTGTAAGCTGCTTTGAGACTGCTTGCAGGAGAAAAAGGCAGAGTATAAATCCAAACTCTTCTTCTTTTGGAAAGCTTCCTACTAGTTAGGTCAATCAAACTAGTTCTGATGATGACCGGAAAAGAAAGGTGTTCTTTGTTGTCAAACTTAAGAGAGGTCACAAAGACTTCGATGGTTTCCTTTCGTTTGTTGGAAAGTGCAGTTGTAATGCTTGGCATGATTGCCAGACATGCTAGTAGCCTATAACCAACCGCACCTTAGATTTCTCATTAGCCAAATAGATGCAAATTACATGGGACACTGTAGTTAGAATTCTTGCATATGATATTAATTCTAGATGAATGCAAGGAAGAAGTTGAAAGGAGGAATATATCACAACTGCCATGTAATCAGTAACAGTATCTGATGCACCTTTATGCCTCTACTTATTTTGATTTATGCTTCTAGTCCACGCAGCTTGGAGGCAGACAGTAGTTTGACACTGAGGATATCGCAGAGAACTGTTCCCTGTGTTGAACCTTGAGAACAAACCTGGTTTTCCAGCCCACTTGCAAATAACTGACATTTGTCATTTATGGCCTGAAAGAGGGGGAAATATTATAAAGCTTCCCTGCCCAAAGCAATTCTTAGATGTTGACAACTAAGAGCTGCTATTTTATTCACAAACTAATTACGAACTAGTTTTTTGGTCCACTGCAAACTAGTTTGAGCTACCAGCTACCTTTTTTTTGTCCACTATCTCTGAGTTTTACAGTTTTTTTTGGGGGGGGGACGCAAAATTGGTTGATGGATGTCAGAGTAGATGTGTCACGACTGTCTGTCTCCGGTGCTCTGAACAGAATTGTCAGTCTCCATCCCCAAAACTCAGCATGGTGGGGTTACATGTTCAGACATTTTTTTTCAGCCAATAACGATGTGAATCCGACATTCTAGAATGTATGGGTAATGTGTGGCAGAAATCTGTCATGGTTTCAGAGCATTAACTGATCTGGCTCTTTATTTTTTGAAGGTGAGAAGCCATATCACTGTGACTGGGAAGGATGTGGCTGGAAATTTGCCCGCTCTGATGAACTCACTCGTCACTACAGAAAACATACGGGCCACCGCCCCTTCCAGTGCCAGAGGTGTGACAGAGCATTTTCCAGGTCTGACCATCTCGCCTTACATATGAAGAGACACTTTTAAAGGGATATGGCACATTTTCCTTTTACTGCCACAGGAGATTCAGTATTGGACAGTATAAAAGACTTGTCTTCCACAAAAGAAAAAGGGAGGAACTCTAGTTCAAAGCACTACAAAGAATTCCAGAGAAGTCTTCCAAAACAAGTGTGGAAATTAATGGATGATTAAAACTTTGTGGAACTTTAAAAAAGAACACACATGGGCAATGACTGGATTTTGCATCATCATTCCATCTTTTAAAAAAAATCTGACTTGAATCTTTCTGGACTACAGAATGCCAAGGAATGACTGGAAGTCAAGGATATCAGGGTTAAAACAAACTTTGGGGTGGGGGGGGAGAACGGGAAAATTACGTAGGGAGACGGGGTGAAGATTGATGTAATAAACTGTCGAGCAGTGGGGCTGTTTCGGAAACATCTTCACCATGTCCGGTCCAATTGCTCAGGGGGGAATGGTTCTTCGAGGTTCCAGCAAAATCTGGCCGTAGTCAGTGCTTACTGGCTAACCCCTGCACCTTCAACTACATTTCCCCCTTCGGATTTTTTTTTTTAACAGTTTTGTTAAATCTCGTTTTAAGGAGTAGAATAAAAGCGAACCAACGTACACATTCTGCTTTTAAAGCAAGTAGCCACCTTACCTGAAGCATAAGGAAAGGGGGAAGACTGAAGACTCATCTGACATTGTTTTTTCTGGCTTGCTAGAATGAATGTCTGTCGCTCAAATTGTGAGACCAGGTTCCTGCTTCAGTTCCTTGTCTTTCAATATTACATCTACCTTCACCTTACATTCCCTTAAAGATTTTGTTCCAATGCAATTGTGTAAATGCATTGTAGTCTTGGAATTTCCTTTTTCCTAACAAAGCCATTACTTAAACTATATCAACAAGGAAAAAAGAAGTTCAGGTACAGAATTGTGGTTCAAGGCCTATTTTCATGGTGCTGGATTACTTTTGGTTCTAAAGGTACCAAAAAAAGAGGAAGCCAAAGTTCTCAAACTGCTGCATATTTGACAAGGAAATACGTTTTTGTCTTCCGATCTACAGTTAATGATGACCTAAATCAGGTTAATGAACCTGGTTTACTTGTGTGTGTCTCTTTTAATCTTTTATGCAGACAGTATGTAATGCACTGTGGTTTCAATGTGCAATAATTTGTACAATGGTTTTATTCCCAAATATGCCTTAAGCAGAACAAATGTGTTTTCTATATAGTTCTTTACTTAAAAATATGTAATATAAATTTGAGACTTCTATTTTGTATATTTGTAAACTATGACGTGAAAAAATGAACATTTTGTCAGAGTTTGTATTTTGCATATTCATGCTGAAAATAACTTTTAAATAAACCTATTTTATCTGAGTGACTTTTGCTATCTCCTTCTCCTGCACCAGGTGATGCAACTTATTATAACCAGTATTTTAAAGATCAGAACCACTTCCATAGCCTACTAGGATGCATGTTTACACAGGTACGAGTTGTACAGAATTCCATGGGGTTTATTTCCCCCAAATGACTGTCAGCTACAATCTTAGGCCCCACTAGCCAGGAAGTAAATTCCACTAAAAGTTAATAAGCATAACATGAGGTTGTAAGCCTGTTTAAACATGGTTAGCTAGTTTTGATACCCGGCTGGGAAAGGAGTACTCCAAATTCTGATACACAGGACCCTGTTGGTTTAATTTCCATCTGTTCCAGATAATTCAGTAAAGAGGAGGAAAATCTATGACAAATGGCAATTTGAGTGCTTTGCTGGGGTCAGAGCAATGTTTCCTTTAGCCTAACAGACCAGCCAGATGTCTCTGAGCAGTTTATAGGCAACCATTGAAGGTAAATGGCTTTCTTCTGTTTTGTGTTTTGTATAATTGTAGGGATGAAATTGACAATGACTTTCAAGAACTTTTTATACACTGGGTTGGGGGTCAGGGGAATCTGAATTCTTTAAAACTGAAAGCCGGTGCAAATAAAGTTGAGGAGCTGCATGTAAACTACCTTGTATATAGATGTCAGGTTAACTATTTCTCTCCCTTCTGCAGTTCCCTTAAAACAATCCAGATAACCTGTCCACCATGTGCTAGTCAGTGAGATGTTTTCTGAATAGTGCAGAAGAGAAAGGGGGGGGGGGAATCCATTGGCCCAACCGTCTTTTGTAGTAGTGCTCTGTTAATATTACTACTGCTTAATGTCTACAGCATGTTGAGTGTGCAAAGTGCTTGGTATCTTGATCCTTACAGCAATCCCCCAAGAGATCAGTGTTTACCCCCATATTGGGGGAAGGGGGCTGAGATAATGGGGCTTTTTGAAAGAAACGAAAGCAGCTTTTAAAAAACGAGCAGCTACAACAAAGGAAAAGCCTATCAGGGGTTGTGAGTTGAGAAAGGGGAGCGCTTAAACTTTTTCCACAGCGCAGTGCCCTTTTTTGGATTCAAGTCATCTTTCGCTCAGCGACTATGGGTGATATCTGTATTGTTTTCCCCACTGTAGCAAAAGAAGAGCTTCAGGATAGCCATTCAAAATCAAGAGGATGGTACAGAGACATAACCTTAACACTATCACCTGGATCAAATCTTCCACTCCCCATTCCTTTCAGGGGGGATATAATCACAGATCTCTTGCACTGGGGAGTCAGTGTCCAAAGAATGGTTTGAACCAGGGTTTTCCCAGCTCTTAGGCCAGTGATGGCGAACCTTTTTGAGACCGAGTGCCCAAATTGCAACCCAAACCCCACATATTTATCGCAAAGTGCCAACCCGGCAATTTAACCTGAATGCTGAGGTTTTAGTTCAGAAAAAACTGGTTGGCTCCCTCTTCCTCCACCCCACCCACTCAAGCAGGGGCCAGCCTGCTCTAGCCTCCAGCAAGTCCCACACACACTGCTCTGTGCCTCTCCAGCATCTCTGCCTCCTCTGCGCCCACCCCCTCGGGCAGCAGCCACCCGGAGCACAGGCACCAGGCCCGTCAGCTGAGTCATCCCTGCTCATCACAGTGTGCACACGTCGCGCTCAGTGGCCCAGGCCAGCCTAGGTGTATGTGTGTGTGTGTGTGGGGGGGGTTATTTTCTGCCCCCCACATGACGAACTCTGTGTGTGTGTGCCCACAGAGAGGGCTCCGAGTGCCATTTCTGGCACCCGTGCCATAGGTTCGCCATCACTGTCTTAGACATTTGTACTATTGTAGGTCTCAAAGCTGACCAAGCAAAATGAAGGTTCTATCATTGGGATTTGGGGCAGGTTCAAACTCACAACTTATTTGCCATTTAAAGTCTCCTCAATGAAGCCTTCTGCCTCTCCACCTTGCAGTGACCTTGGAGCATTTTAGTGAGAAGCTCATAGTATATTTCTTTGCCGCTGATAAAACAAGATGCAGTAGAAACCACTTCATTTCAAGTCTATCTCGGGAATGTCATTCAGTTTGACTTTTTTGTATGTTTTCTTGGGATCAGATACACTTGGCCAAGTTTCACAACAACACTTCTGTTCGGTGCATTTTAAAGTAAAGTGAATTTAAAAATAATTAAAAGGGTGTCTTTGTTAACTTGACAAGATAACCATTTGACGTTTGCAGGAAAGGTTTGCATTTCTAAAACCAATCACGATGTTCTAGGAAAAATCAGCAACTCTTTTTTAAGGGTAGCTAGAAGGAAGGGTATATAATTTGAGGCTGCATTTGTTTGACCTAATGTTTTGTAGCCTAACTGCTTTCCACAAACTCAGTACAACCTACACAACATTATTCTATTTCATCCTACTCACCCTTTATTAGGCTGGAAAGAGAGAGAATGATATGATTGAAGTCTATAAAATTATGCATGGGGTAGAAAATGTTGACAGAGATAAATTTTTCTCTCTTTCTCACAATACTAGAACCAGGGGGCATTCATTGAAAATGCGGGGGGGGGGGGGAGAATTAGGACTAATAAAAGGAAACACTTCTTCACACAATGTGTGATTGGTGTTTGGAATATGCTGCCACAGGAGGTGGTGATGGCCACTAACCTGGATAGCTTTAAAAAGGGCTTGGACAGATTTATGGAGGAGAAGTCGATCTCTGGCTCCCAATCTTGATCCTCCTTGATCTCAGATTGCAAATGCCTTAGCAGAAGGCCATTGCTTTCACATCCTGCACGTGAGCTCCCAAAGGCAAATGATGGGCCACTGTGAGTAGCAGAGTGCTGGACTAGATGGACTTTGGTCTGATCCAGCAGGCTAGTTCTTATCCAGGATCATTCAAATGCTTCACAGGTTGAGTGCAGACTTCAACTGGACAGTGAAGGCAATCTGTGGATTCAGTCTGGACACCACCCTCACAGCATGCAATGTGGTATAGAGGTTTGAGCGTTGGACTAGGATCTTGGTTCAAATTCCTACTCCTTCGTGGAAGCTTGATGGTTGACCTTAGGTCCGTCACAATAAGCTAAACCTACCTCACTGGGTTGCTGTGAAGATAAAATGGAGGACAGGAGAACAATGTAAACTGCTTGGGGTTCCACCTGAGGAGAAGCATAAACTATACAAAAATAAGTAAATAAACCTGTCTTCAGGGGACTAAAAAAAATCCCCATTCTAGTGTTGATGGCACTAATTAGTAGCTAAGAAATCCTCCCTCTCCCCTCCTCCCCCAGTCTCCAATCTGGTTTTTGCTTTAATTTCTTAAAAGGGATGATCAGATAAGTATGTGAGGTGCTTTTAAAAACCCGAAGATTTGGGACAGCAGGAAAAAAACCTAATATCTTAAAATAGTGTTTTATTTGTAGTTACATTTGTCAGTTAAACCACAGAGCTAAGTTCACACTGTAGCCAATGGACCTGCCAAGAATTTTCTTTTTTTATATTACAGCTTAGCTTGGGTTTCTCTGATCCACCTCTAGTACTCAGCTAAGGCCCCTTCCGCACATGCAGAATAATGCACTTTCAATCCACTTTCACAACTGTTTGAAAGTGGATTTTGCTATTCTGCACAGTAAAATCCAGTTTCAAAGTGCATTGAAAGTGGATTGAAAGTGCATTACTCTGCATGTGCGGAAGGGGCCTAAATCAAACTGGCTCTCCATGGGCTGCTGGTTTATCTCTCTGGCAGGCAGTTTGGTTCCTTCCTTGGGACAGTAGTAGACAGTATGTAGGCTGATAAACTGACAGGCTGACCCTCCCCATTCTACTTCCCCACCCTCCACTTATTGAAACGTTTTCAAATATTTTCAACAGAGCTTCCTTATCTCAAAATAGCCCACAAATAGCCTATGTACAGGCATATTTTAAAACTTTATTATTTGTCTTCATTTTGTTGAATTTAATATCTCATTCTGTCCAGACTTAATAGTTGAACTGCAATTGCTAAACGCTTCAGCATCCCAAGAAGTCAGGATGACACCCTTTCAAGTGACTGCTGGAGATCTCCTGGGATTATAATCAGTCTCATCTCTAGATGACAGAGATCAGTTCCCCAGGAGAAAATGGAAGGGTTGAAAGATGGACTAGATGACATTGTACCCCATTGAGGTCCTTCTGAAGATGAGGTCCTTCTGGACTAGATGACATTGTACCCCATTGAGGTCCCTCTGACTAGATGACATTGTACCCCTTTGAGGTCCCTCTGAAGATGGACTAGATGACATTGTTCCCCTTTGAGGTCCTTCTGGACTAGATGACATTTTACCCCATTGAGGTCCCTCTGAAGATGAACTATATGACATTGTACCCCATTGAGGTCCCTCTGAAGATGGACTAGATGACATTGTTCCCCTTTGAGGTCCTTCTGGACTAGATGACATTGTACCCCATTGAGGTCCCTCTGAAGATGGACTATATGACACTGTACCCCTTTGAGGCCCTTTTGGACTATATGGCATTATACCCCATTGAGGTCCCTCTGAAGATGAGGTCCTTCTGGACTATATGACATTGTATCCCTTTGAGGTCCTTCTGAAGATGAGGTCCTTCTGGACTATATGACATTGTACCCCATTGAGATCCCTCTGAAGATGGACTATATGACATTGTACCCCATTGAGGTCCCTCTCCTCCTCAAACCCCATCCTCCACTGCCAAAATCTCCAGGAATTTCCCAACCCAGAGCTACAACTACTGCAAGTATCTTAGGAGCTACCTAACAAGTCACCCAGCATATAAATGGCACTTTCAACTTCCCCTATAAGGATGCCATTTGCTGAAATTCATTTTTTTTAAAAAAGTAACAAGCTGATACATCCAGCAAGCAACACATTTAAATAATTCCATAAAAGAAGGCAGAGGATGGTTTATTAATATAGAGCTGGATGGAGAAACTTGTTTGAATGCATTGTTGGATAAGGCACTGATAGCTATTTTTTGTTGTCGTAGTCAGCAAGAATCTACTTGCTGTTCACTTTAAAGAAGTTTCCTTTTAAAAAAATCTGGAGACAGATGCTCATTAAAGTAAACTACGTGCAGGTTATAATCTGGCTCTTGATGTATAATGCCCTAGCTTTATATTTGCACAAAAATAGTATTTTTATTGCATTTCACACAATCTTAAAATAACACTTTGGTCTCTGTTGTGTGTTTTTTTTTCCATCTCGCCAAGGGCTACGTCTCTCTCCCCCCACTTACAGTGTGACTTAGTTACAAATGAAACATGGATCCAAGAAGTTCAACATGTTAAGTACTTCACTGTACTTTTAAACTTAAAAAAAATAGCTACCACACATTGCTCTGGATGGGTGCCAGCTAACACTCCTTAATGCATGTAAGACAGCCTTTCAGAAGGTGGCCGTGTTCTTTAGGAGGTTGGGGAGAAGGGAGCAAAGGGAAGAAAGAATAATCAACACTGGCCATTGTAATCTGAAAGGCAGGTGTAGTTAAAAATAACATGCCATATGCACCACCTGTTCCATTATATGCAATAGCTCCTGGAGCTAAGAGAACATCAATAGAGTTAGAGGAATAATAGATGTCCAGCACATGCATCATTTTAAGGCATACCTGGGATGGGGGAGGTGAGCCAAATCATTTTGTTGCATAGTAACCTCAAAAGAGGGAGGGGGGGCTCCTGTCAGATCCCCACTTATTAAATGTTGCTTAATTAAGGGGCTGGCTCACTTAAGCATCCCGTTGCCAGATCATTCAGTGATCATTGCAGCTGGAGGCACATGGAAGCTCTTGGGGTGATATGAAAGCTATTTGGCTCATTCACCAATCTAAGCTGAATTCATTGGATGAATACACAGCGTACCAACTAGACATTACTGAACCCCAGGCAAACTTTTACACACCTTCCATCATGTGTGAGCAAAGGATCATATTTCTAGAATGCTCGGGGGTAGGGTTTATATTTTCCGACCTAATTAACTTAATTTCTGATTATTTAGGCACTTAGACCCTGCTTTCCTCCCTTATGGAACCCAAAATGGCTTATAACGCTCTCCTCCGTTTAATCCTCACATCAACACTATGAAGGAGGATAGGAAAGCAACTAGCCAGGAGCATCAAGTGAGCTCCCATGGATTTGAATTTGGGTCTCAGCTCCTAGTCCATAGGTGTCAAACTCGCGGCCCTCCAGATGTTATAGACTACAGTTCCTGTCATCCCCTGCCAGCATGATGCTGACAGGATGATGGGAACTGTAGTCCATAACATCTGGAGGGCCATGAGTTTGACACCTGTGTCCTAGTCCAACATTTTGAAAATCTTACTACCCTGTTTCCCCGAATGTAAGACATCTCCTGAAAATAAGATGTAGTAGAGGTTTTGCTGAAGTGCAAAATATAAGGCATCCCCCGAAAGTAAGACGTAGCAAAGCTTTTTTTTTGGATGCATGCCCGACAAACAGAATGCAGAAAAATAAGACATCCCCTGAAAATAAGACATAGCGCATCTTTGGGAGCAAAAATTAATATAAGACACTGTCTTATTTTTGGGGAAACACGGTAGTTCAAACAATGGAGAGGTAACCGAAAGTGCCCAATAGCGGCAAAGTGGTAAAAACACAAATTCCCTCACAGTACAAAGCAGAAATAACTTCATTTTCTCAGTTCCTGCCCCTTCAAGAACCACATATTCAGGGGGTTGTTCAAACCTAAGTACAGCCCCGAGAGAATGCAGGAGTTATGAAAACACGGCAGTCTTCACACAGTGCATTTGATATCACTGCCACTGTTAGACCTAATGGCTTCTGCAGTAATTGTGTACATGATGTTTTTGCACGAGAAGAGAAATATGTTTCTTTGTTCATTTACTTCATCTCCCTGAAGCAGCTTACCTGTTCATTTACTTCATCTCCCTGAAGCATCTCCCTGAACAAAGAAACATTTTCCTCTCCTCCATTTTCTTCCTCACAGCAGCTCTGTGTGGTAGGCTGTGCTCCAACTGTGTGGCTGGCCCAAGACCAGCCGTCCAATAAGCTCCCATGGCAAAATGAGCAAATCAAACCTGGGCCTCCGAGATCCTAGTCCATGGCAAACCTTTTGGGCTCAGCAAGTCAGAAATTTTGGGAAATGCCTAACTTGACTCTGTTGGTGTGTCACCTTCCCCACCCCCCAACAAAAGAGAAACAATTTTTTACATATTCATTTATTTTTAAAAATCCAGTCCAATCATGTATTATCTAAAGAAACGTCAAATAATTACAAAAATTCAAATTCAAACATGGAGAACAGCTGTTGTGGGGTGCTGAGGAATGCTGGTGTGTCACCTCAAACATTGGGCTATCAGGTGTGAGGTAATGTCATATGTTTTGGTAAAGGCCTTTCACTCATCAGTTTTCTCTATACCATCATATCCATCCAACTGGTACTATAATAGGCATTTAGAGAGGGACTGTAACTAATGGGAGACAGGAAAATGAATATTCTTCCATTTGTGTTGCATAAAATGGTGTTGGAGTTACATGGAGAGCCAGTTTGGTTCAGTGGACTGTTAGACAATGCCTGAAGGAATTTTAGGTTCAAATCCCCTTAAGCTAAGACACAGGTGACCTTGAACTTATCAAAAGAGCTTTACAGGTTTATCATGAGGCTAAAATGGGGAGAGGGGGCTATGTACACTACCCTGATATATAACTTGTCTCATGACAATATCTAGGGTAGCCTTCCTCCATACTCACTACAGAAAAGGAGGTCAACAGCTTCATTTGCATGGTTTTTGATAGGGAACCGAAGGAGGCATTGCCTAAGGCCATGCAGGAAAGCTAAAGAGACATTTGAACTCAGCTCTTTAAAGCCTGTGGCCAAAATTCAGTCCAGCAGACCACATATAATTATGCCAAACTGCTCTGGAGTTATCCACAATCACTTTGCAATCACTTTCAAGCCTAACACATGCCACCAGCTTCTAGCCACCCAGTGCTATCCCTACAAGTACTCTGATTTGATTATGGTAACTTCATTCTGAATTTACTCAGCCCCAATATGCCTCACATGAACACAACTAATTTACTCAGGCGGGACTGGAAGAAGGCAAGACAGGAAGCAGGAGAGGGTGCAATAGTGAATGGAGGGTCCCCCAAAAATAACATTGGAAATTAGTTTGAACAATAGAAACACTTGCTATGGAATGTAGCTGCAGTAGACAATTCAGTTCCAAGTGCAATAAGGGTGAAAAGGCTATACAGAAGTTATACGAAGTATAATTTGCACTATTTGGCTGATTGGACCCTGCATGCCTCAACTAGGATTGCCAAACTCCAGGAGGGGCCTGGAATTCTCCCAGTATTACAACCGCTCTTCAGCCAACACGGATCAGTTTTCCTTAGAGAAAACGGCATCTTTGAGTGATGGCCTCTATAGCACAACACTGTTGAGCTTCTTTCTCCAACTCTACCCTCCCCACACTCTGCCCCAAATCTCCAGGAATTTCCAAACTTGGAGTTGGCAACCCTACTCAGAACCCATTCTCTTTTTTGGGGTTATGTCAGTTCAGTTATAAAGATTTTCTTCTTAACAATCCCATCAGAACATCTAACTGATCATTACGGGAATGTAGAAAGCCTTTCTTGGTGGGTGCTCTGCAACTGTGGAATGACTTCTCCATGGAGGTCCAAAAATTAACATTAAAGAGTCAGGAGTTAAAGAGGCACACTGAAAATTTAATTGACTGTTGTTGTTAGATGGTTTGTTTTTCATTGTTTTTCATTGTTTTGCTACCTGCTCTGAGACCTTGTGATAAAATTGGCACCAAATACAATTAAGTTAAAGCCATCACACAGCTAAAGAAATTCTACTTAGCTAATGGTTTGGTTCAAGTAATTCATTAACTGGTTAAATCTGAATGAATTTGCATATTACAACTAATTATCCTTAGATCCTCAGGAATTGTTTGAGGTCACATGATTCGGCAGTCTTAACAATGCTGATCAAATCTGGGTTTGCCCAGATGGGACCCCTGTGAATGATGCCTTTCGTTCCAGGAAGGGAAGAAGTAAAGAACATTTTCTTCCCCAATCAACTCCTATTGTGACCCCAATATAACGATGAAAACGCGCAACTTACGGTAACTTATGAGAATATGATGGACA
Source organism: Sphaerodactylus townsendi (assembly GCF_021028975.2). NCBI lineage: Eukaryota > Metazoa > Chordata > Lepidosauria > Squamata > Sphaerodactylidae > Sphaerodactylus > Sphaerodactylus townsendi. The sequence continues at coordinate 107,918,049 of NC_059431.1, read as the reverse complement.
GTCAAGGAAAAATAAAGTCTTAGCAAACAATCAGAGAGGAAGGAAAAAATATTCCCTGGCTACTAACTATATTATCAAGTGGTCATATAATAAGAGAACAATTAACAAAGAAAGGTGGACAGTTTAAAAGGAAATTGACTTTTGAGCTATTACTTATGGGAGATTTGTTAGGGAAAATTTACAGATTGTTATTGCAATATGATACAGAAACAAAACAAGTAAAAGACTGTTTGGTAAAAGACAAGTAAAAGACTTTGGTAAAATGGATGCAAAATTTTGGAGAAAATGTAAGTATGAATCAATAGGAAAGCTTTTGGACCAAAAAAATCAAATTTACAGAATGTCAAATGTTAAGAGAAAACTGGTGTAAAATGTTTTTAGATGGTATATTACATCTGAAGATATAGCTAAAGTTAAGGGCAGACCAATCCTCAGTTTGAGATGGCCAGACATGGCACCACTGTGGCGTGGCCCCACCGCTTTCTGGAGGCATGGAAAGGCAGGAAAATCCCAGAGCAAGGAAATATTTGATTATGATTTATGATAAAATGCAAAAAAATTCGAAAGTTAAATTTGCTTGAGATCTGAAAAATACATTATTAAATATTTAATGAATTGCTTGAATTTATGGTGATATTTTCCAGAATTGTATTAGCAGCAAGATGCTCATAGAATGGATGAACAAATGAACAGAATATTCAACAATGGCAAAGCTGACATCTTCAGTACATAGCAGACCATTTGCTGAGTATGGAAAAAAAACTGAATGTCTTTTTGGACTATATTACCCAGAGATTCAGATATCTAGAGATAACAAGGGCTATATGTATTAGAACAAAATGTACTTAGATCATATTTTGTACTTAGATCATACTTAGACTTGGAATTTTTAACTGGCATTTAATAGACTGCAAGTTCGAACCTGAGTAGATGTGAAGCAAGTTTCACATGCTGTTTTTTATTTTAACAATAAATATTAATTTTATTTTTAAAAGCAGGGAAAAGAGTAAAGAGCATTTTGGTAGGGGTGTACACTTGTACCAGCAGACATTATATTAGAAAAGACATTTCCTCATTTGAGAAAAATCAAAAATATCTCTTCATGGATAGCATCTGCCATTTGCCATTTTTAAAACATCTTGGGTTGACTTTTAAAAAAGCGTACTTTAAAAAATGTTATTCTTGGGTTTGTAGTCAACTTGACAAGTCATTGCAGTTTAAAACAAAACTAATCTTTTTTCCCTTCCATCTTTTTTTGCTGTCATATCACAGCAGACTTACAGAGACCCCAGAGGGTTTTCAAGGAAAGATGTTCAGAGGTAGTTTGCCATTGCCTGCTTCTGCATAGCAAACCGGGGCGTTTCTTGGTGGCCTCCCATCTTAACCAGGGTGACCTTGCTTAGTTTCTGAGATAGACCGAGATAAAGCTAGCCTGCTCCATCCAGGTCAGGGCAAAGCCAACCCATACTAGTTCCTAATTTTAATTTACAAGCCTCATCCAATGAAAGCATGCCTAAAGCATGTCGTTTATAAACTAAAAGCGTTCACTCCTAATTGTATGCCAACCAAACAGCCCTTGGGAAAGCTTCCTTCTTATACCAATCAGATTTTGTAAATCAGAAATGAGACTGATTGCTACAGGATGACACATGTCTGTTTGGAAAGTGCCAACTTTTTTTTAAGTGGCAGTTCAGTAAAAAAAATAGACCCAAGGCAATGAATAGGGTTACTCTTCATTAACCTCTCCTATGTGTCTGATACCAAGCCCGGAGAGGAATCCCATATGTATGAAAACAATGTAATTATTTGTAACTTAACATAAACTCCACTGGCAATTCTCTCCAGGGCAAAAAAAAAAAAGCTTCTAGAAGATCTATTACCCTCCTCCTCCTGCAGACAGATTCTTGCCGCAAATGACATAACCCAAGACTCAATTAAGCTCGTGAGAATCGCTACATTCAATTCCATTTTGAACATAGTTAAGAACAAAGAGAAGCATCAAAACAAGGGTACAATATGTACTCGAACTCCAGGTCTAGGAAGGATTAATTAAACAATATACCCAAATTGATTTGGTGCTTCATTTTAAACAATAACCCACAAGTGATAGCTGATAAGGCAGGGAACCATCCCAAGCTGCCATTTCTGGAGGGGCAACTTCTTATTTTTTTCAGACTGAATTCTTTAGGAGGATCTGTATTTCCAGCGAGCACCTGGTTCTGCCTATTATTGTTATAAACATTCAAAAGGATCTGTTTACTGTGTTAAGACTGCCAGAAGAACAAATCCTTTTGCTTTCAGGAAGAGTGAAAGGAGGAATGATGTCCTGTGTTCGTAATATTACTGTAATTATTATAAAACATTAACTGTAACCAGTGCTCTACAATTCCAGGGACTGAAGTTCCCACTCCACATTACGGCCCAGTATGAAATCACTGTGGTCAGCCCTAGGAACTTCATGGATCTGTCCGCCATTCCGTCTTCTACCAGGAAAGTCCCATCCACTTCCTCCACTCTCTGCATCTCCATCCATATGCATCATTGCTGTTGTAGTCCAGCTTTGAAACAATTCTGAAAAATAACTGATTGTTTCTCACTTCCCTCCTCCCCCTGCAGCAGAGGCGTACCAAGGGGGAAAGCGCCCGGTGCACTAGTGTGTCCTCTGCCCCTGTCCCACCCCTGCCACACCCCCACAGGGGCACGCACCCAGCAGGTTCTCACCAGTTCCCGAGAGTGGGTTACTAATTATTTGTGTGTGCCAAGAGAGGGTTACTAATTGGGTCTGCTTTTCCGTTAGAAATTCCATTAGGTCCAAAAATCATAAAGTCCTGTTGTTTCCTATGTGGCTGGTTAGCGAAGGTAGAAAACGGGATAATTCTTCCTGTTCGGCTGTTTTTAAAACATGTTTTAGAAATATGGTAAAGTTCCTTGTTTAAGGAAAGTATCCTTCTTTTGATTTCAAGAAACAACATTAAGTATTTGAAAGTATTAAGTATTTGACAGGCAGTCAGAGGAGAAGTAGTTGTTTCTGTTGGCAGTAGACGATAGGACTTGCTGTAATGAGTTTAAATTATGGACAGAAAGATATCAGCTGGAAATTAGGAACTTTTTTTAACAGTAAGAGTTTTTTACAGTCCAGAGAAATTATTAATGCCCCGCCCCCCGGAATGCCCAGCCACGGCCCTGTCGTGCCCCACCCAGCCCCATTGGCGCTACGCCACTGTTTGAATCCCACCACCATGGGAACCTGTTACTAAAATTTTTGGATCCCACCACTGTGCGCACTCTGAAAAGGCCACACACACACACACCCCCCAAATTTTGATGCCATGCTCCTCTGCCCTGCAGTCCACAAGACTGGTCTCCCTGGCAGAGCTGTTGTACAGATTGTTGAGAAGATATGTGTGAAGTGACTTAAACACTCATAAAGCACCACATCATTGCTTTTCCATAGCTAAGGGCATCTTTCCTCCTAATCTTCAAAGACAAAATTTATCTTCTTAGGCAGGGTATAAATCTAATTGAATAAAATAAATACTTCATCACATCCCTAGAGAGTGAAAGTTTTTAATCATCATCATCATTATTACCATCAGTTAAAACAGCAGTTCATAACTGAGTTTTTGGGACTCTGATGGATAACAGAATGCTTTAAGATGGTCCCTGAAACTGTGGTAAAAATAAGAGTACAAAAACTTCATCACCACTTATCTATCAACTAGCCGATTTCCCCTATTCCCTCCACATTCTTTACAGCTGCATCAGAGTGTAGAACAAGTCAGGCTTTAATTCAGAAGTTACTGGCTGTTTAATCTTTATAAAAAAATCATGGATAACATCTTTTAAAAAAAGCAAATTAAGAGCAGTAGTTCAGAATACCAGGCTGCTTAAGAAATGCTGAGCTAAAGAAATGTTTGAGTTTATAGTCTCATTCACAAGCTTTATAAAATTAACCTGTGGATATGAGAGTCCGGATATCTTGGAGTCCAGAGAGAGTCCAGATAAGTCTCATATTGGGAAGGATCCAACCATCTAAGTAATTTTCTTCCAATTCAAGTGGCTCTTCCTCCAACTTAAGTGCCTCTTCCTCCAATGGAAGAGTCACTTAAGTTGGAGGAAGACTTTAAACTTGAGCCAAAAAGATCAGGTATAAATGTTTTGCAAAATAAATAAATTTTGCTCAGTTGAGTGGTAGGATAGGGTAGAATCCATCATATTATATTTAGCTTTTAAGCACATGAAAAATGTTCCCTCTAAAAAAATCTATCTAATGGATGTTCACTGAAATGTCAAAACCTTTATTTGATGTAGAGAGCAAGCTCATGTATTACCATAGCACAAATTAGTTGGATTGAAATTTTTATAAATAATATATGTAACTAAATTCAAAGTTATGTATCTTTAGGATCAATGTTAATTTTAGCCCTTTAACCTTCTCCTCCCATTTCTGGTATGTACAAATTAGGGAACCTGTTTTTCAGGAACAAAAAAATTATATACATCATAAAATTATATAGAACTGAAAAGGGGTGACTTGCTTGAAACAGGTCTATGATGTTTCAGAAATCCGAAGAGCTTTTACTGGCCCACCCGTCCACATACACCTAAGGTCACCTTAAATGAAAGAACCAGCACCCTTGTTTGGTCTGCTGGAAATAATTCTTACTTGCTGTGCATGTATGTAAAGTGCCACCTAGTTGCAGACGACTCTGCCCCCTACAAGCATAGTTTAAGACCCAGCAAATAAAGTAAAAAAAACAAACTTTAGGGTATTTTTAAAGCTTTCCTCACCAACACCAATTTTAACCAATTACCAGCTACTTCTTGTTATCTTCTCCTCAGTGTATTGACCGTTCCATATACTGACAACTCCAGGTTGGGAAATTTGGGAGTGAAGCGTGTTGAGGGCAGGGTATAATGCCATGGAGTCTACCTTCCAAATCAGCCATTTTTCTAGGCATATTGATCTCTGTAATCCGGAGATCAATTGTAATCCCAGGAACTCTCCAAGCCCCTCCTGGAGGCTGGCAATTTTGAACATTATCTGTAAGCCGATGTCTTCTAATCGATTTCACGCTTGCAGAGAATCAAATTGATCGACTCATGTTATTAGATGGTTTTTACATTAATACAAAGCTAAGATACAACACATCAGTCTAACTATAGTGGAAGCACTCCCAGAAAACATCAAACATTTTCCTCAGCGTGCTTAGTTTATTGTCTCTGGCTACAGGCCCACAAAATATTACAAGTCAAAGAGCATAAATATCCCGTTGAGTGGAGCACAGTTCATGCAACAAATAATCTATATATATAAAAAGCTAACAGTGTGTTTGTCCCTGATGGTCTCCCTCAGAAGCTGCTGGACGGATTTTCCCAAATTTTCACAGGATCGCCCCTCCCTGCTGCCAAGTGGCAGGTAACGGACCTCTCAAATCACCAGTAAGTTCCCACCTTGCTTGTGGTGGAACGTCTTTTCTCCATGCACTATATTCAGGCCATGAAGATGGCTGTGCTTAACTGACACCCTTAGAATGTTCGTGGTGGTGCCTGTCTGTCTGTGGTCTGAGGGTTTGGTATATGAGGGCTTAGAATGTTCGTGCAGATGGGCAGAGATGAGCAGTGAAAACAGTAAATAGATAATTCTGTTAGGTAATACGAGTGGAAGTGAAACACATACAGGTGGGGTCCCCCCGCCCTCACACGCAGGTAACTTTCACTCTCTGTGCCTCAGCCACTGCTACCACACAATACACATCTAGCTCATCCTCACACACCTCACTCTGCCCTCCCTCACATCCAACCACCACTTACCCACTTCCTCACCCATATTCACCACAGCCTCTTTTTTTTACTAAAAGCGAGCTGGAGTTTGCCTCTTTCTTCTAAGAAAATTCACACGGGTGGGGCTTAACCAACACTACTGGCTCCTCGGGCTTCTTTTGCATTACGGTGGCTCTTTAAGAACCCAGGGAGCTGGTCTCAATCTGAGCTGCCTCTACCACCCTGCCTCTGCTGCCTGGACTGGGATAGCCTGCTTGCTCCTCAGGGGTTCTGCCTTTATCCAAGCCAGTGACTGCATGTACGCTGACCAGCCTCATGGATAGCGGGATTCGCACTCCGTTGTGGAATGGGAAGGGTTACCTTATACTAAAAAAACAAGACAGCACCATATGACGATGTGCACTGAAAAGGGAAAAAGGGATTCCATTTGACCACCTCAAAAGACTATGCTGGGGATCATTGAACCTGCATGGACATCTGTGTGGGTTGCGGACTGTGATGAGGACAATTGCCACAGCAACGCGTGGCTGGGCCTGCTAGTATCACCATAAAACTGGGAATAAATTCATCACTATTTTCTACAGCTGCGTTCAAAAATGGGATGCCAGAGGACACTCCTTTTGCACTAAGGACCTTCTAAACTCACCTTCCCAGAAGTAAAGTCACCTCCACTATAAAAGTCCTTCTAATTCCAGCCACAGATTAAATGTTAATCGGATTCCTATTCAGTCAGCATAACGAAGCTACGTGATGCTTTTTTTGTTGCAGAAACAGCAGTTTGCAGAGGAATTCGTGTGGTTGTTAATAAGCAATTAAAAGTTAAAAAACCCCAGCACACACATGGAAGAACTTATGTCAGATTGTGAGGCTGATAACCAGGCAAAGTGCTGTATCAACCGAGCCATCTCTACCTGCAAATCAGATTTTTTTTTTTGCATAATTTTGTTTTGGACTCAGCAAGCTTGTTTTAAGTGCATGCTAAGGCTTGCAAAATCCTGTTATTCAAGTTCCATGCTATTAAGTTTTCAGACATTTGATGAAAATACGGCCTTTCTGTTGGCAGATGGCAGGAGCTCCTCCTATTCTTTGGTTGTAAAACACAACTACAAGTTTAGTGACAGGTTGCAGGCAGCATGGGAAACATCTTTCCTAGGCTACACTAGGATTGCTGTAGATTGCAAAGGAGGCTATAGATCTTTTGTTCTGTAAGAAAGGTAACACGGTATTTATGGATGAGCTGCTGCAACTAGAGCAGCAGGACCCCCCAGCCCACTTGCTCACCCTCCTGAGACACCTGGTTTGCTTTGGCAGCAGGGAGGAACAAAACGTTGCTGCAACTCCATTGACACTAACTTGGCTCCTTGCTCCTTTCTGCTACCTGAAGAAGCCAGATTGGAGGGTAAGTGATCAGGCAGCAGTGGGAGCACAGTAGCTGTCACAAACACCTGGAGGCTTCTGATGACAAAGGAGGAGGAGGAAGAGGAAGAAGAGGAAGAAGAAGAAGAAGAAGAAGAAGAAGAAGAGTTGGATTTATGTCCCCCCTTTCTCTCCTATAAGAGACACAAAGGGGCTTACAAGCTCCTTACCCTTCCCCCCTCACAACAAACACCCTGTGAGGTAGATGGGGCTGAGAGAGTTCAGAAGAACTGTGACTAGCCCAAGGTCACCCAGCTGGCATGTGTTGGAATGTACAGGCTAATCTGAATCCCCCAGATTTCATATAAGGAGACCCAGATTTCATATAAGGAGACCCAGATTTCATATAAGGAGACCATATAAAGCAGCTGTTTCACACATAGAAAAAAGGCCTTTCTTGCATTATGAGGCACCGAGGATCATGTTTGTTCTTAGAATAGAGATTCGTGATGAAACACCAAATATTTTAACAATTCAGTTTGGGATGGATCCTGAAAGAATGCTGTTAAATATATTACCAAGTGGTGTGCCAAAAATCTATAATGAATCATTCAAATATATAATAATAGCAGCAAGAATAATGTTTGCAAGCAAAGTGTAAAGCAGACCAATGCCCAAATCTAGAAGAATGGAAAAACAAATTGGTATAATATGGTGTCATGGCAAGTCTACCATCACATTCTATAAATCATATCATATCTATAGCAGACCAAGATCGGAGTTTCATGAGAGATGGAATGCCTTTTATACACATATGGCAAGAGGTTGAGATGAGAAATCAAGTAAAAAAAGGAAAGGTTTAAAAATACATGCTTTAAGAGATTTCTTGATAAGCAAACGTAGATGAAAATAAGATTGAGTTATTATGAATGGACTGTAATGAAACTTCATATAGAAATGAATAATTAGAAATGCATGTAGTAAGTTCATTGATTCATATGAATGCCAACCTTATTGGTTGTTCCTGTATGTTGTCACAGTAATAAAGTCTTTTAATTAAAAAAAATACCTTTCTTATGTGGCATGAAGGATCATGTTTGAACACTACTCAATAGGTGGACTATTACATATTGCCGAAGGTTCTTGTTTGCATGTATTTTCTCACCTTGCAATGGCTCGGTCTGAGCTGATTTAAAAGCAGAGAGGGAATTGGTTCTTTCAATTAATACACAAGAACAACATAATCATCTTTCAATCTGGTGGGTTTTCCGGGCTGTGTGGCCGTGGTCTGGTAGATCTTGTTCCTAACATTTTGCCTGCATCTGTGGCTGGCATCTTCAAAGGTATATCATAGAGGGAAGTCTGTTACACACTGTGTCCTGTATGTAACAGACTTCCATCTGTGTGTAACAGACCAGAGGCATTCCTCCCATTGGGCAAAGTGGGCAGGTTGTCTAGAATTTGCCCCCCCCCTGTGAAGTGGCCAAAATGCAAGGTTCGTCTGTCGGATTTTTTTGTATTTTCCGAGTGTTTTTCCATTTTGTATCCTGGTAAAGGGGCGAAGTTTTTTAGGCTAGTAGCCCCAAAATTTCAGGGATGTTTTGGGAGACATTCTTGATGCTAACACCCAGGTTTCAGGAAAGACTAGTTCAGGATCCAAAGCCTATGGACTCCTCAAAGGGGTGCCCCATCATTCATTGCTCTAAATGGGAGCTAAGGAAGATAAGGCTAGCACCTTCTGAGGGTCCATAACTTTGGACCCCCTGAACCAAATTTTACAAAACCTGGGTGGTATAATTAGTAGAGTCTCCTAAAGATACCCTGCAATTTTGGTGCTGCTAGCTTAACAATTACACCTCTGACAGCAGAATTTCCCTAGATTTTCCTTTTAACTCCCTTTGGTATATTTTTAAAGGGAGAATCTGAGGTCCCCAGTTTAAACATTGAAAGTGATGCTGTTTCAGGGTGGGGGAGAATCAATGCCAAAATAGCATCACTTTCAATGTTGTTTAAACTGGAAACCCCAGATTCTCCCTTTAAGGTGGAACTAGGTAGGCACTAGGACCCAAGTGGAACATTCTAGAATAGGGGTAGGGAACCTGCGGCTCTCCAGATGTTCAGGAACTACAATTCCCATCAGCCTCTGTCAGCATGGCCAATTGGCCATGCTGGTAGGGGCTGATGGGAATTGTAGTTCCTGAACATCTGGAGAGCCGCAGGTTCCCTACCCCTGTTCTAGAACAAAGTGGTACATTCTAGAACAAAAATGATCCAAGAAATGCCGGATGAATTCACAAATCTCCCGTCATCTTCATTCTGAACAGGGTATACCCTCAGAAATTATCTTTATAATGCAGACTTTTGTTAGCCAGAACCACTTTAACAAAGAAAATCTGATTTCCCGTTTGGAGCCTTTGTGAGTAGATTAGCCCATCCCTCATTGTTTGATATCTAAATGAATCTTATAAAAATACACATCATCATTAGGAACCTTTCCCTAGCCTCCCCCTTCACATAATTTTATCATAGAATGTTAATAAATTGATAAACCACTCTGGAAAACATTTTCTTTGTTAAGCATAGTAGGATTTTATGATCCGTCAAAATTATATTCCTTCCCCCTGAATGAATTCTGATTCAGTCATCTTTCCCTTATTTCTGGCACACTGTGGCAAACTAATCTTAACAGCTCTTTTCAGTCTTGGTATTTAGCGTAGTTTAATTACTTTCACTACTAGCCATTAAAGAAATGATCTACTTCAAAATGAATAACTTAAAAAATGGAAAATCATCAGAAGAGAGCATTCATGAATAGCAACACAAACAGTAACCTTTCTCAGGTGCTATTCACATTTTGGTATTTACAGCTGCCCCGCCATCCATGTTCTCCTCATTTTATTGATTTGTGATAACAATACAACCTTCTGTATAAGATGTTTAACTGCCTTTCCTTCGGTAAACAGTTTTTTTCCCCCTAACATTTGTTTTGACAAAGTTCCCATGTTCGTAATGTAAAACCTACAGAAGATGCTTTGTGCAGCCTGGAGTCTGTCCCATTGATAGACATTGTTCAGACTGTTTATGCCCCTTTTCTATTAAAAAAAAGATCTTTTTGTTCCAGACTGCAGATCAGAGACCTGGCTTATCATTTACTTCCAAAATTTATACCCCACTCCCCAGTTCAAAAGCAGAGAGAGATCCTTGTAACAGCTAATCTTTGAGACAAAGATCTTATTTTAAACACATATCATCACTGATCTGTATTACCTTCCCGGATCTCCCAAGAATGCTTTTTTTTAAAAAAAAAATAGTCACATGATAGGGCATCTCACTCAGCGAGCATTTCTCCACCCCTGCTGTATATCATTGATTTGCAGCAAAATGTATTTTTAAAAGATCCTGGTTTTGTAATATCTCAAAGCCCCTCACATAAGTTAACAAAAAATCAACAATGAAAACAGACCAGTGAACGGCCATCAGCAATCCACCAAAACACTCTGAAACAAGATGGCCTTCAACTTCTTGAAGAGGGTGGGGTTTAATGGGCAGCTACTACAGCCTTTCACATAGGATTGCCAGCCACCAGGTAGTGGATGGAGATCTCCCACTATTACAACAGATCTCCCGACAGTGGTGGGATCCAAAAATTTTCGTAACAGGTTCCCATGGTGGTGGGATTCAAACTGTGGCGTAACACCAATGGGGCTGGGCGGGGCACGGTGGGGGCATGGCTGGGCATTCCAGGGGTGGGGCATTCCTGGGCGGGGCTGTGGCAAGGATGCAACCGCTGCGCCAATCCTTGGGCGGGAAACGAATGCACGCAGGCACAGGCTGCCACGCCCGCCGGTGCACCTCCTGCTAGACTGCTTCAAGTTCTGTGCGCTACTGCTGAGAGGAGGGGCGTAACTAAGGCAAAAATCACGTGGCAAAATCACCAATTAGAAACCCCCTCTCGGCACACACAAATAATTAGTAACCTACTCTCGGGAACCTGTGAGAACCTGCTGGATCCCACCTCTGTCTCCAGACAATAAGGATCAGTTTCCCAGGAGAAAAATGGCTCCTTTGGGAGGTGTATTCTGTGGCATTATATCCTGCTGAGGTACCTCACCCAGCATCACCATCCCTGGGCCCCATCCTCCAAATCGCCAGATATTTCTCAACCCAAACTTGGCAACCCTGTTCTTACAGGTCATTCCATAAAACTAGAGCAGTGGCCGTGAAAACCTGATTCTTCACAAAGCCTTGTGCCTGTTTTTATGTGCACTGATTTAACACATGCATGGGTCATGTGCAGAGGTCTAGCATGTCTAGAAAACAATGATTTTCCCAATACCTACGATGATAGAATGTTTTCTTTCAGAATTCTGGAATTCTAAGAGAACACTAAACTCAGTCACAGTCCTTTTAATAAAGGCCAGTTCCCCCCCCCCCCCCCCCCCGCCCCCCAATGGCAAAACTATTTCAGCCTTTTAAAAATAAATATTTTAACAATGCTTAGAAAACTCTTTTTCAAAATACAGATAAGGAATCAACTCTGAAATAATGTGTTGAATGTTAAACCTATAAACAACATTGTTTGGCTAGTTCTCACTATTTCCAAGAAACATGCTTTTTTGTATACTTCTACGCAACACAGCTATTTAATTCATTAAGGGCTTCTCTGAGCATATTAAGATGGTCAGTATAACAACTAGAAAAGGATCACTGACTATAATGCACAAAGATAATCTTGCAGTTCAGATAAGAAACACCACTCTATGTAGCTTGCTTTAAACTCTTAAAAAGGATTCCTGATCTTGCTGTGAATATACTAGCAGCTCCAACAAGCACTGTGGAGTCATTTTTTCTGTCCGAGCAGTGAGTGGGTTCATGAGTCCCACCTGAGTCCAGAGATTCAGAATCAGTTGGCCACAAATATCAGCAACATCATGAATGCCCCCATATCAGCAACAAAAGACTCTTGACGACTCAACTCCAAAAGGAAACTTTACATACTAACAAAAAGATTGGGGGTTATTGTGGAATCTCTGATAAGCCCAGCCAGTACACACCCACAAAAGCTGAAACATAGCACTGCAAAAAGATCAACAGCAACTTAACCCTACAAATCTGAGCCATTCAACATGAGTATCACTCACAAAGGTAAAAAAAATACTTAAGAGTTTAAAATAACTATTATCTTCTTAGAGTTCTTCCTCTGGTACGTGATATGGGATACACAAATCCTTAAATATAATCAAGGCACACCTGTTTACTATTAACTACTACAGCTCTGAGGCCTTCCCTTTCAATAGTTGAGATACTTTCAAACAATTCAATCCTAAATTGGTCTACTCCAAACCCCACTGAAATCTACTTAATGGGACTTACTCCCAGGAAAATGCTCTTAGCATTTCACTGCTATTGAGTTCAGCGACATAAAGTGCTTCTGACTACATAACATTCTTTCTCCTTTACAATTTGCTTTGTACCTTACTCAGTAACTTTAACATTATTTTGACTTCATTTCCTGTAACTAGCAGCCTATCTTTACACAATTGCATAATCTGCATTGAAGGCTTAACTTTCAAACCATCTTGACCCACATTTAAAACCTTTAGCTGATTATGGAACATCTAGTCAAGGTAGAAAAATATTATAGCCCACTACCTGAAGGCAAACCTAGGAATGGTCCTACAGATCTGATGCCTTCTTCTCCCTTTCTGCAAAACAAAATTAACAGGAAACATGAAAGGGAAGCCTACCCCTTCTACAATAGGAGTGCAACACAGCTGGGCCCAATCAACAGTCAGTCAATAGCACAGCTGGGGAGCAAGGACTTTAAGGTGCCCATTATGAACAGAGTTGGCTGGTTATAGAGGTAGTTCCCTCAGCTTTTACAATTGAATATTTGGGGGCAAACTACAGTTTTGGCCTAGCCAATCACTCCTTGATTGCCAAAGCTGTCATCAATAAGCAAGACTCAGGTACACTCAAATGTGAATAACCCAGCTCCCAGAGAGAGAGAGAGAAGAGTTTGGATTTATACTCTACCTTTCTGTCCTGTAAGGAGACTCAAGGCGGCTTACAAACTCCTTCCCTTCATCTACCCACAACAAACATTCTGTGAAATAGGTGGGGATGAGAGAGTTCTGAGAGAACTGTGACTAGCAAGGCCACAAAGCAGGCTTTATGGGGAGATTTTTTAAAATCCACATTCTAGGGCCCAGTTCAGAACTACAGTATTTACTCTAGTGCAAGATTAAGGTGCCCCCCCCCCTTTTGCCAGGTATATATCTTTATAATGGGGATTGTCTTACATTCAGGGTGTAAGGTTGTGGTTTGATGTGTGTTTCTGTTCAGCCAGTCTGGCCTTGGAACATTCCTCGGCCTGGGCTCTTTGCCCAGGATGGCCGTGTTAGTTAACCTGGCTGTCTGCGCTTATCATATACGTTTGAAGCTTGCCTCTTTCTGTCATGGGAATTCTAGCTGGGAGTTCGGGGAGGAGGCGTTTTGCCCGTAAAAGAGGCAACCTGTTTTGGGAAAGCTCAGAATCTGCATTCCGTGTATTGTGACTCCTGAAGTTTATGAAATAAAGAACTATCTAAAGCAGTGGTGGCGAACCAATGGCATGGGTGCCAGAGGTGGCACTCAGAGTCCTCTCTGTGGGCACGCGCAAACAGAGTCGCCCCCATCCCCCCCACACACATCTAGGCTGGCCTGGGCCGCTGGGCTCGATTATTACCATTAAACCTAAGATCTAGTTTTGGGGAAGCAGTGTAGGTAACCCTGTTATGTGCTGGTAAACCCCACTGGTTTTCATGCGAAGAACTAAAGTGTGATCCTTTGCCTGGGAGTAAGCTTGTTGCTGGCAATGGGGCTTGCTTCAGAGTAAACCCTCCTAGGGTCATGATTCACCCATTGGAAGAGTTGCACGGTTGCTTCAAAGCAAAGCCACAGACTACCACCAAGGTTACTCCCAAGTAACACATGCCTTGGAGCCAACTGTTTTTTCTAAGCTAAAACTTCAGTATTCAGGTTAAATTGCCGTGTTGGCACTTTGCGATAAATAAGTGGGTTTTGGATTGCCATTTGGGCACTCGGTCTCGAAAAGGTTCGCCATCACTGATCTAAAGTTACTTGATTTCTGGTCCTTCGAGGTTCCTTACACAGGGCCATCTTCCTTTCAAGTAAATATGGCAGATATAATGCTACTGAAGGAAAAAACTGATTTGGTTTAGTCAGTTTCCAAGTCCACATCTATAATCAGCCTATCAATAAACCAAACTTGCTGCATCAGAGGTTCTATACTTCTGAATAACAGGGACCAAAAAAAGAAAAGGAAAAAAGAAAAAAGGAATCTATAGCCTTCAAAACGTGCTTGTTAAATTTCTGTTGTCATCTGTCTGGGAAAAAAAGATGCTGGATAAGCGGAGACTCTGGCAGGATGCTTAGGCTCTTAACCGGGTTTGCAACACAGATTCAAAGAAGATGACCAATTAACTCTAAGAAGTGATGGCTTCTTAACTCACTTGACTGTAGGCTGTTTGAACAGTTCATTACCAAACTAAATTATACTAGTCAGGTAAATCTGACATATGAAATAAATTTAGAGATTAATGTTGATTTGCGTCTGGGAAAATGAACTGGATGGAGCAAATCCAAATGATCCCAAACATAATTAGGCTGGGAATTACTTTTTTCAAAGAAATACTATCTTAGGGCAAACCCCGTATCTGCATTAAAATCTGTGGGAATTTTTTTTTTCTACCGGCTTCACCGCTGTTATTACTTTTTTCTTCTTCTGAAGCATTCTTTCCAATCTGAGTTTGGAAAACCACTTGGGCTGCTTCCATATGGGAATATTTCCCAGCATGGGACACAGAAAGGTCCAAGATTAATGAGGAATGTTCATGGGACATCTTGCTTAGTACGAACATGACGTGTGGCTCTCCTGGTGTTTTCACTTTAAAGGAGGACAGTGGATTGGCTGCAAGTCAAGTGTCCACCTGGAGATTTCACCAATAGTTATCACATGGGAGGGAGGTAGCAGGGAAAGGGAAAGGAATGGGACTCTACTCTCCCATTTATTTCTTTTATAAAGCTTTTCCTCCAGAGGCGAATCTAGGCAAACTGGAGCCTGTGGGCAAAACCTGAGTTTGGTGCCCCTCCATGGGCGGCCACCCTCCAGAGTGGGTGGGGCTTAGACATTTTGGCACCCCCACATGACTGAAAATCGTTGCGCCCGAGGGCAAGTGTCCTCTCGTGTCCATAGGCAGATACGCCATTGTTTTCCTCCATTTCCCTGCGCAACCATGCTGCTGTATTAGAGCACTGTGTGGTGGGGAAAGCAGGGATCTTGGCCCAGGGAAGTCCCAGTGTAATTGCCTTGGTGCCTGTGCTATTGCACAAATTTACTGGAGGGAAAGGGAAAAACCAGGAGTGGGGGGTTGGGGGTAGCAGCAGCAAGTGGCATGGGAATAGGGTGGGAGGTGAAAACACTTTTCCTGCCTGTTCCTATGCCACTTGTGGCTGCAACTGGGTGGTTCCACACTCTCTTCTGGATGCAGCCTAGTGGTAATGTTTATATATATGTAACCTCCATCAGCCTTTGTTACTGCACATTGACAATTGTTTATTCTCCGGCATTTTCACATGCTGCCTTTCATAAAATGGATCCTTCATTAAAAATGTGTGCAATTCACCCAGAGTCAAATAAGAAAGGCAATACAGTAAAGGAGGCAAAAACCTAGCTCCCACAAACTCGGCAGACATTTTAAAATTCGGGAATGCGGGAATTAAACAACCTCTTCTTCTGCCCTGTGTGCCCTTAACCAGGGAAGTCATCATGACACAGAACTTCATTCATGCCCTGAACATCGTTCAATCTTTTTTTGCTTTCTCCTTCTATAACAGAAGATATTCAGTGAGTGGAGAAGGTTTAAACAGTTGTCCAGGGTTCTGATGGCATTGCTTCTTTGTGAATCACAGAATGACCGAACTCACACTATGGCAGGGGACCTCCCATTTGCAAGCCCTCAGGGCCCCCTGCCAACCAGAAGGAGAAAAATAACCTAAAAAGTTACCCTCAGTGATTTCATGCCTTTCTAGAAATCACTGTTAACATTCTGATGATCCCTAGCGAAGCTTGATGTCAGTTCGAGGTTTTCCCTGTAAGTGTCATAATTCTGTTGCGCTGATGGCTTGCAGCCCCAACTATACCGGAATCTGGGACCACTTTAATTTATGCGGGGAAGGAAGAAGGCAACATCTTTGGGCCAGAAGGATGAGATCTAAGCTGAGCGTCTGTTTCTTCTCAGTTGCAGGTTTGTAACCTGGGTGTGCACAGAGGCTCTTCTGGTAGGAGAGGAAGGAGTGAAGGTCTTCATGCTTTGTGCATTTATTTACATAATTTATATTCTATTTTTCTTCCCAGTGGGATCCAGAATGGCTTACAATGCTCTGCCCTCTTCCACGTTATCCTACCAACAATCATGTGGGGTAGGTTAGACGGACAGTGTGTGATTGGCCCAAGGACACCCCACAACTTTCTAAAGCAGTATGTGGATTTGAATTCAGCTCTTCTAGCTCCTAAAGAAAAAGAAGAAGAGTTTGGATTTATATCCCCCCTTTCTCTCCTGCAGGAGACTCAAAGGGGCTTACAATCTCCTTGCCCTTCTCCCTCACAACAAACACCCTGTGAGGTAGGTGGGGCTGACAGAGCTCCGAGAAGCTGTGACTAGCCCAAGGTCACCCAGCTGGCGTGTGTGGGAGTGTACAGGCTAATCTGAATTCCCCAGATAAGCCTCCACAGCTCAGGTGGCAGAGCTGGGAATCAAACCCGGTTCCTCCAGATTAGATACACGTGCTCTTAACCTCCTAAGCCACTGCTGCTCCTTTATAAAGCTATGCAGAGGGCATAGCTTTATAAAGTGGCACCTGGCCGCTGCACCCCCAGCTGTGCCCTGCCAAGCTCCATGTGGAGCTAGCAAGCTGGGCTCACCTCGTCCCTGATCCCCATTTGGCGACTGGGGGCATGGCAGGTTGATTGCTTCTGACCTCAGCTCACCAGGATCCAGTTTGAAACTGTAGGCTTCCAGCTTTTCAGTCTGAAGCTTGATCCAAGCCTCTCTGAGGCCAGGATCAGGCTGAGCACTGGGGGCTGACCAGCTCAAGTTTTATACTGTTGGCTCCGCCCCTCCCAAGCTCCACCTGACCAGGGGACCAGAACCAACAGTATAAAGCTACAGCCAGTCAGCCAGTGGTGCTCAGTCTGATTCTGATCTCAAGAGAGGCTTGGACTGAGCTTTACACTGCAAGCTGGAACACACACACATGCTTACACATGTATAGCTTATAAACCACATTGCTCCCTTAGACTCACTTCAGGTGTCCCATTAGTCTACTTTGCATATCTCCCTGTGGGAATGGGTGTGGAGTTCCATTTTGTGCCCACGCTGTATAAAACCAAAAACAAGATGGACAAAAAGAAACCACACACGGGACGGGAAGTGGTAAGTGGCATAACTTTTACAGATGACCTCAGATATGGGACATTACTCTCGATGATGCCAGGACCTGTTTTAATATTACAGCACGGTGAAGGTTCTGAATGAAGGCATGGCAGTTGGGCAAGAGCAATTAGAACTGTCAGGGATGGAGACATACAAGCATTCTGTACATCCGTGGTTATTGCATTTATAAACTGTTTTGATGAACAGCCCATTTTTCCTTCAGCATTAAAGATGGTACCAGGTCTGAAAGAAACACTTTGTAAATATTGTTCTGTACTACCTGTAGGGAACAAGTCTTTAAAGTTTTACCTCACTGGTACTCAATACCTTGAGAATTAAAACACATTTTATTTAATTGGCCGATGTGGGTTTTCTGGGTTGTCTGGCCATGGTCTGGTGGTTTTCACTTCTGTTTCGCCTGTATCTGTGGCTGACACCTCCAGAGGCATGTCGCAGTGTGTTTCTCTGAGTCACGGACATGCCTCTGAAGATGCCGGCCACAAAAGCAGGTAAAATGTTAGGAGCTAAAGCCACGAGGACATGGCCACAGAGCCTGGAAAATCCGTAACAGCCAGTTGATTCCAGCTATGAAAGCCTTCAACAACAGATTTATTCAATTATTCGGGCATTTCTGCCCTGCTTTTCTCCCCAGTGGCGACCCCTAAACAGCTGGCTTCATTCTCCCTTCTATTTTAATCACAGCCATCACCTTTTGGGGTAGGTTAGGCCAGTGCTGGGATCCAAAAATTCTAGTAACAGGTTCCCATGATGGTGGGATTCAAACTGTGGCGTAGTGCCAATGGGGCTGGGCAGGGCACGATGGGGGCATGACCGGGCATTCCGGGGGCGGGGCATTCCTGGGCAGGGCTGTGGCAAGGACGCAGCCGCTGCGCCAGTCCTTGGGAGGGAAACAAATGCACACAGGCGCAGGCTGCCACGCACGCCGGTTCACCTCCTGCTAGACTGCTTCAAGTTCTGCACGCTACTGCTGAGAGGAGGGGCGTAACTAAGGCAAAAATCACGTGGCAAAATCACCAATTAGTAACCACCTCTTGGCACACACAAATAATTAGTAACCTACTCTCGGGAACCTGTGAGAGCCTGCTGGATCCCACCTCTGGTTAGGCTGAAAAATAGTGCCTAGTCAAAGGTAATCCACTGAGTTTCCATGACAGAATATGGATTTGACCCTCGGCCTCCTCGATCATAGTTTAACACTCTACGTTGTACTCTATACTGACCGTCATCATACTAGAGGGATTGTCAAGAATCCAGAACAACAATATATACATTAACCCCATGTCAGCCCTGTGCTGAAACAAAGTCGCTTTGCTCATGGTCATTGCCTGGAGACTGCCTAGGAATCCCCGTTAAATTACCTTGAGCTCTATGATGGCAGAAACAATTGGTATAAATGGAAATAATGAGTCAATTGTAATAGAAGGCTGGAATGGCCCACTACACAAGGATTCTGGATAGCACAGTACACAAATTATGATCCAAGTATAAGGTGACCAGATAGTCACCTTTGCGAACCGGGATGAGCAGGTAGGCGGGCGGCCCCGTGTGCACCCAGCCACAGGAACTCACGGCCTTCTGGGGTGCTCCCGTTTCCCGCCCTGTGACAGGGCGGGAAACGTGAGTGCCCCAGAAGGCCGTGCTCCTGCGGCCGCATGCACGGGAGGCTGCCGCACTGCCGAGCCCCAGAAGGCAGTACGGCAGCCTTCCAAAAATCAGGACATTTGAAAAAACCCGCGGGACACGGGACAAATTGTTTTAAGGCGGGACTGTCCCGCCAAAAGCGGGACGTCTGGTCAGCCTATCCAAGTAGACAAGCCCATTTTCATTTCAGTCAGCTGGATCCACCAGATGCGTTCCACTAAGAATGTCCCTTTCCTCCCATTCAAGAAGCCTTCCCCTCATGCAAAAGCCAGTAGCGTCTAGGGAAGGTTTCTTTCACACAAGCAGTGTATGGCCATCAGAGGGGATCCAGTCCATTATCCCAGGCTTCAAGGGAGATCTCAAACAGGGTCCTAATTGGCATGTGGGGAGATTAAGCAGATATCATTCAGTCCTGATGTGTAAAATTATGCACTGCATATAAGCACAAAATTTATTCTTCATACCTCATTGTTCAGAGTTATTGTATTTCTGCTGCCTGTCTCAACTAAGCCAATTAATCTTTTCATTCTGATTATCTTTCCCTTTTGTCTCCATCATAACATGCTGATGCAGTGGAGACAATGCCTGCATGAATAATGATGATAAGTGTTTTCTTTCTTTTTTTTAATATAACATCAAACTGATGAGAAGTTGGGCCTAAGGGGTTGGTTCAGGAATTTATCCCTTTGCATGAATAGGCAGAAGTTAAAATTCCACTTTGTGCTTAAACGCTGAATTACGTGTTGTGTGGGAGATACGTGATCAAAACTCCTGGTAGATTTTGCTGTGCTTAGAAAGCTGCTGGGGGCAGGGTGTGGGGAAGGCTGCTTTGGATCAGGGCCATGGGACAGACAGAGTATGGTTAACTGTTTCTCTTCCAGTAGAAATGATTTAATCCTACCATCCTGCTGTTAGCTCTAATAGGGAAAAGAGGTACACTAAGGGTATCAGCCTTTTCTCCCTCCTATTAGCAATTTCAGGGGATTTCTGTTTGGAGAACAGTACAGAGGACAGAGGAACCCAATTCCATGACAACAATTCAGATTCTCCTTCCATGTTATCTTTTAACATTTAACTAGGATTTCCAGGCACAGAGTTCCCATGTAATGTTAGTAGTCATCTTGCCACTGAACTACATAGGTTTACAGAATGAGAGTCACCATCATAGATCACATTTACCTGAGTGTATTCCTTTAGAAAGCCAGCAGTGTAGTGGTTAGAGTGTTGGACTAGAACAGTGGTGGTGAACCTTTTGCACTCCAGATGTTAAGGACTACAATTTCCATCAGCCCCTGCCAGCATGGCCAATTGGCCATGCTGACAGGGGCTGATGGGAATTGTAGTCCATAACATCTGGAATGCCAAAGGTTCGCCACCATGGGATTAGAATCTGGGAAAGCCTGGCTCCAATCCCCACTCATGTCATGAAAGCTTGTTGGGTGACCTTGAGCCAGTCACACACCCTATGGCCACGATCCTAGCTAGTAATGGGTTGGGAGTCCTCCCAGGAATACCAGGGTGTCACAGAGGCAGGCAATGGCAAACCACCTCCAAACATCTCTTGCCTTGAAAACCCTATGACCGTGGTGGCGAACCTTTGGCACTCCAGATGTTATGGACTACAATTCCCATCAGCCCCTGCCAGGATGGCTAATTGGCCATGCTGGCAGGGGCTGATGGAAATTGTAGTCCTTAACATCTGGAGTGCAAAAGGTTCACCACCACTGCCCTATGAGGTAGCCAAAAGTCAGCTGAGATTGGACAGAGAAAAATCCATCCATCTATCCATCGACCTACCTAGCTTTACACACATCCTTGGATATAAAGAATACGAGAACATCTATTAGTTTGGGATTAAGCATGTATTGGGATGTTGTCAGTGGTGGGATCCAAAAATTTTAATAACAGGTTCCGATGGTGGTGGGATTCAAACAGTGGCGCCGCCGCACACACGTACCTCCAGTCCCTATTGGGCAGGGAAGTTGCTTTAGTAACCCCTTCTCGGCACTCAGAAAAAATTAGTAACCACTTCTAGAGAAGTGGTGAGAACTGGTTGGATCCCACCTCTGGATGTTGTTCTATGCATGGTATACACATTTTTTCCTATCACAGGCCAATGACGCACAAGGTGTTTGCTACATGGTGGAGGCGAATGTCGGCCATGGCAAGATTTCTTGCACAGATGTATTTCCTCTAGCCCCACTTTCACTTTCCGTTTTCTCCATGGCAAGCAAAGCCTCTTGCAGCACAAATTTAATTTGCTTCACCACCAGAGTGGGACAAGTTTGCCAGTGGGCACAGCTTTGCCCCAGATCTCTTCCCTCTGCCCATGATCAGCCTGCCTAATCTCACTCCCACCACTCCCTTGTGCTGCTTTTCATGCTTCCCCTTCACCCTCCTCCCTGTTGCTGACTCCTTCCCACTCCTGCCCTGCCGTGTCATTTCCATTGCCAGCGCCCTCCCTATGCCTGCATATCTTAATATCTTTCGATTTAAATAAATGAATGAATAACTATATCGATAGATTGATGAATTGATTATAACACTAAAAAAATGTAAAAAAATAATAAGATTAGTCGATCGGTGCACACGCCCGATTTGCCCATGCATTTGATCAACAAACGGGGACATCTGCAGCATGATAATTTTATACACATGCAGTCAGAGATTCCAGGCAACTCTGGGAAAAGCCAGTCAGTCTTGACGCTTGGGTTTACAGCACATCGGCAGATGGACAGTTGTGAACCTGGGAAGCTTAGCAAATGGCAGCTCATGTTGTTCTTTTGTGGTTTTGCCGTTTGCACATTGCCATTACTTTCTCCCTGCCCCCCCCCCCCCCCTTCCCACCATAAAAGACATTCAGTGTTTGGGCAAAGCATACAAATGCTTTGTATTCAAAAGTTTTCTTGAACAGCTGAAGTTGCGGGAACCTCGCGGTGCGTAATTTGTATAGGTATTAGATAGATCGCTTTTTACTGGAAGGTACACAAGCTCTGCATATTAACACTCAATATTAAAATACAGTATTGAATTGAAATTAATGTTGTGACCACACATCATAACATAAAATTAATTACAGTAAAACCAATAAGTGCTGGGAAACTATAATCGAGACATCTAATTAAAGTAGAAGCACTTAGCCGAAGCAAACTATGCCACTGACCCTCTCGTCAGGGTGGAATTTCATGTGACATTGGACACACAGCTTCAAATAAAACAGTGGCTCAGGAGTTCTCTCACCTCTCCCTGTAATAGTTAGTCAGGATAAGGTTTTGTGGCACAGAGCAGTCAGCTGAAGAATTGCAGTCAAAGCTCTGCTCATGACCTGAGTTTTAATCCTGACAGAAGTTGGCTTTAGGTAGCCAGCTCAAGGTTGGCTCAGCCTTCCATCTTTCCGAGGTAGGTAAAATGAATATCCAGCTTCTTGGGGGTAGAGCACAGATGGCTGGGGAAGGAAATGACAAATCATCCCATGAACATAGTCTGCCTAGTAAACATTGCGATGTGACATCATCCCATGGGTCCGTAATGGCCCAGTGCTTACACAGGGAACCATCTTTACCTTTTTAAGGTACAGCACGGAACCAAATGACTCGGAAACGTTTCATTCTGCTCAAATGGGTCAGGAGTTGGCATAATATACAGGATGAATCCGATGCCCAGCAAATTCAATAAATAATGGAAGAGGAATATGAAAGATAAAATGAATTGAAAAGCAATGTTATTTACAGACAGAAGGAATTGATTGAAGTCTACAAAATTATGCATGGGGTAGAAAATGTTGACAAGAGAGAAAATTCTCTCTCTTTCTCACAATACTAGAACCAGGGGGCATCCATTGAAAATGCTGGGGGGAAGAATTAGGACTAATAAAAGGAAACACTTCTTCACGCAACGGGTGATTGGTGTTTGGAATATGCTGCCACAGGAGGTGTGATGGCCACTAACCTGGATAGCTTTAAAAGGGGCTTGGACAGATTTATGGAGGAGAAGTCGATTTATGGCTACCAATCTTGATCCTCCTTGATCTGAGATTGCAAATGCCTCAACAGACCAGGTGATCGGGAGCCACAGCCGCAGAAGGCCATTGCGTTCACATCCTACATGTGAGCTCCCCAAGGCACCTGGTGGGCCACTTCGAGTAGCAGAGAGCTGGACTAGATGGACTTTGGTCTGATCCAGCTGGCTTGTTCTAAAAAAAAAAAGGAAGCATTCCCCTACACACACCTGTGTTTTGGACCACAATCATTTATCTGTCATCTAGATTTCTGTCCAGTTTACTCGTTCCACTCAAGTCTATTGTCATAAGTTAAAAGAGCTAAAGGCGTGCACGTCAATTGCACAGATCCTTCTACAACAACAAAAAAGGAGCGGATTACCATTTGACATGTTTTGATAATATTGATAAAATTATTGACAGACACACTATATTAATGGCAAATGTTCTTAAAACCTATGACTTAGTACAGTGAATAAAGCTTAGGGAACAAGAAACCATTGGGATGCAGAGCTTTATAATCCACAGTTGAGTCTGGTTATAAAATGAACAAGAAGATCACATGAAATCATGAATTTCAAACCAAAGGAGCATCAACAGTCATTGGCATGTAATGGTAGCACAAGTAATTACAAAAGTCTTTCATTTTGTTCCCAGTTTTACAACCTTCAGAGGAGTCTGTCAGATTATTACTACTTGAAATAGTTCTGAGTGGGAATGTAGGAACATTAAAACCACCTTGCAGTCTTCCTGCAAATCTTACTTTACAAGCCGGCATCAGAGGCCTTTGCATAAAGCTTAGTGAAAAATCATCTACGTTAAACTCTACAAAAAGGCAAATTCTAGGTGAGTGACAGAATTTGGTGATATGAGGAAGTCCCTTGACAAATGTCAATAGTTGCTCTAAAATTCTTCTCTCAGTAAAAGTAAACTTCAGTACTACCCCCTGCTCTTTACATTTTGCTTTAGGTGAACTTTTTGGGACAACTCTACAAATGTCATGTGGCCATGGAGATTAGCAATTTAGAATACTTACAAGGGCAATCCTAAGCAAAGTTAAATGTTCTACTCCTATTACAGTGGTGGCGAACCTTTTCGAGACCGAGTGCCCAAATTGCAACCCAAAACCCACTTATTTATCGCAAAGTGCCAACACGGCAATTTAACCTGAATACTGAGGTTTTAGTTAAGAAAAACCGGTTGGCTCCGAGGCACGCGTTAATCAGGAGTAAGCTTGGTGGTAGTCGGTGGCTTTGCTTTGGAGCAACTGTGCAACTCTTCCAACGGGTGAATCACGACCCTAGGAGGGTTTACTCAGAAGCAAGCCCCATTGCCAGCAACTGAGCTTACTCCCAGGTAAAGGGTCGCGCTTTAGTTCGCATGAAAATCAGTGGTGTTTAATAGCGCTTAACAGGGTTACCTACACTGCTTCCCCAAAACTAGGTCTTAGGTTTAATGCTAATAATCGAGCCCAGCGGCCCAGGCCAGCCTAGATGTGGGGGGGGGGCACTCTGCACGTGCCCACAGAGAGGGCTCTGAGTGCCACCTCTGGCACCTGTGCCATAGGTTCACCACCACTGTCCTATTAGATTTCAATGGACATAAAGGGTTGTAGCTCTAATGCAAAGTTTGACTGGCAAGTTGTTTTAGAAACAAACTTTGCAACCCTCAGTAGAGTCAAACCTAGGGAGAAGTTCCTTCTAGTGTGCATCAGAATCCATTTCCATTTATTAGCAGATACATCTATATAGCTCATAGACTTTTGGATAGGACAAAATTCTACACGTAGAATACAAAAAATTATCATAAAACAAAGCCAAGACCCCTTTTAAACAATTTATAACTAACAACAGTATCATCAAAATCAGATAATTACAAGAAGCTCAAATAAATTAAAACAAACTAGAACCAAATAAACAGAAGGAATTAAATTCCAGCATGGTAATCAACCTGTATTTAAACCTGAGATATTCTAAAATCTCAGATCCTCAAAAATATATATTTGGCATCTGCAAACATACTATCCCTGTAATTGCCAGAGTGAAGGTTAAGGAGATGGTTATCACTGGAGAAACTCAGAAAAGACATTAAAAAAGGAGGAAGCTGGCATGAGCCAGAATCAGTGTCCTAACCACAGATGTGTTTGGCATGTGTGCACCTCACCAAGGAAAAAAAATTCCACACATGCTGAGTCTCTCTTTGCTACTACTGACACACACCACTGCTAAGCCCTGCCTCTAAAAATATTTCTAAAACTCATCCTTAATAAATTCAGAGCGAACTCCTCCGCAGAGATTCTCTGGTCTAAGTCCATTGATTTCAATGGGCTTGGACTGGAATATCTCTGCAGAGAACTGCGCTGTCAGACTGACTTTGCCTCTAGACAGATATTCAGAGTTTCTCCCCTTCATTTGGATCGCATGAAACTTCTCCCCAAAGCTGGCTACCTTACCCAGTTTCCTGTCTATCCGTTCTCAGGACTAATCCCATGGCCTGGTCAGCTAAAAGCTTCCACTGTTTCTGAACATTTTGGTCACTGTGATAAACTAGCAAACCAACAGAGTTCCTGCAATATTCTGAAGTGCAGCACTTTGCCACACCTCTACTGTTAGCAGTGGAGCAGCAGTGGCGTAGGAGGTTAAGAGCTCGTGTATCTAATCTGAAGGAACCGGGTTTGATTCCCAGCTCTGCCGCCTGAGCTGTGGAGGCTTAACTGGGGAATTCAGATTAGCCTGTGCACTCCCACACACGCCAGCTGGGTGACCTTGGGCTAGTCACAGCTTCTCGGAGCTCTGTCAGCCCCACCTACCTCCCAGGGTGTTTGTTGTGAGGGGGGAAGGGCAAAGAGATTGTAAGCCACTTTGAGTCTCCTACAGGAGAGAAAGGGGGGATATAAATCCAAACTTTTCTTCTTCAAACTCTTCTACTGTGAATGGCAGCTGTTCAGTCCTGAGGGGAAGAAGAGGGAAAAGGCTTTGCTCCTCTGCTAACAATCTTACATCTTCTTTATTTGTCCCATAGAACTTAATGGAGATGCTGAGAATATATCCCAGTTCTATCTGCAAAGCCCCACCTCATTTTAATAATACAGAACTGCAATACATTTTCCATCAGTATCCTGAAAGCTGACACCTTTGTTTATTCCCAGACAAAGCTGGAAATATTTTCCAGAGGTGTCGTTACATCATATATCTGAATTAAAACTCAAATCTTGCAAGCAAGGATTTCTTAAAGCCCAACATCCGCAATAATCAAAACAAGGAAATAAGAGCAATAAAAATGGCAATAAGCAATAAACACTATTTTAAAAGGTAAAGGTGGCCCCTTGTGCAAACACGAGGTCATTATTGACCCATGGGGTGATGTCACATCACAATGTTTCCTAGGCAGACTTTGTTTATGGGATGGTTTGCCATTGCCTACCCCAGCGAACTGGGTACTCGTTTTGCTAACCTTGGAAGTATGAAAGGCTGAGTCAACCTTAAGCCAGCTACCTGAAACTTAATGAGTTAAATGAATTAAAACAGCATAAAGGGCTGGGGAACAATTAACCATGAACCTTGGGTGGAAAGAAAAATAGCCATGCACCAGCTGAAAGTTAATAGGAAAGAATTCCAGAGCTGGGGCACCACCACTGATAAGACCCTGTCTGTGACAGTCTCCTATTTCACCACTGATGGTGAAGGTACAAAGAGACATGAACTCTGCAGAGGATCTTAGTTGACGGGCAGGCATCTCTGGGTACCAGCGGATCATTTGACGAAGATACCCTGACTGCCTTATTAACATTTCTTTATTTGAAGGCCACTCCGGGTGTAGCTTGACACTGCTAAAACAGAGAGCAATAATAATAGTGATATTTGGTGCATGGATAAAGTGAATAACCATTATGAGTCCTCATACATGTGGGATTTTAAAAGGAGGACATTGTGAGCCATGTTTGTCTGTAAGACATGTGTGAACTTCTGCCACCCATTCTATAAATCAGTAATGCTGTTCTAAGCAAAGTTACACTCTTCACTAAGTCCATATGCTTTAGGAAGGTACAACTCTGCTTCACATTGCACTGTAAATAACTGTATTTTGATATGTCCCTATACAACAGTGTTATATGGATCTGCATTAGGAAGCACCAACTGTCAAGAAGAAAACGAAAGGCATATGCAAGAGGATCCTTTATGTATCTAACTGAAGACAATTCATGCATCACTGTCAGAAAGCTGAAACCAGATGTCTGTGGTGTTGTGACAGAATTAAACTCATTGGCCATCACAGAGCATGATTGGTAAATTTATCTCCATTTAGCCTCATCCCTCTTCTGTTTCACGAATGTTCTGTACAAGTAAATAGGCATTGGGCTCTGGAGAGGACAGAGATTCAGAATTTAATACGGTTTCTTCACAGTGTTCCTAAAAGGCTCCAAACTAAAGCCCAGAACTTTGGACAAAGCAAGCTGGTGTGTGGTTTGGTCAGCCCAAAAGACCGTCTTTGTTCTTGGTACAATCAAGTGACAAACCTAAATGTGGGGGCATTGTAAGCTGCTTCTGCTCCCCCATTTCAGGCTTGTCACCAGGATGAGTGCAATGAGTACATTCACTCCAACCAATTTTTTAAAAGGTTTGCTAATTTAAAGAACGCAGAAGGAGCTTTTAAAGGATTTTTTTAAAACTGCTAACCCCGATTGCTGACCTCTGCAAGTGGTGTTACTCTAGATTCTATCTGATTCCACCCCCCTCCCCGCCAGCTATCCTCACTCAATTTTTCCTCAGGATCCGGGAAGACTTTCAAGTTCACTCACATCCAGTTTAAGTTATGCTAGAAAAAAAGGAAAGTGAACATACTAAGTGAAAAAGGCAGGGTGATTTAAGGAGCAAAGGCTAAATTAGGGGGATTCTCCTTGATTAAAAAGGGGTCCCCGAATCTCTTGAGCCTATGATAACTTCAAGAACAAGTAGTAGGCATCCGCACAAAATGGCTGCTGCCATAAGATCTGGGGCCAATCACAGGAAAGGTTTAAAGTCCCAAGTCAAACATGCTTCTTCGACATAGGCCCCTTCCGCACACGCAAAATAATGCATTTTCAAACCACTTTCACAACTGTTTGCAAGTGGATTTTGCCATTCCGCACAGCTTCAAAGAGCACTGAAAGCAGTTTGAAAGTGCATTATTCTGCATGTGCGGAATGAGCCATAGGGAGATATTTCCCAAGTGGGTACACCCTGCAGACACAAAGACAACAAGTGTCTTCTGAAGCATCTCCTACTTTAGTGAGGACGAGAAAACTCAAGACTGGTTCTCTCCTTCGGGAAAGAAGGAACTGGGCACCCATAAACACTCTTCCATTCCATGGGGGATCACTGGATTAAAGGAATTGTTCCTTCTAAGCAGGTAAAAGCTTTTGGATTTAAATTTTTCTTAATAATGTTATGTGATTTCTGATGCTCCCAACCCATAAACACTAAAAGACACACACTTGGCAGGAAAGTTCTAGAAGTATTTATTGGTTATGATTTCCTGTTTTTTTTCTTTGAAACAAGGAAGGCTGGCGGCATCCCTAATCTTATGTCAATAAACCATTAAATCCTGGAAACTTCTCTTACCCTGACGATTAATCAGCACGCTGATGGTTGGGATCTCCCCCCCCTCCTCCTAATAAATCCAAACAAGGAGAAGATGACTTTTGGTGGAGAGCATGCCCGAACCAACCCCTAGATATAAAACATCTTTGGCAACACACCACTGCATTATCCACACCAGATTAAAGGACTGGCTGAACCACTTTCAAATAAACGGGTGACCTCACTAGAGCATTGTTGGCTGGGTGAACACGCTTTGCTAAGAGCCCGATGTTACTTGATCTAAAAATCTTAAGATAGTTAGTGTTAAAAAAAAAATTGCAAAATTAAAGTCAGGTGTCTATAATTGGATCCTCTTGGCAACGTGGTCCGCGAGAGCATTAACATGCTTTCTACGTCAACATCAAAAGACGGAGAAACGGCATGTTTAGAAGGGAGCATTTCATTTATTGTCTAGCTGGCTTGGAAGAGGGAGAGCCTTTTAAAAACAGTAGTATATGCTGATGTGACAACACGCAAACGTCTCCGTGCATCCTGGCATCTTGTAAAAAGAGAGCTCTCCGAAACAGGATTTTCCTGTTGGCAAGGAGACACCATATTTGCTTAAAACAACAGTTGTATGTTTCTGCAATATTCAACAGGTACAAACAAGGAAATGTACTGCTAGTTGAAATTACGTGGGGGGAAAGAATAATCTACAGGGATTATTCTGTTCTGACATTTACAGAGAATCTAAAAAAAAAAAAAAAATCAACCAGGAACAAATTTAGTACAAAGTTGCCCTGGTATTTAAAATAATTTGATCACCCCCTTCTGCCCCCAATAGCATCATAACCCCATAACAGTATGCTTTATTTAGTATCATAGTAAGTTACTTTCTGTCTGTTGCAGAGATGTTTCTCTCCCCCACCCCTCCTTCAAGTTGTTTTTGAAAGCATCTTCAGATTGTGGGGATTAAGGGTTTGAAACAACTGTCTTTCGAAGAGCCCTGTGTCGTGGCCAATGCTTATATTTGAGTCAAGATCACCATGCAATATTTGTAGAGGTGAATATCATTGGGAACAGGGTGGTGCGGAATACTAACAGTAGCTTCAGTGGAGAAATAAGGTTCAGGGGAGGGGGGGGGGTAATCAAGTCACATCCAATTAATGATGACCCCAGAGTGTTTTCAAGGCAAGATACAGAGGTGGTTTCCATTGCCTTCCTCTGTATAGCAACCTTGGGCTTCCTTAGTTATCTCCCATCATGTACTAACCATGGCTGACCCAACTTAGCTTCTGAGCTCTGATGAGATCAACCTAGTTATAAACTTTCAACAATCCCTCCTCCCAAATTTGGATGATATGTTCAGAGAGCTGAGAGTGAAACAGAAGCAGTCCTTTATTATTATTTTTAATAGAAGAGAGATCAGTTATGTGAGAATCCAGATATTTGGCCTATAAAGAATACTTAGTTCCTATGGGGAGAAGGTATTGGTGTTCACACACACACACACACACACACACACACACACACACACACACACACAGAGAGAGAGAGAGAGAGAGAGCGCATTTTACAAAGAGGTACTTTCCCTGTGTTTATGTATATGCTTTCTTTTCTTTCAGAGCACGAATACAGATGGGAGTGGTGCTACGTGGGTGTGATTCAAGGAGAAAAGATTGGACTACAAGACCAGCAATACCTGCAAGAGATTCTTTTTATACTTAACACAACTGGATACTTCTTTTATTCAACAACTAGCTCTTCAGGTTTGATGCATTTCCTTTTGTGTTCTTGGGCACTCAGTTGCAAGACAAGTGCAATCATGGATCACCGGGTCAAACATGGGATCCTAGAGAAGATCCGCTGGTGGTCTCTCTCTTCATTCACAATCCAATGAGAAGCCCAACACCAGATGTTTCTTCAGAAACATGGAATGATTTATAGGACTAGGAAGAACCCTCTGGGGTTTAAGGAATTAGGCCGACCCCGCTCCTGGAGGGAGGGTACACCATGTAAAAGGGGAAAAGAATAGAGAATGTGGAAAGAATAACTCGCATTTTTGCCCCTCAGTATGCATGAGGTCCATCAGGATTCGGATACACACATAATGAAGCTGTATGCACCCTGTCCCTGATCATACAACATGGTGGCTGCACATACTAAGTAGATTGTACCTAGATAAATGATTGCAGCATCTGAAAAGAACTATGCAAACGCCAAATTCCTAAGGTTGCCCTGGTTAATAAATGGGATAGTTCTCAAGCATTGCTCATGGAAATTGCAAAGGCTTTGGGATACAGTTGCAAGGAAGTGGTACAGAGGCAGCCCAAGCAATATCCCCAAAGTCACTGCCAGGCAGAAATGAAAATACAGAATATGGATACCGATCCTTGCAATGCACTTGCTTAAAATTAGTCCAGATTTATTTTCTACCTACCTGATATTCCTCCAGCGGCTTATACCTGTTTACCCCCTGCCTTCTTGGTCTCTAACACTAAAAGGTGTTGGGATCGGTCACCATCTGAGCTAAGATATTCCCTGAAAATACAGCACAACACTCTGCTTCCTTTCAGCACCAGAGGTTGTGCAGAAAGTCTGAGATGCCTAGGCTGAGCCTCCAGGTATGTTTTTTTTTAAAAAGCAGAACAATGAAGGCTACATGTGCCCTTTGGGCTGATTCACACACATGTATATTATAACTCGATTTCTCTCTATTTGATGACAGTGTGTGAAGTAATTGAGGTTCACATCAATGCAGAAAGGACGTTTACAAGCCAGACAGTCCTAAGGGCCCAAGTAAAAATGCCATCATATTTACGGCAGCCTGATATGCCAGACTGAGATCTGACTGAATCTCTGTAAAATACATGATCTGGGTAGGAGGAAGTAAGAAACCCTTTCCAACTTGTGGTTCCTCCCCATCCACTTCTGTTTTTGGCTTTTCCATTTCAGCAGGACCTCAAAGCCCAGAAGTGAGCTCCCCCGAGGGGAAAAAAACGTTTCTCCCTTGCGGGGGGGGGGGGAAACCCCAATGGAAAGGGGGGAGCTCAACTTCAGGGAAGACTCAGCATGCTCCGCCAGCCCTTTCTGTACTTTAAATTGCTCACTCAATTTTTAATAGGTAACTGGGTGACTGTGATGCCGTGCGAACACAGAGGGCAGGCCTAGGTTCAAATTTCTTCTCAGCTATGACAATCACTCAGTGCGCTGGAATGAGGCATAACCAACCATGCAGGGTTTCTGGAAAGATACATAGGTTAGGGGGAACAATATAGGCCTTCCTGAACCCTTGAGGGAAATGGTGCTACACAGGCAGAGACAGCAGGGGCCCAGGATTTGCAGACCCTGTGCTTTGCGCCACAGTAGCTGCCTGCTGGTGGATTTGCCGCTCCACCAGATTAAGTGCCCTGAGGAGGGCAAATCCATTGGGACAGCCCCAGTGGTGGGATCCAAAAATTTTAGTAACAGGTTCCCATGGTGGTGGGATTCAAACTGTGGCGTAGTGCCAATGGGGCTGGGCGGGGCACGACGGGGGCGTGGCCGGGCATTTCGAGGGCGGGGCATTCCTGGGCGGGGCTGTGGCAAGGACGCAGCCGCTGCGCCAGTCCTTGGGCGGGAAACGAATGCACGCAGGCGCAGGCTGCTACGCACGCAGGTGCACCTCCTGCTAGGCTGCTTCAAGTTCTGCGCGCTACTGCTGAGAGGAGGGGCGTAACTAAGGCAAAAATCACATGGCAAAATCTCCAATTAGTAACCCCCTCTCGGCACACACAAATAATTAGTAACCTACTCTCGGGAACCTGTGAGAACCTGCTGGATCCCACCTCTGGACAGCCCTGTGCCACCTCCATAGGTGGATTCCACCACCACTATCACCCCTGGA